>NC_056728.1:1425435492-1425455492 GCF_019279795.1 Protopterus annectens
TCAAAACAAATGTTCTAAATTCCTACTTCATGTATGCGATTATAGTAACCCTATCCAGCCTGTTTTGTTCTCCTATTCCAAACATCCTTTCAAATCTTCAGCTTCTGAGAGCATAACTTTGTATCCCTGTTTTACCTCCTCAAAGATCTTTCAACTCTTCTTTGCTTTGTTCTTTCCATCCTTAAATCCTTTAAATCTCTATCCTCTAATTTACCGACATTTCTCTTCATAATCACTGCATTGTCACTTTCTTCCATAGGTTCTGTTCTGATTTCCTCTAAGTGAACACTACATCCTGCAATCCTGGACTTGTAAAAGATTATCACACTATATAGAGCATTTTTTATTAACTTTGCAACTTATCTGAACTGTTTTTTGAATTCTATTACTGTTTGCACATTAACTGATCATTTTTAAGTGTTTTTCAGTTGTTTAACTGTTGTGGGCTACGCACTCAAGTGTGACAGCCATTTTTCTGCCTTGAAAGTGTTTGTATTACTGTATCTATTTTAATTTTCAAAAAGAAACAAAAAAAAACCCCAAAAAATCCTATCTCTTTACTCATTTTCCGCTTTTCTAGAACTCGTAGAGTCCAGTTTTCAAATCTTGCTGAATTCTGGTCTGTTTTGCAGTTTCTGTGTTGCCCAGTCCTTACTAAGACAGAATGAAGCTTCTCTGTTCATCAGTGAGATTGGTGAGCTTTAAGCAGTCTATCTGTCACTGGAGGAGTGGTTTCAGTTCAGAATCTGTAGTTTTATTGATCATTTTGGGCTATTTCTATCCCTTTCATCTTTCTGCTTAAAAAAACCCGTGTTTGCTTGGGTTTGCACATTGCACAGCACAATTTAACTAGGGTTAAACTATTACTGCCACCAGGAAGTAAGCTCTTCAAGTTTTCCCTTAGAAATAGCCAGTTCAGTTTTTAAGCACTCAAACCTGTTCCTCATAGCTCATTGCTTGCTTAGGAACCATTGTAAGCACTAGATAGACCATAAATTGCTACAGCACTCAACTCTCCTTACCAAGTAAGAAAAAACAGTTAGTACTTAAATAGTTAGTACTTGAATAAATAAGTAGCTAACCAGGCATGTCCAAGGGTCAGCTCCCGGTGTTTTCTCCTGTCCACCTGGTGAATCTGGGCATCCTGAGGCAATGTAGCTATTGCCTCATGTACACAGACAACCTACTCCTCCTACCACCAGTACAACCTGTGAGAGATACACTTATATTGCCAAACTGGAAGCCAAGCTCTCCCCAGCCAAGAATGGACTAGTCAGTCAGGAGGAGAAGATAAACACTCACACCACACCACACACATCACATAAGTCTTCAAACCCGCACAGAGTAACATGAAAAACACACCTACATTCATGGAGGTTCTTAAAATAAATCTACCCAAACAGCAGAGATCTCCAAAGCTGAAACACAAACAACCAACACCACCCAACATAACCCAAGTGACACATAACTCACAAAACAAGTGTGTCACTCAACCTCAGCCCCTAAGGTAAAACAATGTACCCAGCGCATTAGTCATAGGTGACTCTGTAGTCAGGCACACTAATGTCCCACTTACCAGGCTAAACAAGGAGAAGGTTACTGTCAGCTGCCTGTTAGGTGTCAGGATCTGCCACATAACCCATGCACTCAGGTCACTCCACAACAAGTACAAATATGACTCTCATTGTTCATAGTGAAGTGAACGACCTGAGATGTACCTCCCTGGACTACATGAAAAGAGACATGGAGGAGCTCTTGGATCTAATAGCCCAGGTAGGGATGACCCTAGCCCTGAGTAGCATCCTGCCATCACCCAGAATGATACCTCAGTACAAGGACAAAATGATTGACTTCAACAATTGGGCTACACTTCTGGTGTCATGCTAAGGGGGATCCAGTATCTTTCAGCCTGCAATGACATGATCGACAGGCCACGATGCTTTGCCAGAGATGGCCTGCACCTGTTGCCCCTGGGGTTCCGTATACTGGCTAAGGCTCTTGCCACCCCATAATGCCTTTTTAGGCATGGTTTAAAAGACAGAATTATCACCATAACTGGTACAAGCAAGCAAAATCTGATGGTAATGCTACTCAATGCTAGAAGTCTAAACCTCAAAATGCACTCACTCGAGGCACTCCTTAAAATGGAGAACATTGACATTTCTACAGTGACAGAGACCTAGTTCAAGGCTCCAAAGAGCACCCCTGGAATACCAGGCTACAATTCATACTGCACCTTTCGGCCATCTAACCTGGACCGAAACACCAGAGGCAGAGGCGTGTCTGTATTCAACAAGGATATCCACACCTCCAGGCTAACTGCCCAACATAATGCATCCAAAATTCTTCAGGTGAAACTAACACTGGGCAAGACTGCAATCCAAGCTGTAGCTTGCTATAGATCCCCCACCATGCCCCAAGACTCCCACTCCACTTTTCTTAACATACTAGAAAATATTAAGGTACAACCCAACACCCTCATACTGGGAGACTTCAACTGCTCCACCATTAACTGGTCAAACTACTCATGTACCAACATATTTGCACAGCATTTTTTGGAATTCATAAATTTCAATGCCTTGGATCAACTGATCCAGAACCCCACCAGGGGCAGAAAAATCCTAGACCTGGTCATTGCCAACATGGGCAATCAGTGCTCCACAACAGAGGTTGGTCCCACGTTGGTCAGATCCGACCATAAGCTAATCACCCTAGATATCCTCATCCTGCCCATACCCCATATTAAGGAAACCACCATAACAAACTTCTCCAAAGCCAACTTCAAGCTTCCTAAGACACAAGTGGCTAACTTCACCACACCCATGCAGATGGAAAGCAGTTGTACAACTGCTGAATACTACATCAATGCACTGTACGAACACATACACAAGTGCATGGACCATGACATCCCAAATAGAACCAAGAAACTATCCTCCAAAAAAAAGAAGCCAATCTGGTGGTCCTCTGGCATTAACAAACTCTACAACAGAAGAAATAAACTCTTGTAAAAAAGAGTAAAATCCCATGATTGGAAAAACTCCCTTGTCAGCCTCAGTAAGAAGCTGAGATCCCTCATAAAATCCTCCAAAGCTAGTTATGAAAACAAAATCACCACTGATTCTAAAGACAACCACAAGGCATTCTATAGCTATGTCAAGAATCTCAGTGGCAACACTCAGATCTGCTCAGAGCTACAGCACAATGGACCTAAACATACAAAACCAGCTGATATTGCCAACATCCTGGCAGATAGGTTCAGTGCAAATTTCACCCACCTCTCACCCCCGCAGGGGCCCATCTCTCTACTGGATGAATGCCAAGTCCCTGTAATCATGGCCACACAGGTGAAAAATTCACTTGCCAAAGCCAAAAATACAGCATCCATGGGACCTGACAACATCCCAGGCTGTGTTCTGCATGAACTACAAACTGAGCTGGCACACTACCTAAGTAGCATGTTCAATCAAAGCCTCACTACAGGTTTTGTGCCTACTGAATGGCACACAGCTATGGTGATCCCACTCCACAAGGGGGATCCACCATGGACCCCGGAAACTACCGACCCATCAGCCTGATATGTCTGATCTGCAAGTCCATGGAACGTATCATCATGGAACTTATAAAGACATTGGTAACCTGCAAACTCTGAACCCCACCCAGTTTGGGTTTGTGAAAGGTAGATTATGGCTCCTAAACCTGACTGACTTCTTTGAAGCAGTCACCAAAGCCGTGGATGAGGGTTAAGCAATTCACACAGCATACCTAGATCTCGCCAAGGCCTTTGACATCATCCCCCACTCTGGTATTATTGATAAACTCACAAAACTGGGCATAAACCCCTATGTCACATGATGGGTGGCCAACTGGATCACTGACAGAACCCACACCGTGAAAGTAGCCAATTACAAATCCATCACCAAACCAGTGACAAGTGGAGTACCACAGGGTTTAGTTCTGGGTCCCCTCCTGTTCGACATCAACTTCTCTGAAGTCCAAGCCAACACCGAGGGCTTATGGCTAACAAAATTTGCAGATGACTGCAAACTGGGAGCCATTATTGAATCCACTAAGAATGTTGACATTCTACAAAAAGGCCTCGCTGAGACAGATGCCTGGTGTCAAAGCCACAGCTTCAAGCTCAATGCCAGAAAAATGCATAGTCATCCCCTTTGGGCAAAACTGTATGCCAATGAACTACCACATAGGTGGTTGTCCACTCAACACCGAAAGTGTGATACGAGACCTTGGGAAACAGGAGGATAGTAGTCTCTCCTTTGATAACCACATAGCCACAATGGTCAGGAAGTCCTTCTATGTGGCACACCTCATCACAAAATGTTTCTCATCCAGGAAAAAAAAAGGTCATTGTCTCCCTCTACTCAACCCTCATTAGACCTATTATAGAGTGCAACTCCCTATTTGGGATGCACCTCACAAGACATTTGCAGCAACTGGAAAGACAGCAGAAATACCTCACAAAGAGGATCACCAGCCTCAAACAGATGCCCTAGTTAAACGCAGAGCTGTTGGACATGCTACACTTAGCAAAATCCCAGTCCCTTTGGGCCACATGCACCAGGGACCTTAGCCTTGTCACCACAATAAACAAAACTTGCTGGAGGGATAGGTTCCTGGCCCAGAGACTTCCCATACTCTGGATCAAGCTGCCCATTCATGTCAAACAGGGCCTCATTGGCCCTTTTTAAGAAAAATCTGGACAACTGGATGGAAAATAGTAAATTTACCCTGAGGATCACTTCTGTGGTTCTGTTCCTACAGGGGCACAGGTAAATAAATTTCTGGGTGGCTAAAGCCAGGGAACCTTTATGGCTAGGCTTATATAGGTCCTGGGGCCGATAGCCTACTACCTACCTATGACCCTATGAAGCTATTATTCCTATCCTTTCTACTAGTCTGTCCTTGAAAGTTTTTTGCAATTGCATGTCTTTGAAGCATCAGGATCTGACAGGTCTTTATGAGTTATCAGGGGAAATGTGAGCAGGTTCTAAATTTCCACTTAAATTTATATAATTTTACTTTGCCGTAACTCTCCACAAAGCGTTTTGCAGTTGTGAATGTAGTGCAACATTGCTGTAAATTTGAGACCTCCTTTGTGTCACTGTGCAGCTAATGCATATGTATATATATATTTATATATTTACATATATGTGAAAGAGAATTTGGGGGAGTAAACCTTATGTTGGGTTAAAGGGAGCTTGCTCTGAGAAATTGGATAAGCAATTCACAAAGAAATAATGGAAGGATATATGTATGCCTCCCAAATATGCAACAAAATCTAGTAGATTTAGGATTTTTGCCTGTAGATGTTTACATAGATATTTTTATACCCCGAGTACACTCCAGGGAACCTTTCCTTAGCCACACAATAAATGTTGGGGGTGTGAAGGGGAAAAAAGAGGTAATTGGTAACACATTTTCTGGGAGTGTGGTGAGTTGATGAACTTTAAGGATTCCCTGCGGGATGCAATGTCGGAGATTCTGGATAGGCAGATTGATCTGACAAAGGAGATGATTTTTCTGAGCTGTGGTACAGAATCGAAATTGCCTAAATATGGTAAGGCCTTGCTATGTCTAATAACGGTGGCTGCCAAGAATGCAATTACTAGAAAATGGAAATCAAAATCTAAACCAACTATACTGGAAATACTGAATATAGCAAAACAGATAAAACAAGTGGAATTGAGATCTTTAGAAAAGGGTAGGAGCAAACTACATAAGAAAAAAATGGGGATTGTGGAAACAATACATGCAAGAGAGGAATGAGGTCTAAAAGGCAGCAGGACTTAAAGGAGATATGTAATGTTTCAGTGAGGTGAGAAAGCTTGGGTAATGTTTGCAACTGGGAGTATGGCAGTATGGTTTGTGACGTAAAATGCTTGCAACTAAGATTGTGTCGGTGTGTTTTATTTTCATTTATATAAATATATGATTGCTTATGTCGCAAGTGATGGTTTAATAAAGATGTTTCTTGTTTAAAAAAGGCAGGAAATGAATAATTTATGTAATATTGCTTAGATTATATGATATATAGCAATATATATGAAGTATAATGTTTTAATGTTAATATATTTTGATTACTTTTATATGAATGTACATTTGCCTATGTCACAAGTGATAATTCAGTAAAGGTGTTTGAAAAAGGGGGGGAGAGGCGGGCTTGTTCCCATAGGAAAATATAAATTTGACCCGTAAAATTTATCTTACAGTAGGACATGTTCTTGATTATCTGTGACTGAGCCATTCCTTCCCAAATCTATCTTGACATTTCACAGAAGAAACAGATCTGTGACTTGATGAAGACTTCCCAAGCTGACTGGAATCATTGCCTGACAAAATCTGTCATGTTCTATCTATTTGTGATCCTTGAAAATGTGTAATCATGCCCTGACTTTGCTTGCTTCTTTCTTACTTTCAGCATATTAAAGGTACATTATCTGGACTCTTTTAACTATTTTATCTCCCAGTGCAACAGATGACAATCTCGCTATGATTAGATGTGGGAGTGCTGTCATTATTATACCCAGGATGGCAAGTCCAGAGAGAGAAAAGGAGAATGAGTCCATGAATCCATTTGTCCAGCATTCTAAGTTCTTATCCCCACCTTGTGTAAACACCTATAATTCCACCTCATTCTAGATCATTCCCCAATACAAAAAATTCTCTTCAAGTCGATTTACATTGTTGATTGTTACCAAATATCTTAAATTGTTTTCTGTGTTCTTCCTTATATCTGCACTGCATAGTTCTAGAAAATAGTTTCTTTCTGTTCCTTCCATCTCCACCTAAAATCTTCTGACCTGAAATCTTTACCTCAGCCTATTTGTTATTATTTCTAACAGAAGTAGTAAAAATGACAGCAGCCATCACTGTCTTGTGCCCTTATGGGCTCCACAAATCTTGACACCCTCTCTGTACAGTTAATATGAACATATGGTTTTGGTGCAATGCTATAATCCCGAAATAGGACTGAACCCAATCATTTATAAGCAGCATCTACTACATGTCCCATCTGACGGTGGTAAATGACTTTTGATAAAAAAGAATGATTCCCACTGATTTAGCTTAATCTTTTCTGCCACTCCTCACCTAGCTATCTATTTCCTTCTCATACCTTTTCTGCCTTTGTTTTTATTTCTGATTTAATTTTGGATTTAATCATTTCAGCACTACTGCAAAACCACTACATTTATGTTACTGTCTATATCTATGATATCAGCCTAGAGAGAGATGGATTCTTCTTCATCTGCTTCCTTTTGACACTACCATGGTCTCACCATCCCATCATGATGGCATTCTACTCCCTTACAAGACTAGATAACACTTTCTATACCAGGTGTATTCCTACTATTTTGTGAAAGTTTGTTGGGACTCCACTCATTCCTCTTTGGAAAATCTATATGATCTCTGTGGCCACCATGACCTCCAGCAGTCATATATCTATTGTACATGCATCTGTCTTCTTCTGCCAGGATTGGATCCATCCAAACTGTTATGCAAACACCTCTTAAAATTTCCTGCCATAGCACTTTGGGGTTGCTATATACCTTCCTATTAAAAATCTACAGTTGTGATTAGGATACCCTCAGAGTCATTCTTTTAACCCATCTTTCTACTTTTATTAGCCCTTTCCCTGCATTTTCAGATTAACAGCACAAAGTTTAGCTTCCTTTTTGTTAAATAAAATCAAGAATTCAATACACAGGAGGTTCAGAATCAAAAGTTTACTAGTGTACACCAGGAGGCAAAAAACGTACAAGTACAGAATTTTGTCTGACATGAAACAGGAAGCACACAATTTTATGTAGGTTTAACATTCAAGCTCTGCCCACCTTACTGACGTGATATGTCACAGGGCATCTACATCACTTTAGCTTACAGTCTTCTATTCATAAAACTGCTGATGCTGTATATTTAAAAAAAAACTTTCCTCTGGTTATAATACGGCCTTGCTATCCAGCTGGTCAGACATAATGTCTTTCTGTAAAGTTACTTCTTCAAGGTTTCATATCAGTTCGAATACAATAGCAGATTCAGTCTTTTAATAATCTTCTTTGTTCTCTGTTACACTTTCCTACCAGCTGCATGCTTATCTCAGTAAGACATATACAAGGCCAAATCATCCCAGCAGGAAAGAGCAGAAGATTTCATTATTTCACACATTTAATTTCCTGACCCAGCAGATAATCACTTGTGAAAAGCATAAACATTAAAACTTGCTAAGCTAGCTTTTGCCAGGGTCGAAGGTCAGTTTTGCTTCAAGCCACACTGCAGTTTCCTATTATCTGGTATGTACGCACAGCATTCTTCTTTGATAAGCGCGCACGTACCACCTCTCACAGCTAGGGTGAAGTCAAGAGCCATTCGATTTTGTAGCACAACAGTTCTCATTGCATTCAGTTCATCAGTCACCAGTTCTAGGGCAGAAAAAGTTGCATTACTCATTACTTCGAGAAGTTTCGACAACTTCCTCAGCTCCCAGATCGATTTGACTACTCCATAGGTTGGGAATATTCCTGCCCAAGATATAACACTGTCACTCAAGTCCATATGAGTAAATTTGCTTTTGTCTTTCACTGAATTGTGGTCTTTCCAGCCAGCTTCGATCTTTCCAACTGGATTTACAGGTTTTTCAACTGGACCTTCGGGTTTTCGGGCTGCTTCTCTCACATTTTGTATCTTACCCAAAGGTAATTCTGCAGTATGTCTTATTGCCGGAACCAAGTATCCCAAAAAACAACTGCCGGACCAATTCTCAGGTAACCATTTATATGCCTTTTTCCCACAAATAAAATAACAGTTTTCTACTTTAGTACTAATACGCATCAGCCCTGCATGAAACATTTTCTGATCTATAACTGACAGTTGTTTGAACAAAAGTGGATTCTTGCGAATGTCATTCATGGTTGTTTTCAATGAGTTCAAATATGAGTCATAATTAGTATTGCAAAAAGTATTGCCATTACTATTCTTAATGTAACATCGGTAAGATATGGTTATATTACAATTGCTCCAGCCCACCTGGAGGGTATCATTTTTATAAAAACATACAATTCCTTTTTGTGTGACAGGTAAAAATAAAGCTATTTTGTCCTGTGATCTCACAGTTCCTGTATCGAACAGTAAATTCTCCCAAGTCTCATTTATCCCCAAAGGGACAGCGGACATTATCAGTCCTCCATATGCTGTTGGTATAGCTGTACAAACCCAGCAATTTGAAATGTTCATCGTCTCTGCATATACACGTTTCATGGCTAGGTATGTGTTAAAATTTGGATGCCAGTCTATAGACGTTTCATCACACCTTCCCAATTTCACTTGTGTAGATGTATGTAGGATAAACCACAACAAGAGGAAAATTGCCACAATTACAGTCAATTAATGTATACTCAACAAAATGATTATGCAACATCTCTGGGGTTGATCTAGATTTCTATTTGCTTTGTTTTTGGCCATCTCGGTCTGGTTGTGTATCAGTCACAAAGTTTTTATCAAGTTGAAAGTTCTTTACCAGTTTGCAGTGTGTCAAATTAACCCAAGACGTCCTCTCGGCCACTCTGACTGCCGTAGGCATTGCCAACAGAACCTGGTATGGTCCTTCCCACTTTAGACTCACCCAATTCTTCCTTTTCATCACTTTCAGCCACACAAACGTCCCCAGGGCCAAGACTGCTTCCACCGGTCTGGTCTGTTCCTTATCTGAAAAAGAGTTAAACTGCAAAACAGATTTATTTGTTAACAGTTTCCTCATATAACTAGCTAATGAACTGACAGCCTCTTGCTCTACAGGCATGAGAGCTTTCCACTGAGGCACATAATATGCTCTCCCAAAAAACATTTCAAAGGGAGTCAAACCCTTTACATTTGGAACCGTTCTCATACTCAGCAGTGCTAAAGGCAGACAGTGTATCCAATTCTTTTGGGTCTCCTCAACTAGCTTCCTAAGCTTACTTTTGAGGGTACCATTGTACCTTTCCACCAGTCCTGCTGAATGTGGGTGGTAAGCACAATGGTTCTTTAAGGAGATACCAAAAAATCTCCCAAGTTGGTGGATTGTCTGGTTTACGAAATGTGTGCCGTTGTCACTATAAATCCTTTCCGGAATGCCAAATCTAGGGATTATTTCTTTTATCAGGGCTTTTGCCACTGTTGTTGCATCCGGGTTTTTGGTTGGAAAAGCTTCTACCCATTTGGAAAACATGTCTACAATAACTAAACAAAACTTTTTCCCTTCACATTTATTCAATTCTATGAAATCCATACAAATAGTATGGAATGGATACGGTGGTATAGGAAAACTTCCTTGCTTGGTTTTAAATGCCCCTTGTGCATGATGCTTGTTACAAGTATGACAAGCTACACAAATGTTTTTTGTGTAGTTTGTGTATCCATATGTTTGGAATATTTGATTTACTAACTGTACCATCCCCCCTGTTGAGACATGGCACTGCCCATGGCACAACAAAGCTGCATATCTAAATAAATTAGAAGGCAATATCATTTTTTTCTCTTTGGAAATGTACAGTCCATTCTCAAGAATTGCACCTCGTTTTACCCATTTTTGTTTTTCTGCTTTTGTAGTAAGCATCTGCATTGTTTTTAACATGTCTAAATCTAAAATCTCAGAGGGTTGTAATTCCTCATTTAAAAGTAAAGTTTCTGAGTCTGAGGCTGCTTGCTTTGCAGCTGCATCAGCTCATGCATTGCCTTTTGAAATCTTATTCTGTTGTTTTGTATGAGCTACACATTTACAAATAGCTACTTTGGTAGGTAACTGAATAGATTCTAATAACTCCAAAATAAATTGCACATGATTAATAGGTTTTCCACTAGATGTTATCATTCCTCTATTTTTCCATTGTTGTGCAAATACATGTACTGTAGAAAAAGCATACTGACTATCAGTATATATGTTTACACACTTGTTTTTTGCTTAAGTACATGCCCTCATCAAAGCTATCAATTCTGCTGCTTGTGCAGATAAGTTATGTGGTAAGGATTGGGCTTCTAAAATTTCAGTGTCTGTAACTACTGCATATCCTACCAGATTCTTCCCTGTAGGACCCCTTCTGCATGAGCCATCCACGTAATATGTCACCTCGGCATTATCCAAGGGCATATCTGTGAGATCTTGTCTAGGTAAAGCTAACTGTTCAATTTCCTGCAGGCAGCTGTGTGGTGTGCCATCCGCAGGAGTTGGGAGTAATGTTGATGGATTTAATGTCATACATCGTTCAATTGTCATATGAGGTTGGCTCAGCAGTATAGTCATACATGAAAGGTGTCTAGCAGGAGAAAGGTATGCCACTTTTTCTTGCAGTAAAATTATTGCAACTGCATGAGGCACTCTCAATGTGAGAGGGTGGAATAACACCACTGAGGCCGAAGCCTGTACTACCATTGCAGCTGCAACTACTGCTTGTACACATTGAGGCAAAGATCACACCACTGGGTCTAACTGCGATGAATAGTAGGCTATGGGGCATTGCTTGTCCCCATGTTGTTGCATCAATACTGACGTCATATATCCTTGCTTGCAATCTATGGTCTGAAAGAACCGTTTGTGATAATTTGGAAGTCCTAAAACTAATGAAGAAGCTATCAACTGCTTCAATCTGCAGAAAGCCGTTTCTGCTTCGGTTGTCCATTGTAAAATATCTTGTGCTGCCATTGGTGTCTTATATATCAAGTCAATCAGTGGAGCAGATTCCAAAGCATAATTTGGTATCCAGCTCCGACAGAAATTAGTTGTACCCAAGAAAGACATCATTTCCTTCTTGGTTGTTGGTTTGGGTGCTTGCAAGAATGCTGTTTTTCTTTCCTCGTCTTATATTCTACCTTCATTGGATATTACATATCCCAAGTATCTAACTTGTTTTCTCCAAAGTTGTAACTTACTTTTGTTTACTTTGTGTCCTTGTGTTGCTAAAAATTTCAATAACGCTACAGTATCTTCCCTGCATTGTTGCTGGGTGGGGGCTGCTAGCAAGATGTCATCTACGTAAAGTAGAATTTGACTACCTCCTGGTGGGGTAAACCCTGCCAGGTTGCTAGCCATTTCTTGTGCAAATATTGTCGGACTCTCACAATATCCCTGTGGTAGTCGAGTATAGGTATACCTTTTACCCTGAAATGTAAATGCAAACCAATATTGACTATCAGGATGTATAGGTATCGAGAAGAAAGCATTGCTGATATCTACCACAGAGAAATACTTCTGTTGCAGTTTTAGATCATTTAACAAAGTATGTGGGTCTGGCACCGTAGGTGCTCTAGGTATTACTGCATTATTTACAGCTTGTAAATCTTGTACCATCCGCCATTCCCCATTTGCTTTTTTAACAGGAAATAGGGGTGTATTACATGGTGAATCAGGAGACTCTATCAGTACTCCTTCTCTGAGTAATGCTGCTATTATAGGCCTAATTCCTATTTCTGCATCCTTTCTCAAAGGGTATTGTCTTTTCTGTGGTCTAAAAGCTGACTTTGGGGTAATTGTAACTGGTCCTGCTGTTTGAATAAGTCCTACATCTGAATTGCCTGTTGACCAAAGATTTGTTGGAATTTCACATAAGGCCTTTCTTCTTCTTCTAATAAAAATACTAATCAGCTGTCCTCACTAGATTGCAAGTGTACAGCTGGATGCGTCTGTGTCAACCAATTCAGTTTTTGTTTTTGTATCCCTTGTTCTGATAGTTCTAAATCAGTCTGTTTTTCCCATCTTGTTACTTTTTCTCCTAAGTCTGCCCATTATACACTTTTGTTCTTTGTCAAGCTGACATGTGGTAATCGATTTGATCTATATAATGCAAGGAATTCTTGAGGTAATGAACAGCTAACTACACTGTTCCCCTCAGTATCCCAGTACAATGTACGCAGTACTAGTCTAGTTGCACGATTTCTGAACAATTCTTGCTCATAATCTCTATCAGGTCCTGGTGTAGTACAGTAGTACACAGTACAGTGTAACAAATGATGTCGATCAGTGTCAAGGGAGGGGGCTTTACTGATGGCTATGTTCATCAGTTCCTCGGTTACTGCCCCTGGACCAGTCGTGACTAGATCCGGGCTGTACCAGTAAAAAGTTTCACCTTCTGATCGCACTACAAAGGTATCCATTTGTCTCTGTGCCTCCATACCTTGTACAGTTGGAACTACTGCTATGCCAAATATCTGCATAAGGTCCCTGCCCAATAGGTTTACTGGACACTTTGCAGAAACAACAATTTTACTTCTCTGGGTCATACCCGAAACAGGGTCAGTTATGGCTATACCATGGGAAAGTGGTTCTCTGTATAGCTGTCCATTTGCTGCTTTTACTAGTATATAATCAGGTGATTCGGAATATTCTGGTAACTTGGAGGGGTGTATCAAAGTCCATGACGCTCCTGAGTCACATAGGAATTTGACTTCCCTTCCCTCCACCAGAAGTGTAACTTCCAGTTTCGTATCTGCTAAGTAGAGCTCTAAGTTCAATAATGCTAAGTCCAAAATTTCACTTTCTTCATCTTCCATATCTAGTTGCACTTCCTCTACTCCTTCTATCACATTTACATCTGTTTTCTGTTTATTAACTTTTCTTGATGATTTCTGACTTCCACATGATGCATCTTCACTATCATATAGTCAGTCCTCATCTCCCTTATCTTCTGAAATTACCTTTTTGTTTTGCTTACAATCCCTTGCTAGATGTCCCTTTTTTCCGCACATGAAGCACTCACCTCTCTTTTTCCTCTCTTCAAAATCTTCTGATTGTTTGTCAGACTGTTTGTTTCCCTGGGCATTCTTCTTGCCCTTTTTACCTGACTGTAATACAAATACTTCAGCTCCGTCTTCAGCAGTGAAGACTTGCGCCTTCTTTTTACTATTAAAATGTCTTTCAGCATGTCTAGCGTATTCAAGTAAGGCTTGTAGCCTCCCTGTTCGATGGTCTATCATATGCTTCGTAAGGAAGCTACTAATAGGTGCAATGCAACCTTTCAAAAATGCATTTTTTAATTGTTGTTCATACGGGGAATCATTCGTTTGGTTCTCAGAAACCAACATACAGCTATGATTATTAAAACATTTCTGCAGAGATTCGGTCTGTCAGACAGGGTAAAAAATTTTCTTTTTACAGGGGGGAAAGGGGGGGATTTTTTTTTTCTTAAGAAAGGGGGAGAAAGGTATGCCACTTTTTCTTGCAGTAAAATTATTGCAACTGCATGAGGCACTCTCAATGTGAGAGGGTGGAATAACACCACTGAGGCCGAAGCCTGTACTGCCATTGCAGCTGCAACTACTGCTTGTACACAGTGAGGCAAAGATCACGCCACTGGGTCTAACTGCGATGAATAGTAGGCTATGGGGCGTTGCTTGTCCCCATGTTGTTGCATCAATACTGACGTCATATATCCTTGCTTGCAATCTATGGTCTGAAAGAACCGTTTGTGATAATTTGGAAGTCCTAAAACTAATGAAGAAGCTATCAACTGCTTCAATCTGCAGAAAGCCGTTTCTGCTTTGGTTGTCCATTGTAAAATATCTTGTGCTGCCATTGGTGTCTTATATATCAAGTCAGTCAGTGGAGCAGATTCCAAAGCATAATTTGGTATCCAGCTCCGACAGAAATTAGTTGTACCCAAGAAAGACATAATTTCCTTCTTGGTTGTTGGTTTGGGTGCTTGCAAGATTGCTGTTTTTCTTTCCTCATCTAATATTCTACCTTCATTGGATATTACATATCCCAAGTATCTAACTTGTTTTCTCCAAAGTTGTAACTTACTTTTGTTTACTTTGTGTCCTTGTGTTGCTAAAAATTTCAATAACGCTACAGTATCTTCCCTGCATTGTTGCTGGGTGGGGGCTGCTAGCAAGATGTCATCTACGTAAAGTAGAATTTAACTACCTCCTGGTGGGGTAAACCCTGCCAGGTTGCTAGCCATTTCTTGTGCAAATATTGTCGGACTCTCTTAATATCCCTGTGGTAGTCGAGTATATGTATACCTTTTACCCTGAAATGTAAATGCAAACCAATATTGACTATCAGGATGTATAGGTATCGAGAAGAAAGCATTGCTGATATCTACCACAGAGAAATACTTCTGTTGCAGTTTTAGATCATTTAACAAAGTATGCGGGTCTGACACCGTAGGTGCTCTAGGTATTATTGCATTATTTACAGCTTGTAAATCTTGTACCATCCGCCATTCCCCATTTGCTTTTTTAACAGGAAATAGGGGTGTATTACATGGTGAATCAGGAGACTCTATCAGTACTCCTTCTCTGAGTAATGCTGCTATTATAGGCTTAATTCCTATTTCTGCATCCTTTCTCAAAGGGTATTGTCTTTTCTGTGGTCTAAAAGCTGACTTTGGGGTAATTGTAACTGGTCCTGCTGTTTGAATAAGTCCTACATCTGACTTGCCTGTTGACCAAAGAGTTGTTGGAATTTCACATAAGGCCTTTCTTCTTCTTCTAATAAAAATGCTAATCAGCTGTCCTCACTAGATTGCAAGTGTACAGCTGGATGTGTCTGTGTCAACCAATTCAGTTTTTGTTTTTGTATCCCTTGTTCTGATAGTTCTAAATCAGTCTGTTTTTCCCATCTTGTTACTTTTTCTCCTAAGTCTGCCCATTTTACACTTTTGTTCTTTGTCAAGCTGACTTGTGGTAATCAATTTGATCTATATAATGCAAGGAATTCTTGAGGTAATGAACAGCTAACTACACTGTTCCCCTCAGTATCTCAGTACAATGTACACAGTACTAGTCTAGTTGCACGATTTCTGAACAATTCTTGCTCATACTCTCTATCAGGTCCTGGTGTAGTACAGTAGTACAGAGTACAGTGTAACAAATGATGTCGATCAGTGTCAAGGGAGGGGGCTTTACTGATGGCTACATTCATCAGTTCCTCGGTTACTGCCCCTGGACCAGTCGTGACTAGGTCCGGGCTGTACCAGTAAAAAGTTTCACCCTCTGATCGCACTACAAAGGTATCCATTTGTCTCTGTGCCTCCATACCTTGTACAGTTGGAACTACTGCTATGCCAAATATCTGCATAAGGTCCCTGCCCAATAGGTTTACTGGACACTTTGCAGAAACAACAATTTTACTTCTCTGGGTCATACCTGAAACAGGGTCAGTTATGGCTATACCATGGGAAAGTGGTTCTCTGTATAGCTGTCCATTTGCTGCTTTTACTAGTATATAATCAGGTGATTCGGAATATTCTGGTAACTTGGAGGGGTGTATCAAAGTCCATGACGCTCCTGAGTCACATAGGAATTTGACTTCCCTTCCCTCCACCAGAAGTGTAACTTCCAGTTTCGCATCTGCTAAGTAGAGCTCTAAGTTCAATAATGCTAAGTCCAAAATTTCACTTTCTTCATCTTCCATATCTACTTGCACTTCCTCTACTCCTTCTATCACATTTACATCTGTTTTCTGTTTATTAACTTTTCTTGATGATTTCTGACTTCCACATGATGTATCTTCACTATCATATAGTCAGTCCTCATCTCCCTTATCTTCTGAAATTACCTTTTTGTTTTGCTTACAATCCCTTGCTAGATGTCCCTTTTTTCTGCACTTGAAGCACTCACCTCTCTTTTTCCTCCCTTCAAAATCTTCTGATTGTTTGTCAGACTGGTTGTTTCCCTGGGCATTCTTCTTGCCCTTTTTACCTGACTGTAATACAAATACTTCAGCTCCGTCTTCAGCAGTGAAGACTTGCGCCTTCTTTTTCTTTTTACTATTAAAATGTCTTTCAGCATGTCTAGTGTATTCAAGTAAGGCTTGTAGCCTCCCTGTTCGATGGTCTATCATATGCTTCGTAAGGAAGCTACTAATAGGTGCAATGCAACCTTTCAAAAATGCATTTTTTAATTGTTGTTCATACGGGGAATCATTTGTTTGGTTCTCAGGAATCAACATACCGCTATGATTATTAAAACATTCTAATAATCTAGCATAATACCCAACTATTGTCTCATTTTCCTGTTGTATGCATAGATTAATGCAAGTCCAGTCTGCTCTAGGTTTACATTTCTCAGAGATTCGGTCTGTCAGACCTTTCACTCTGTTGTCTAACTCTGTGTCACTATGTGGGAGGGGTTTAAGCTCTGCATTACGAGGATTCCAGGTGCCACAAATCATGTGCCAATCTGGACCTATAATTTGTCTTACTACTTTTTCTACTTCTTCCCCATTCAAGTGGTAACTCAATCTCATGCCTTGTAAATCTTCTAAAAATTTCGTAAAATTAACTTTCAGATGGGGGATTCCCTCAGTTGCTTTCCGGATATCCTCCGGTGTCCATGGTCTATATACTAAGAGTGTTGGGTCCTGCTCTTCCTGTCCTGCCTGAGGATTTGGAACTTCTATAAGTGGGCATATTTCTTCCTCACTCTCATCCTGTAGGTTTCTCTCTATTTGGTATGATTCTGTGTCCCCATGTGTTTTACGTGTTCGGGACCTAGTTTCAATAGGATCTCTAACAAATGGTTGTGGTCTTGCTGAAACTTCAGGATAACACGGAGGTGGACCAGCCTGTCCACTCACTTCATATCCTGAAAAGGGTAAGGGAGGGGGCAAGGGAGGAGGAGGAGGAGCTGTCGCTATTACCAAGTTATTATCCTCTTTGTCTAAAAATAATGTTTTTGAATTTTTAAGCTTCTGTTCTCTACGATTTGCTTCCTCAATCCACCTGTGTGCCTGAGGAATGCCTAATTGGCGTTGCTTTTTTGCCTGTCCCCCTGCATCAGATTTAAGCTGCTTAAGGAGTTTAACTAGTGAAATTTTATCTAGTTTGCCATCAAATTCATATTTGTTAACCCATTTTGTATAATACCTAACGTTATCAGAACGTTGTAATGGCATGTATTTTGCATCTTCGATTAGGGGCGGATCTCGCGATGTTTTAGTGCACTGATTTCCCATGGCAAAGAAAATGTTACGTAATCCTTTTTATCACGTGATATCAATTTCTCAGTTCCTGTTCACAGTTTATCTAGAATAACTGCCTACCTTATTCTGTTATCCTGATCTATGACCAAATATACAGTACTTCCTTTTTTCCCTGATCTGCAAAACAAATCTGGACAACAATATACTGTAACCTAGTCCCTGATCTAAAACAGAAAAAAGTCAAATTCTTCCTACCTGAGCCTCCGGTATTGAATTGTCCAATGTTCGCTCTTCGGCCACAGATCAGAAAGTGGCCAGCCTCTTTAAATGACAATTCAGTCGGAGGTCTTTTCACCCAAGAAGAACCGTTTTGGTAACTTCTCCTGCGCAGTATTCGACCACCGGTAGACTCTGATCTGCAGCTGTCCGACGGAGTTTTCTGGCTAAGAAGGACCAAACTGTTAAATAAAATCAAGAATTCAATACACAGGAGGTTCAGATTCAAAAGTTTACTAGTGTACACCAGGAGGCAAAAAACGTACAAGTACAGAATTTTGTCTGACATGAAACAGGAAGCACACAATTTTATATAGGTTTAACATTCATGCTATGCCCACCTTACTGACGTGATATGTCACAAGGCATCTACATCACTTTAGCTTACAGTCTTTCATTCACTGCTGATGCTGTATATTTAAAAAAAAAAAACTTTCCTCTGGTTATAATACGGCCTTGCTATCCAGCTGGTCAGATATAATGTCTTTCTGTAAAGTTACTTCTTCAAGGTTTCATATCAGTTTGAATACAAAAGCAGATTCAGTATTTTAATAATCTTCTTTGTTCTCTGTTACACTTTCCTACCAGCTGCGTGCTTATCTCAGTAACACATATACAAGGCCAAATCATCCCAGCAGGAAAGAACAGAAGATTTCATTATTTCACACATTTAATTTCCTAACCCAGCAGATAATCACTTGTGAAAACCATAAACATTAAAACTTGCTAAGCTAGCTTCTGCCAGGGTCGAAGGTCAGTTTTGCTTTAAGCCACACTGCAGTTTCAAAACTACTTACATTTATACATGAATTAATCCTTACTGTTATATGATTAATAGAATACAATGCATTATATACTACTTTTCTTTTAAACTAGTATTTCTCATATATTCAAATACACATTTTTCTAACACTTTTCATCTAAGTCTTACTGTTGTGCTCATTCAAGGTCCATTTCAGTCTAATTTTTTTAAATATTTAATCTTTGATCTCATCTCTAACCATGGTTCCTCAGTATCAATCTTTTCCCCTGTCCAAAGTATAAACACATTTCAACCCCCCACCCACACTTTTCTCTTTCCTTTGTTTACATCTGTTTTTTCTAATTACCAGCTCCTCCGCTTCTGTCTGCTTGCAAGCCATCCAGCCTAATACATGTATTATCCTGGTGTAAGGGGACACTTTTCCTTTGTAACTGCTTTTATCATTTTCAGTAGCCACACTTTTTATGTACTTATTTTCAGTCATAAGGATTCCCCATCTACCTAGATGTCCCCGGTCATCTTGTACATTTCTACTGACATGAAGTGGCTTGATTTACCTGTCTATCTGAGACTGCACCAGTGTACTTGTCATCAACCAAAGTGAACTCAGTCAGTTCCACTCATTTGAATCCTCCTGATCCTTCAGAATGCATATTATTTCCCTAACTAGATATCACACCACCCTCATCCTGTTTCCATAAGCAGAGTTTTTCATTCAGACTGGTATGTCTTATGTGATGCCCTCCTTCAATGGATCCTGTTTAATTTCCAGTCACAAGTAACATTAAAATCCCTCCCACTAGTACTCTGCTCCCCCCACCAATGGACTGCTGAGCCACCAATGTCTTCTAAAATCTCTTCCTCATCTGGACTAGATCAATAGAATGACATTATTACCAACCCTTTATTCCCTGGCACACACCTTACCACTATCCTTCTCCTCCACTTCCCACTATACATCTGTTCATGATGTCTCATCCAACCTTGACTAGGACAACCATCCTCTCTTACTATCCATAAAATTGTTTGCCCAAGAATTATTATATCATATCA
>NC_056728.1:1425460492-1425485492 GCF_019279795.1 Protopterus annectens
TGTAGGGGATTCATAGTGGCTCTTCTCCAGGCATCAAGAACAAGCCCTTTGGAGGAGCTGACAATGAACATTTTAAGAAAACGCTCAGATAGACCATACTTGCACTATCTGTTTACGAATTAATCTTATTTGGAAATGCCTTACTTTTATATACTAATCAATAGTTTAAATATCTTACACCATGCTCCTTTATAAATTCTCTTGAACTGAACAGAAGTGTTTACATCGATGCACTTTCTAGACCACTTCCAAGACTGACATGGTTTGGTGCTGCAACTGGATTCTAATTACTGTTTTTGTCCATCTACATATCTAAGCTTTACTAGCGGATATGTTTACCCCTTTATTATATGGAAAGCATTACAAAGGATGCATTCATATACACACCATCATTTTACTTGCCCCCCCTTGATTACAATCTGCCCTCAAACAGGAAGCTTTGCAATAAATGCATAGGTAGAAATCCTACCAGCTTTAATGAATAATATCTCAAACCATCAATTACATCCGAGAGTCTTTATGAAATTAAACATTTTAGCATTATCTCTATACAGTAAGAATATAATTGCCATATATATATCTCTGAGGTTATAGGTCTTGCCTTCCTATACATCACTGTGCCTTGAAGCTCTATAGGAAAACCTATGGGATGCTAATATCTTTTTAAGACAGTATTACCATCAGATGATGCTGTATTTCATATTGGGTGAGAAAAATACCTCATACACGGCAGCATTATTTCTACATACTAAGTAAATGTGCTTTATGAGATATAATACAGGGCCCTATTAGCAGCTGTTGCTGCAAATAGGTGCAGTGTAAAAGTCTAGGTTGAAATTTGCAACTCCTATATGCTTTTCTACACGTTTCATCTTTAATGTATTTACACCAGTGAAGGGAAAGCTGGGTAGCACATGATGATTTCACTATTTATTTATTTATTTATTTTTATTTATTTATATTTTAGATGTGCTAATCAGATAGCTGGATTGGTCAAATGACTCTTTTTTTTTTTTGCCATGAACAGAATCACAAATTCCTAGATAAAAAGTTTATTTTATGATTTGAAGGCTTCATGATTTCTAAGCGATTAGGTTGTATCTCAAATCTTGAACCTATTCAAGAGTCTTCATTAGCAATTGGAAATGTAATGTGTTGAGAAGGGTCACTCTCACTGTAAATGGAAACTTTTGGGCTTACTGGATTGCAAAACAATGGTGTCCATTGCTTTTGGATACACAAATAAACCTAATTATTGTATTTAAACTTCGTTGTATAATTAGTGTGAATCTAGGGAGATTACAGGCAGGATTTACTCTCCTATTGGGATTGACACATTTATGACACACGGACCTTCTAGCATATGCATTAAGTAGCTGAGATACCTTGCAAGAAACATTTAACCGATTTAGAACCTTTATAGAATGTCTTTTATTACCGCGGTGGTGGTGCTGCGGTAGCGTTGTCGCCTCACAGTAAGACGCTGTCCAGTTCGATTCTCAGCTAGATCGTCTCCTGCATGGAGACATGCGTGAATGGGCGTACCTTCTTTGAAGGTTGTGTGTCAGGCCTGGCAAGCTGGTACATAAAAACCAACTGCCGATCATTAGCGGACCGGAGTTCCGCTGTGGCAACCCCTAACCGGGAAAAGCCGAAAGACACAAACATAGAATGTCTTTTATTATGTAAATAAAAGGAAAAGCTTTGACCATAAATTATGAATAAATAACTCTGATGGGTCACAAAAGGATGAGGGGTGCCTGTGTGTTCTTTTTTGTATAAGGAGTGTGCAGCTTTGAGTTGGTATGAGGTTTTAGACACCATAACCACAGATTTGTATATCTTGATAGATTGTTTGCACCATGCAATTTCCACATTATGCATTATGTCAATTCTTTTTTGGGTGTGGTGTTTGCTTTTTGGTAGCAGTTGCCTACTAGGAAATTAGCATATTATTTTTGCAGATGATGCATCTGATATATTCAGGTAGCAATGACACAACTGATACAAATAAAGATCAAGTCATCATCATCGTCAACAGCTTTCTTCCCATTTTCTCTCTGGCTTTGGGATGTCATGGCAAATAGCACCATCTCTCAATGACCCTCTCTACCTTCTTCAATAGCTATGCATGACTGTTGCAAGTTTTCTCTCACACAATCCATCTCTTTGCTGAAATCCCTCATTTCCTCTTGCATTCTTCCCGTCTGTCCCAAAGCTTCTTCCCCAGATTGTCATCCATTTTCCTGCACATGTGACAGAACCACAGTAATCTATTTTCTTAGACCTTCTCTGCAATTGGAGCTACTTGGGCTTCTGCATTGATGTCCTCAATTCTTTGTCTGTCCCTCAGCATGCATTGTACCATCCATTTCAGGCACTTCATCTCCATCACCTCTAGCTGTGCCTTCTCTGCCCTGGTTTCTATATTATACAGTAGTACTGGCCACACCAGTGTTTTGTGCACCTTACTTCTTAGCTTCTTTAACATTCCACTGTCACACGGTACCCTTGCCATTCTGTGCCATTTGGCTGGAGCCCCCTCTGCTTCAAACTTTGATCTTCTCATTCAGACTTTCCTTGTCTTTAACAGCCCTTCAAAGTAATTGAAGTTATTGAGCTGTTACACCATGTTCCCTACTATCTCAGTTCTCAGCTTCTTCTGCCCCCCCCCCCCATTTACTGCTATTACAACTGTCCTATCTGTATTCACTTTCAACCTGTGTGCCTTTAGTTTTGCATTCCATTCCCCTATCCTTTGCTGATATTCTTAAGAGCCTGCCTGTAATGCCACATTGTCCTCCACAAATATATATTTTTGTGGATGAAACTGAGGCTGGCATGCACAAATTCCTATCAGCTGTCACTATCCACAAAACTCTGCAGCCTTACTTCAGTAAAATGGTAACCTAACCATTGCTTTCCATGAAAGCAAAATTGATAAAGAAGAGAATGACACTGAGCAGTAAGTCAGCCATATAAGCCTTGATAGTAATTTTTTTTTAAGTGTGATATCATTCAAAACCCCATTGGTATTACCTTGCTAGTCATGTTTCTTACATGTAAAGCAGTTTGAGACCTCAGGGGTATTATCTGTTTACTATAAAAATAGCTGTGAATATAGTGGCAGATTTACTTAGGCACACATTGAAAATGACTTCACTCATTTGTCTTCCTGGTTGTTTTTGGTTTTCTTTATCTAGGGAAAGAGCAGTTGATAGCAGCCAACTTTCAGAGGAGTCCTTAGAAAAAGATTCAGTTATAGAGAATAAAACAACATTCCACTGATCATGTACAATAAGCCATTTGACAAAAATCAACTAATTTATACTAAATCTAGATGTAACTAAATTATTAACACTCATTTGAGTAGTATATACATATCTAAATAAACTGAAATGTTTCACTCATTTAACATTAGAGAAGCAGGAGGCATTTTAAAAATGTGTAGAGACGGTACTAAGTGACTAATCTATAATTAGTTTCTAGGGCCATGCTATATACAAAGTGAATATGTAGCTGTGCATACTAAAAGAGGTATTAAAATGCAGATCAATGTGAATAAAATGGACAGCAAATATACCACAGCGTGTACTAGTTAGGGATGCGGTAGGACAGTGAACACTGACTGACAGTATTATTAGACATGACACAAATCAGGGAATTAGCCAAATGTTAGTCTTGGCAGGTTAAGTATATTCAAAAATAACCACTGAGTGGAGTTTAAGGGACAGATGTAAAACTGAGAAAGAAATGCAGGTACTTTATTTCTAGGCAACCAGTTGAGATGTTTGCTTGTGTGAAACAACAAACAGGAATAAATTACCATTAATCGGAGGCAGCACATTCCAAAATGTTTAAGCTACATATGAGAAGAATGACTCTGGGATCTGTTATGAGCAAAAGGACAGTTTGTTCATAATATATATATATATATATATATATATATATATATATATATATATATACCTACAGGAGAATGCACTTAGCAGGGCAATTCAGTTTCAACAGAGAGTTGAGAACAAAGAGAATGCTCTGGCAGAGAGATAAATATCGATTTTTGATCAATCAGCAAAGCAAGGGTAGAACAATGGTGGGTCTGTGTCTGGCAGCAAACTGGTCAATTTTGATCAAACTGGAAACAAAAAAGATGAATGAAGGTAACTTAGTAAGCTAACATCATGCATCAGGGCAGAAATAAGGAAGTACTTAGCAGTGATAGTCAGGAAATAGGTAGTAAGGAAAGGTGTGATTCTCCACTGTGGCGTTGCAGAGATTAGTGTTGTCACCTCACAGCAAGAGGTTCTCCAGTTCAATTCTTGGCTGGGATGCCTTCTATGCGGAGTCTACATGTCCTCCCTGTGGTCACGTGGGTTTCCACCGGGTGCTCAGGTTTCCTCCCACATCCCAAAGACATGCTGTAGGTGGATTGGATACTCTAAATTGGCCCTAGGCATGAGTGTGTGCATTTGTGTGCCTTCTGGGGAAGGCTGGGCGCCGGGATTACAACTCGACACCATAAAACTCCACTGCCAATCACGAGTGGACAGGTTATCCACTGTGGTGACTAACTGGGAAAAGCTGAAAGAAGAAGAAGAAGAAGAAAGGTGTGATTCTCCACTGTGGTGTTGCAGAGGTTAGCGGTGTCACCCCACAAGAGGTTCTCCAGTTCATTTCTTGGCTGAGATACCTTCTATGCAGAGTCTGCATGTCCTCCCTGTAGTTGTGTGGGTTTCCTCTGGGTGCTCTGATTTCCTCCCACATTCCAAAGACATGCAGTAGGTGGACTGGACACTCTAAATTGGTTGTAGGTGTGAATGAGTAGAATGAGGTACTATGGCAGTATTAGCCACACGGTGGTGTAAACCTTGGCTTGACATGAATGCCACTGTTGAAGTGATATCCCAACCGCATCTACAAAGTGGGACAAGGAGTTGTGGATGGATGAAAGGTGTGATCCTCCTTACTAAGTGTAGCTTGTGATGTGTACAAGATGCTATGTTATGCGTGCAAGATACTACGCTATATGGATGTCACATTTAAGTTCTCAGTTCAGGATTGCATGTGCCAGTTTATTTGAGTTATTGATCCCTAGCTTCTGCTTTTAAAAAGTAGTTATTGTTATGTGAGTGACTAAGAGATTTAAAAAATATATATTATTATTATAATTTTGTCCTGTTTTAAACTGAGGACATAAACTCCCAACTGGAGTATACATGCTAAAGCTATCTTGGAGTTTATTGGTGATTTTAGAGTGATTTGCAGAGGATTAATAAAGTGCTGGGTCCCAAGAATTGTGAGTAGGATGGACTGGAAGGTCTGTGACATGTTGTTTATGAATACAGCAAAAAGGGGAGGAGCCTGCACAGACACTGTGTGGATCCATTATTCATCACTGTGTAACACTTTGTGGATATAATTCTGAAATGACTATTGTCACTGTTTGGCTCACCTTACAACTTGGATTTAGTTTGTAAAACACTGTGGATCTATAAAAGAACTGTGTTACCAGATTAAAGAAAACATTGTGATTTACAGTGTCAAAAATCTTGACTAGCCTCTAGAATATAGTACAATTTAGTTTAAAGTTAAGGCGTGAAACAAAATGAACACTTTTGGTACTGTATTCTTAACAGAGGCTGGTTTCTATGAAGAAAATAAGGTATGGTAATGCACTTTTATATTAAAGACCTGACAAATGAATGGCAAGCTGGAAGTTTATTACACATGGCAAGCATTTTGACTTTGGGCAAAGAAAGAAGGATGACCCTTATCCACAGTATAACAGCATAGCTCCAGTAAAAGGACAGTGGATTAAATTCAGATAGAACGAGCAACTGATATGGTGGTCTTTTTAAGGAAGTCACAAAAGAAGCTTTTAGCAACTAGGAAGGAATTTTTGACTTTATGTTATATTTTCTAATGCAGACTGGGAGAGATATTTGATTGTCAGTGAGTCTATGATGTCCACAAAGGTGGTGGGTTTCTTGCACATGTTATTAGGGGAAGGTTAAGATGAATGACCTGAGTGCTGTAGCCAGCAGATTCCAGAACCCAATTTTCAGGGTTTTAATTGCAAACGTAGTGATGCTTAGCAGAAAAGTGTTTACAAGAGATGTCCAAACGCTATTTCACTAAGCTGCTGAGGTGTGTATATTACACCAACATTTCCAGAGACTTTTTATTACTGAAAAGCAGCCGTAGAAGCTTGCATACACCATAAGAGTTTTGATTTCAAGAGTGATTCAGGGGGTACTTTTCACTTAATATATTTCTACCACCAAAGAACAATATTATTTTCAACTTACAGAATCATCTGTTTGAAATATTTTACAGCACACTCCAGAAGAAGCCAGGCCATGGGGAGCCACTTTACTTCTACAGATGAAGCTGAACATGGAAGGGGTATTGAGGGGAACTGCTTTAAGTAATGGAATTTAATACTTGACTAGGAGATATATGCAGGGAAGAGATCACTGAAACAATTTGCCATCATGCAGCAGAAGTTAATGTCATTAAGGTGATACACTAATACTCAAAATAATATGCTTCGATGTCCTTAGATTTTATCTGTTTGGGAATAGGTGTTAATAATGATATGTATGGTTAAACAGGAGGGGAGAGAGGAGTGAAATGTACATATTAGTAGATATGTATCTGTCAAAGTTACAATGTCCTAAAATAGTCATTTATTTATCAAAATTATTATCAAGCCAGGAAATAGTGTCTTCCACCATGTGGGAAGTAAACTCTAAATGTGCATATACATAATCTGTGTAGGGGGATTTAGACTTGCTCAGTTTAATTAAGGCTTCGACTGAGTCTTAATAGCTGAGTTTAAATGGCATCCTAAGTTATTTCTGTACAAGATTACAGCATCCAAGCTTATGTATGGGTTCTATCATATCTAATAACCTTTTGTCCTATTCAATGTAAGGATTCTGTTAGTACAATTATAAGGGGAGTAAACAGCTCTCCACTTTGAATTACATGCAAGGTTTTGACTTCTGCTTTGTTGATTACTAACTTCCCAGTCCAATGTTACTAAGTGTTTGCTTTCCAGCTCTGTTAAACAGTGATATAATGGAAATGAGAATTAAATGTCACATGACTACTTTTTTCCTTTGTTCAACATATTAGGGCTGTTTCTCCTTTCCTGTAGGGGTTTGACTGAGAAGTTTTGTTTATAAGTACAAGTGAAGGTAATCAACTTAATTGCAACCCAGTCACAAAAAATAAGGAAGCCAAAAGTGCCAGAGGCAACAAGAAGAACTAGTTGCCACAAAACAGAATCACAGACAGGCACCGAGGAGGTGTTTAATACGTAGTTGAATAATAAAAAACAAAGATCCACACGAAGAAAGTTTAGCAAAATAAAACAATCCACATAAAATAAAAAATAAAATAAAAAAATAAATGCTCAACAGGATTACCACGTTTTTCGGCTATGCTTGGGACTTCTTCAGATCAATAACAATTAATAATTTGATTGTTAAATAAGTTTAATTTATTTTCAGTTGGTAGGAAGTTATATATCGAGTACGAAGTAGATGTCAGTTATTATTGATCTGAAGACGTCCCAAGCCGGATGTAAAACACTGTGATCCTATTAAGCATTTTATGTGTTTTTTATTTTATGTGGATCATTTTATTTTATTAAAGTTTTTTTTTTTTTATGTGGATCCGTTTTTTATTATTCATCTATGTGTTATATATATCCTCAGTGCCTGTCTGTGACTACATTTAACTGCAACCCACCTGCATCTTTCAGATGTGCTTCAACTGCTTTCTGTAAAATGCATCTCCGATAGTTATTGAAGTTATGTTATAAGTAAAGGGATATAAAGGAAGTCTCTTACATAGGCACATGCAGGGAATTTTCTCCCTAAAAATTATTTTTGGGTATGTTCAGTTGAAATGTTGCTCAATCATTTCTGGTCAGACAGCTTCCATGTGATAACATTTTCTTCAGTTTTTTCATAGTGAAACAGTTCAGGTATGGAACCATGGCTGTGTTGGTTTATTATATTACTTAAATTATTAGCATCCGCAATTTTTACTTTAAGACTTCTGTGAAAGGATAAGGATTTATCTGCTACACTATTAAGACTAAAGTTGTGCATACAAATAGAGCCTGCAGTAAGGTAAGGGTTAGGATGAATATCTATGGATAGACAAATATGGTGCATATCACACGCTAAATAAAGTGTGATGCATGAAGTGCAATGATGTAGAGAGCAAGAAAAATGTGAAGGAACAGAATATTTCATTAGATTGAATGTATTTTGGTCTAAAAAGAGTTTATGGATGTTTAGGGTAGACTGGAGTTGCTTGACAAAGACATAGCATTCCACGTTTTGGACAGGAGAATGATTGGAGGAGTATTCCGCTATGGTTAGGTTATACAACGAAAGGATAAATAAGAATAAGCAACACACAGACTTGTTTTTCCTTAACATTTTCATTTTTGTTATTTTCTCCTCAAGTAAAGTCAGTGGTGGAGCAGTTATAATGTGTAGTGGTGTTGGTCCTATACCAATGGCAGATAAATAGGGGTGAAGGGTTAGGGAAGGAAAAAGCTGGACATGACAAAGAGGGTAGCACTTGTAGATTTTTCTTTGTGTTTGAATGCAAGGGATTTGTTAGTTATAAATTTAGTTTAGGATAAAAGGAAGGCGTTTTGAGGCCTATGAATGGATGTCTTACTGTGTTTCTTGTATATCATTCATTTAATGTAATTTTTATTATAGCATTATCATTAATATTACTGTCATTGTTATCATTACTATTACTGCTACTGATCTTTAAAACAATTATTCTAGAGCGAATGCAACTTAAAACTATTGACGATGCATTTTACAGAAAGCAGTTAGGGCACAACTGGAAGATGCACGCAGAGTGAAATTAAGTCAATTACCTTCAGTTGTACTGTTTTAAGGCAGTACTCACATAGCAAATAAAACTGTTGAAATATCTTTACAGCTGTACATATTTCCTCCCCTCAGTTTTACAGAGTGGTCTATACTGTATATTTTACTTTCACATGCAACATTTGCCTGAAGAAAGCAATTCCCTCAGCTACCAAATCTGAGACGTTTCCAACCTGAGGAAAAAAAAAACAATACCGTAGCAGTAACTGACCTCCAACTCAGAAAATCGACACCACAACTTCCAAAGCAGCAATTTATTACCTGTGCAGTCCGTTTGACTCAGCACAGCTCCAACAGGATAAAACACTTCCAGCAGAATAAAAGAACAATCACAAATGCTCACAGAGCATAAGAAATAATTCACTGGCACAAATGTATTCACACCAATTCAGTTGTAATTCCACAAGGTACAATACAGAAGTTATGCGTTTTCACCTAACCAAATGTCAGGCTTCTTCAGAACAATATTGTAACTTCTAAGTCCTGCTGATATAGGTGCATATTTTCAAATAAGCCAATAGTAATACCTCAATTAACTTTTAAAAAGCCATACCACATTTCACAAGTAAAAATACATTGTTAAGATGTCACATATTACAACATACAAATGTAACTTCAGTGATACATAAATACTGCAAAGAGATTTTGTTATTTACAAGATATACTAACTGTTGTCATAATTTAGCAGATCTCAATTTCAAAACATTGGAAATACTAATGCAGTCATTCAAGCCAGGGGGCTTTCCAGCATCAAGTTTTATCTGCCAGTATAGTTCCCTATACTCCAGTTTACTTTCCCAATTGCCTCCCATATCTGTTCTATAAAAATAAACTTAAAATTATAGTTGGAAAAATTTAATGTGTGTTTATAGAGTGCACTAGTTTCCTTTTGTTTAAAAGTGCCATAAAAATGTCCATATATCCTTCTCTTGAGATTCCTTTCTGTCTTCCCAAGATAGAAACTGGAATAGGATCCACACACTACCATATACACCAGCACTGTTACAAGTGTAGTAACCATTACTTCTAACCCTGTAATTCCTAGATGTTAGAAAAATTTCTTCTTTCCCAAGAATGAACCTACATCGATTACACCTGTCACACCTGTATGCACCCTTCTTACTTTTGGTACCCTTATTGTTGTGTGTAATACCTTTCTCAAACCTCTCCTTCAAGTTAGAGTCTCTTTTTCTAATACATTGTGGGAATTCTGGTATCCAGCACCCTGTTTCCTCATAGATTCATAGATTAGTACTAGGCTAACTACCCTTGTGAGCCATTTTAATCCTAGCCAATTATCCCCTGTGAGATTCAAGCCCTGTACTTTGTGTTTGTAAGGTAAACACCTTAACCATTAGGCCACCCTCCCAACCAATGTATTTTAAGTGCAGCCCAATGTTTTCTAATAATCCCTTCAATTTCCGAAGAATTACTAGTGAAGGTATGTACAAAAGCACTATCATTTTCTTCTTGGGAATGTTCGTGGTTGGTAGAAATAACACTACCCTTGCCTAACAACGGAGGGTATTTGAATTCCCTTTCCTTAATAACCTCATCTGCCAATGTTTCAACCATAACCATGGGATATCCCCTTTGAATGAATAATTCCTTTATAAATTTTACTTCTTCTTTGAACATCCCCTCATCACTACACATCCTCAAAGCCCTGATAATCTGACCCTTGATTATACGTTTTTTTTGATAAAATGGGTGACTACTCTCGTAATGAAGGTATGAATAAGAAAATATGTGTTTCCTAAAAACGGCAGACTGAAAACATTTCTTATTTAAATCCTTGTATAATCTAACATCCAGGGAATTAATCTCCTGAGGGGACACAGTGTGGGTAAATTTCAAAAAAGGGGTGGTGTTATTAATGTACATCAAAAAGACATTTAATTCCACAATCGGTCCATCCCAAAGAATACAAATATCATCTAGAAATATTGCATAATATGTTATGTACCTGAATCAATTGGCTTCCATAATGTACTTTTTCTCCCAATGGTATAGTACTAGGTTGACATATAGGGGGGGGCACATGCTGCCCCATAGCCACACCACTCTCCTGCTTGTAGTACTCACCATTGAAAAACGTATAATTACTTTGCAATACAAATTCCATGATCAAGTTAATAGTATTTGCATCCAAATATCTGACTTCTGTCAATACTTCCTGGAACCATTCAAGGCCTAACCTGTGTGGAATACTGGGGAATAATTCAACCACATCAACTGTAACCATAATTACTGTGTCACTGTATTTTTCCTTGGTCATGTTCCTAAGAAAATCCCATTAATCTTTGGTAATGTGCTTTAATGTACCTACAAATCTCTTAAGATGGTAATCTACAAATATGGCCAATGGTTCCATCATATACCCTGCCCCAGACACTATTGGTCTAAAGGCCAATTTGTCTATTCCCTTGTGTGTTTTAGGTATCCCGAATATTACCAGAATTTGTGTTTTTTCCACATGTAAGAAGTTGCACGTCTTGTTATCAATTGCTCCCTGTAACAAATGATCCTTTAAATAATACTGCATCTTTGCACATGCCACGTTGATCTCATTTTTGGATGCCAAACAATATTTCTCCTCATCATTTAGAATTTCAAACATTTTTGTATAATAATCAATCATGTACATAAGCACCACTCCTCCCCCTTATCAGGTTTCATAAATCTAACCTTATTTTGAACCAATTCCTGAATCAAATTTTCTTCCAAGGGAGTTCCATTTCTCCCTGTTTCCTTATAATTCTTGATTTTTCTAATATCTTGATCCGCTAACTTTTCATGTATTCTCAAAACAGGGTTAAGGGGGGATTAAAAGTACTGTGTCTTCTCATATCTTGCACTTGCCTACTACTTCCTTTAAAAAATAATTTAAGGTTCAACTTTCTCAAGAATAACTTAAGGTCCACCAGGGTATTAACCACATTAAAGGGCCTAATGGGTACAAATTGAAAACCCTTAGTAAGTAGTGAACAGTGTTCATTTCTTATCTCCAAGTCTGTAAAATTGTAAATGTTGAAGTTATTTTTAGTCACTTTCCTACCATTCTCCATAACCTCTATGTTCACTTGGTTATCATCCTGGTCTACCTTTCCATGTACTGTCCCTTCCATTGATTGTTCTTTCTCATGAAATTCATGTTGTTGTTGTTCCAACCTCCAACTCAGGGAACATATTTTTAAACCAGCAACCTTCTAATAAGCTTAGCAAGTGTCAGGTAAATGCTGCACCTATAAAAATAAAATTAAATGTTGTGATTTATCTCAAGCAGTCAAGAGTAAACAGAACAATATTTTTAACTACATTAAGCACATGTAACTCATGTTTCTTAACCAAGTAGAGGCAAATCTATGCTTTTATTTAGTTCAACATTTTCCCAATAAAGACAGATTTATACGTATATCAAATATTCCTGATAGAGTTTTAGACATAAACTTACCTTTATTTAAATCCATGAGATGTTTTTTTCTTTATATTCTCCCTTCAGTCTGTACCCCCCACCATGGTTTGACATGTTTCATTTTCTCTCACTATGTATGAGCTCACTCCACTCTCCTACCTGCCCCCAGTCCCAAACTCCATGCCTATCACTGCACTTATACTCTCCTATCCTCACCTGTCATCCATAACCACCCAATATGATTACATCGTTTTACACCAAGACCAACTACTTCCTAAACTAGCTCCTCCCCTTACTCGCTATTCTATTCATCCAGCAATAAACCTTAACTTTAAATTAACCCAGTATCTCCTTCTTCCCTGCTATAATATGCTAGTGCTAAAAAGTCATCTATCAGTTCTCCTGACTGCACTTGCATATGTATCCTCACCACAGCACATACCTAAAAGTACTAAGCTTCCTTCCTCTACCTCAATTAAGCACCAAACTACTTTCAAACAAAATAATATTTTCACAACACCCACTCTGTTCACCCTTTCCCATATCCAACTGTTCAAAAACAAACATGCCTACACTAGTCACATTTCTAATGACAACATAAATATAAGTGGCTACATGCACAACAATCACACCTACTTAACTTCATCTCTCAGCTGATATCCATCTATACCCAGGAACCCATTCACAAATCCTCTCTCTTTACCAGTCTCCCTGTCCTATCACGAAAGGTCTTCTCCTCTTTAGTACTTCTTACTTACCCCAACTGGTGTTCCACAGGGATCCATCCTTGGGCCCATGCTTTTCAACATTTTCATCAATAACTTTCACACTGCTAATCCTGACACAAAAATTATTCAATATGTAGACGATTCTACCTTAATCTGCTCTGCTACTAACCTCTCCAAACTGCTGACAAAAACCCCAAACTGCATTCTCCGCAGCAGAAAACTGGATGCACCATAACCACCTTTCTCTCAATGCAAATAAACATAAAATCCTACAATCCCCCCCCCCCCATCTAAGACCTTTTCATTCAACAAAAATTTATTCAAAGTCCTTAGCCAAACTAACTCACCCATAGAAGTGGTGCCTTCTGCAAAACTCCTAGGCATAACTGTGGACGAACATCTCAAGTTCGACACACATATACAACAAAACATAAAAAAAAAACACCAAAAGCTAGGTATGTTGTATAGGAACAACTGCTTTCTCTCTCACTCCACTAGACATACTCTGGCCACTACATATCTTCTCCCTTCCTTATTATACGGTGCTCCTCTCCTAACCAACCTGTCCACCTCTACAACCTCCAAACTAGAAAACTGCTACAATAAAATCTCTAAATTTGCCACAAATTCTAAAAATTCCACCCATCACTGCCTCACCCTTAAATCATTACATTGGCTCGAACTTGCAAACTACCTTGACTACCTGCAACTATCCACAGCACATAGACTTGTATTTCATCTTACAAAATGCCCTGCTGTAGCTAATATCCTTCCCCCTTATATTCCTAATAGAACACTCAGATCACAGCACCAGAATCTAATTGATATCCACAAACCTAAGAGTCCTGCTGGTCAGCTTCTCCTCTCATATGCTATAGGCAAAAAATGTAATGCCCTCCACACCTCACTAAGAACCACATCTGACTCTGACAACTTCAAAACCCAGCTTTTCAAACACCTATCCACTAAATGGAAATGCACCTGCTTCCACCCTACTTAATTTCCTTTCTAAGTCTATACCCTAGGGGTCCCTTCTTTTCATACTTCCAACTCTTTACTATCTCCCATAGTCTTATACCTATGACCCTGCACAAGCTCCCTATAACTCCATTAACTTCACTCTCTCTAACCTACTAACAATTACTGCAGCTATGCTCACATGACTCAACTTTGTAAATAATGTAAACATTGTGAATAGTTTTCTACTTCAAAAACGTGCATGTTAAGCAAGCATATCCAGAATTCCTTGCTTTATATATGTAACTGACTTCCACACTCAACACTTCAGTGTCATTGCTCAGAGGAATCTGTATAACCCTTAACCTCTTTCTCTTTGAATTCTGCTAACTATGCTTGTGAATATTCTTATTTTTTAACTCTTTTTACAATTTTATCTTGTATACTCCTGTATTTTATTGTAACTGAATTTGTACAATGCTTTCTTGGAGCTTTTCTCCCCAGGCCTCCACTGAAAATGGGTCATGCTGGCCCAGTGGACTTCCCCGGTAACCAAACTGGTAACAGATAAATAAATAAATAGTATCAGCCTCAGAAGTATCTTTAACAAACTGTCAGAGGTGCATGCCTGGATTGCCCAGCACCTATTTGACATAAACATAGTAACTGAAACATGGTTGAAGTAGTTAAACCATGATGAAGAAGTGGTTGCCCCAGGCTGTAACATCCTTAGACTGGAAAGAAAAAAAGAAAAAAGGGAGGTGGAGTTGGAATCATATATAAACAAACACTCAATCTCCCACTTTATTGAGCTAACCCACCCCCACCCCTATATATAGGAACAGCTGAAATCCCAATGGTTACTCTGAATATCAGCAATCATAAATGCTTAACTATTTCAGGATCATATATTCCACCTGGAGATATCCTAGACACAACTGAAAAATCCTTCTCCTGGGTTTCTTCATCTACCTGTCAAGAAGCCATCATAACAGAAAATTTTAATATTGATTGGACAAAAGTAAAAATACATCATCTAACAAAAATTATCCTCTATGGATTTACTCAATGTTTAGATACTCCAGTGAGGTACAATAAAAACAGTAAAAGACTAAGCACCCTGGGCTGGTTCCTCACAAACTTTCCAGAAAAATGTACTTCCACCAACTCCCTACCAGACAATCTAACTGACCTCTTATCCACCATTATTGCACGGGATTATTCATCCAACCCAAAAATACACTGTATCAGTCAATCTCTGAACACAATTAACTTTGATAAAGATACCTTTACCAATACTTTAAAATCAATCAGTTGGCAATTATTGAAAGATTTTCCATCCAACAAAGCTACATCTTTCTTTAACAGCCCTTTCCTAGATTTACTCGTCAATCATCCAGTTAGAAATAAACAACTAATTCAACCCATCTCCTTGGTTAGTCCAAACAAACATATCTACTAATGACACATAGAAACAAAGCCTGGAACCACTGAAAAATGAAACAAGGCTGAATCCAGTCTCTGAATTTTAGACTGCTTGGACATTAGGCCAAACATAAGATCAAATCAGAAAAAAGATCTTACTGCACTGGTCACTACAGGTCATACTAACCCTAAAACATTTTACACATCAATAAACAAACTCATCCACCCTAGGCATACAACCAAAGCAACTCCTATAACAGCCATCTTAACAGAAAGTATAGCTAGCCAATTCAATACTTTCTTCAATCAAACAACTGCCTTACACTAAAAATAAATGAAAAACAAAACAAAACAAAAAAAAAAAACAGAAATATCTCTGTATCTATACAACAGTCCACTCAACAACCAAAAATAATATCTGTCAAACCTACACAAACCTCCTTCATAAAAAAAAAGAACTCCTCAAATTAAAGCATAACACTCTCACACCAGTCTTCCTCGTGAATATTTTAACCAAGGAGCAGATGTACTAACCGAAGGATTGAAATCAATTGTTCTATCACAGAGAGCTATCCTACATTTTGCCACTTCACAGAGGTGGGCACTCTACCGACCATCAGCTGCCAGCCTGTTGCTATACTCACCACCTAGCAAAATCATAGAAAAATCCATTACAAGCTTTGAAAACCTAGACTGTGGACTAATCTATTCTCTCCTACCCATCACAGCTTCCACTTATATCACAGTACCAACGTTGCACTCCTCACTTTCTGTACAGACATTCAGCAGCACTATAACACCAGCAGACTAGTATCAGCAGTATTCATTGACCTGTCTAAAGCCTTTGATATTGTGTCCCATCTTAAACGTGTTAACAGACTGTTCTCCCTTGAACTAGACAGTCCACTCCTGTAATGGTTTCCTGGTTACTTATTTGAGATAGTCCAGGTAGTCAAATGGACCAACAACATCTCCTCCTTCCTTCTTATATCATTAGCGGTTCCACAAGGATCCATCTTAAGTCCACTTTTATTTAATAATGTTATTAATGACGCATGCAAATTAACCAAATGCCTCTACCATACAGTATGCAGATTGTTTAACATTCATCTGTTCAGCCAAAACCATTAAAAACTTACAGCAACTAACATAAGAATCCATTTTCTCTGTAAAGGCCTGGCTCTACAACTCCCACATTTAAGTCCTCTCTTTATTGTAAAACATTCCAAACAAACAAATCCAGCTTCACCATAATCTCTTCCAATAACATAATTGATACTGTTTTACACCCCAATGTGTTATGAGTACTAACTGATGAAAATATGAAAATTAATCTATACATAAAGAAACAGTAAAAAAAAATCAGACATGCAGTGTCCTCTACAGAACTGACCCATTTTTAAAGGAAGAAGCAAAAGGATATACAGACACAGCATAACTACTCCCAACCCTTCTGTAAGTAGTCCCCAAACCACCCTTTCCAATCACCTTGCCATATAGTTCATGCCATTGCTTAGCCTAGAATAGCCCCTCTGGTTAGAACTTCCTCACAGCTTGCCTTACTTTCAACTGAATATGATGTGTACTCTGTTTCACAGCCCTGAAAAATGCCCAATCTTGGCAATATTTAGTCTCAGTATATTTCAAATAAAACTCTACATTCAAGTGATAAAGTCTTACCAAGTATGACCAAACAAGCTTAACAGGACACTCTCTATTCTCATGTCGTCTCAAAAATGTACAAGAAAAACATAGCCAAGCTAGAGTTTCCAGTGTGTGATATCATCAACTAACTGTAACAGAGGCCCATGGGATATATACAAATGACCCCTAAGGACATCTAGTGTTTCAGCTATATGACGTCTGAATGTCCATGACTTTTTACTTTTTTTTAAGTCTTTATGGGTACTTTCAGTCCAATAAACCCAAATCATACTTTAAGTAAGTAAGTGGTATGGTGATTATTTGTCTGTGTATCAACTTCAATGATTTCTGAACCACCATGGAGGAAGAGAGAAACAGACTTTATGCTGTCAGTCAGAGATCACATTTTCCCCTAAGGTGGAACAAACTTCGACTCAGAATAATAAATGTTGTGGAATGTTATAAGACAGAGGATCCCTTGCCTCCTGCAAAAAGATAATATTTGTGAAATGCTGCATTGTGTTGTATTACTTATCATCTCAAGAACCTGTGCTATGAGTACCTGAGTATTGAGGTTAGTGCAGTACAAACTAATATTGCAAAGTTTGCATGACACAAGCTCCATTGATTTTATGAGGCATACAGGGACTACAAGAAACAGATTATGACAGCGCATGAAGCTTTTATGAGTAGTTCAAGTTTTCCAATCCTGGTACTTGTTCAAAGGCTACAAATTACAGACTTATATTCAATAAAGTGTCAGGCAAGTGTCAGTAGCATGGCATAGAGGAATAAAGCCCTGAATACAAATGGATGTTCCAGGTTCAACTTATGGCTCAGGTGTCTGAGACATTGGCAAGAAAGGATGGGTGAGCCAATCCTTGGGGGGGTGGGGGGCAAATGCACATGGCCTTCAAGATCACTGGTAGTGGCCAGTGGAACAAGCCCAAACAAGCCCAAAGGTGTTATTGCAAGCATTCTGCTGAAGTCAGCTCCTTGCATAAATGAGGAATACATCAGCAAAGATGACTACTACACATCCTAACCTCAAGGATGTACCTGACTGATTCACAGTAGGTAGGATAAAGTAGGAAAAACATTCCCACAGTTGTATAATGCTACACCAGTGTCTTTGATATTTTCACTAGCCCCAAATGTTAGTCAGAAATAGCTTGCCAGTTCTGGTATGTGAGGAACTGGTTGGAACTGATGGTCAGCTGTGCAACAGCAGCTAAAAAGAGATAAAAAAGGTTAGGTAAGTAACGTACAAAATGGTGCTCTGATCTCCCTGGAATGATTAAGTATGTACTCTTTTGAACTGGAAAGATGTATACTGGTCAGAGGTTAAATTGTTTTCTACTATTGTTCCTAGATCTTTAGTGTAGATGTTATTTTAATGATTTAATGACTTACTTTCTAATTATAATTTATGTCCTGTTTCAAAACTCTCATGATTATACTTATATTCATACTTTTCAACTTCTTTATTCAAAAATTCTGAAAAAAGCCAAACAATGAAGGCAGCAAGAGCTTAAAATAATGAACAATTTTTTAAATAATGCTCCAGTTCACTTAAAATGTTAAGAAAACAACAGGACTAGCGTAAATGTGCTTCTTATGTGCAACAAGTACTATGGATCCCTAATTACTGAATGAATGTAGTTCTCAGAAGATCAAAAAATTTAAGAGGGAAAGGGTAAAAATACAGTGCAAATTCAGGTACATCCTGACAAATCAAGAACAGGTATGCATTTACTGACATTAAAGTTTAGGCCATTACTTTTGCACCACGTTTATATTTTTGTAAGCTATTTTGAACAACTCCAGCATCTTTTAGTGAAAAAAACTTGTTATTCACTTTGCAGTACTTATTGTATCTTCTCATTCATAGCCAAATGTCCAATTTTGCACCTGAGAAGAGCAGTTCAAGAAGAAGTGGCTACAATACTGATCTCCGGGAGATACCATCAGTATCCCCTTTTGTCACCGACAGGTCATTCCTCACACTCTCGTTACTTCCTGTTTTTGCAACATTCACTTTGTCCATTTAATTATGCATGGATTGACATTTAAAGCTTTTAATTTGTTAATTAGCTCATTAATATGGCATACTGACAAAAGCGTCATTAAGATCAAGGTAAGGAGTACAGATTGTCATTCCTTCATCAAGTCCTGTTCATATCACTTCCAATAGTGTTACAAGATTCAAAAGTCAAGCTCTCTCCTTAGTAACCCTATGTAGCTAACAGAGGTAAGTCATCGGTGTCATTTGGATATGTTCCATTATATGTTGCTATGGGATTTTACCTAGAAAGCTGGCCATGCTAATAGATCTAAAATTATATGGTTCTGATATGAATCTACTGCCCCTTTGCGAGCTGGAAAAGCTGCAGTTGCAGCTTGTCATGGAGAATTCATGCTAACATTTTGTTTAACATGAGTCCTGTGAACTTAATTAGATTTTCTTTGATTCTGTGCTGGAAACAAGGGTATTCTGTCTGGTTATATGGAAAGTGAGTTATTAATGTTGTTTTCATATAAGGGATTTCTGATCCTGTCTTTATAGCATTCAAACATATTTACTTATTAACTGAAGTTTGCATCAACTTTTTCAATAATTGCATTTGCTGTATCCTTTGATTGCCTGATCACGTCATTGTTTACTGATAACATATTGCATTCATAAGTTTTCCCTTTTAGCTTCCTAAGGTAATTAAAGAATGCCTTATATCGCCTTATTATTACTCTCAGCCATTTGGACCAAATTAGGTTCATAGCTAGATCTGGAAGATTTGATAAGAAAATTATACAGTTCCTCTGCACGTAGATTTATAATATCTATAATCTAACATATTTTGAATTTAGACACAGCCTAGGAATCAGAATCCAAAGCCACATGTAAATGCTCAGAAACACTTTAAATAATTTGGCAGCTTGCACCTCCTTTTCCCCACCTAAACAGACTCAGACAATATTATCTTCACCCCAGAAGAAGCCACACACCTCTTTGCCTAACAAGAAGTACATTTTTCCTCCTAATCTACCAGACTCATGTGTTACAATAACTACAGTTCAAATGTTTATTCTTATATGCATCTGTCCTAATAAGGAAGGCACATTCACTTTATTTTTAAAAGACACTGTCAACCGAGGCCTACTGCAATCTCTTCACTCTATTGTTTTGGATGCTTCCTAATGACATGAATATTTTCTGCATATTTCTACTGCTAACACAGTATATATATATATATATATATATATATATATATATATATATATATATATATATATATATAATTATATCTATAGCCTAAATATGTGCTTTTGATTTGTGTTACTTACTGATTTATTTCCTTTCACTGTACTGAAATATTATTGCTTTGTTTTAAGTTTTTTCTTAAATACTGTTGTCCCTGACTTTATATGGAATGGGACACAGCAGGATTACTGCAAATGTTCAGTATTCAAACAATCTGTCACGCTACATATAAACATGTAGCCCAATAATGCCACCCATTAATGTATATGCATGAATGTGCATACACATACTTAGGATGGTACCATCTTTAAGCATTCAGTGCTTAATATAAAAGATATAAGATACATTTTGCAGCCTTTCATATTTCCTTTTGTGCTGAAGTGATTGCTTATTGCAGATTTGGCTGTCACTTTAAATTGTTCTTTCTTATATGGGTTAATGTCACCGATCCTTGTAATTTATTGTTATTATATTGATTTTTTTCCTTTTATTCATGGAAAAAGGGAACATTTATTTGTGTGAGTTTCAAACAAATTCATAATATCTCTTATAGAGATGGCTTCCTATACCTACTATCAAATGAAAATTGTAATGCAAAGCCCAAGAATTAATAACACATCATGTTGTTTATGGTTATAAAAGCCATAAGCTTTCATATATTGTGTTTATGTATGTGTATTTACTGTGTACTCCTAACATCAAAATGCAAGACTTATTCACCTTCACTGATTAAAACAGTGGTGTGAAATGGAAGAAAGTCCACAATCCCTACTTTTTTATTCTCAAGGTAGCATTAACATACTTATACTTGCTGAAAAGTTTAATCCTAAACTACAACGAGACTGAATTTTAGGTTTAATTAATTATATTTGCATATAATTTTGCTAAGCCATCACATGTATGATAAATAATAATAAATAAGTGACAAAGACATAAGCATTCATTTTTTTCCTCAGAAAATCTAAGAAGTTGTCATTCAGGAACCTACCTGTCCCTACAATGAAAAAGTTGCATGCAAGTGGATGATTAAAAATGGAATATTCCATCAATAATCTGTGTTCTCCTGCTACACACAAGTAAAAAATAAGTATTGGTGTGTTACATTACAGTTTTAAATCTCTTCACTTTAGAGTCAATAATTTAAAATGACTATAAGAAAGTTAAGCAATTATATTCTTTCATCTATGATATCAGGGTCAGTGTTTGTGTGTGTGTGTGTGTGTGTGTGTGTGTGTGTGTGTGTGTGTGTGTGTACATTTGTGCAGGAGTAATGATATATGGTATATAATTGAATAAATGACAAATTGTGCTGCATCATTATTACCATTTTAAATTAATTTCATCCTCATTAGGTAAGAATTAAGCTTGCAGATCTTAATCAAAATTTCCATTTGTCTTGAGGGTAATATGGAAGTGTTTTCATCTCCCCTGGGAATCAGTCGATTCTTTTTGCATACACACATTTGTCATGCTGGCGTAAAGTGATCCAAAACTTACTGTCTGTTACTGAGGTATAGCACTTTTTCCTGAACTATATCTTGCTGTAATATATTCTAAAAAAAATAGCAACATGATAGGCAATAGGTGTTAACCGCCAAGAAAATAAAAACTATAGAAATGCTGCAGAAAGACATTAAATGAAAATGAGTTTGATTATGATTTTTAGAACATGTATTCTAACAAGAATAAGTAATCTCACTTTTGAAATAATATGCTAAAATCATTCTTTCATCCTGAATATTTGGAAGGACTAATGAGAAAAGCAACATTTCCTTTTACTTGCTTGTAGCTGTTTTCAGGGGTGAATACAACGATAAGCATGTTTGTACAGTGGTCTGGTTCTCTGCTTGAGTGGTTTAATGAAGATGATGATTATTGGTCAAATGCAACACTGAATAAAAATATGTTGGTGGCAAGTGAAGTGCCATTTTACTCAGCTGTTCATATTAGGTACAATACTAGATCAGAGTACAAACTATGCTTGATATTTTTAGGATAAATGCATATGTGCCTATTGACTGGTGATATATATGCTTGATAATTTTCCTGTTCCATCTCTGTTATTAATAAGTATTACAGCTGCATTCTAAACTTCAGATTCTGTACAACTGGCATTCATTTTTCAGTTTCTGTTCATGGACAGATCAAATTGTTTCAGAATCTCTTCTTCTTGAGTCTTTGCTGTTAATTGCTTTTATATGTTCTTTAATTTTCTTTATAACAATCAGCTTTAATTATGCACAAGGATAATGTGATTTACTCAAACTTTCCATTTGCCTGGTTCCTGAAGAATTTGAAAATATTAGTTAATCAGGCTACTCAGTAACTCATTACTTCACCTTTTGTTCTGTAACATGAAGCCATTTCAACTTCATCCTGGGAGTTTTATACCAAGCAAAGGAAGGCTGATGTAATCAAGCCCAGGCCTAAAGGATGAAGCTTTGTGTAATAACCGTCAGATAGTCACACATCCTACTGTCTTCTGAATGTGCAGATTGTACCACAATTCTGTCCTTTGTTTGGTTACATGGACCTGGCATTATCCTTTGTAGAGTTGTAGTTCCTATCATCTGCTAGTTTCTGTGAAAATGTACAACATTGCAATCACCTTTGTCATCCTCTGCTGTCTTTAGACTTTGTATCAGATTCACATATATGAGTTGCATTACAGCACAAAGGTTTTGTGGTAACAAGCCAGTTGCATAGTTTGACAACACTTTCTTCAGAAGGTTATGACAAGCTGCAACTAAAGCTAGCCAAGCATTAAAATTGAGGAACCAAAGTTATATGGAACAAGGGCTGGAAAAAGGAATATACTACAGGGCAAAGCACATACGTGTGCAGAAAAGTGCACTTATCATTCTTAAATGTATGTTCATTGCAGCACATTTTGCTGACACAACCTATTGTAGAGAGCAGGCGATGGTGGATCTGTGGTATCACAAAGAATGAGTACTGATCAATATCAAATATAACTAAACAGAAGACGTAAAGGACAGTTGGAAAATATCAGGAACTGCATCACTTGTTTAGAAATAGTAAGAAACAGAAAAATGTCAGAAAATGCACATAAATATGAAATTAAATACACAGCAACCACAGCAACCCCTGAGATGGTATTGAAACTTGGAAAAGTTTTTGTGCATACAGAGGTGTACTTCTGCCCCTACACAACATACTTGTGCAACCACAGTTCTGAATCTCATATGCATGCTTTTAGCTGTATAGCGTGCTCTGCATGCTGATGCCAGCGTATTCCTGGGAGTAATCATATATTTGTACAGCAAGAGAAAAAGCACAGGAATGAGATAATCCAGAAAACTTTACTTGCAATATTACTCCATTAAGTAATTCAGAAACATTACTTTTAAGTGAAAACATTACATGTAAATAATTTTATAAGATGTTCTGTAAATCAGATGAGCTCTATGTTATACTGCTACCTGTGCAGTTATCTGTAAAACCTTAGCTTGTAATTTCTCTCTCCTGTCACCTGTTACAATGATGATGGCTCTCCGAACGGATGCCTTTCTGCTTACATTATTTGGATATGACATTTCCTGCGCAGGGTAAGCATATCATGTATTGCACTGATTTCTGAAGGTCAACTGCTGTACCGTAGGGAAGCTTTGTGCCTCTGTCATTTTTATGTGACCATTAAACAGTTGTCTCTATCAGACGATATGCCTTTTACTAACTGGGACTGTGTTTCATGTCAGCGGTTGGTATGGAGAGTATTTTTTTTCTGGTCATTGCTATCACTCTCATTGCTGTAAACAAAACGTGCTGTTAAGTTGTTGCTGGAATGGGGTCAGTTGTATGGACACTGTTTTGGTGGTCTGCCTACTGATAGTTACGTTGTTCCTTATGGCACCCACAGCAAACATTTTGCTAGCCTTGTCAGGAGGGTTGCAGTGTGGCTCATGTGAGGTACCAAGACATCTGATTCATGTCTTGAAAAGCCTAGATTTTGCTCCAATAGGGCACATGTCTGGTTGTGAATGACAGTCTAACAATTTTCAACTAACTTATGTGGATGTCTTCAATGATAAATCAAAAAAGTATGCTGCATCATCTATAATACATGAATTATTGAGGATTTACTAGAAAATGTAAGCACAGTACAGGACAAAAGGAGTATTAGGCATTCTGCTTCCCACATTTACTATAGGAATGTCCTTCTGGGAATTCCCTTTGCTGAAAGTAGATGTAGGTATTGCACATCCCTTTATTTTGACAACAAGCACACTGCTAACCTTCCAAATGAACATGTTTGTTACAAAGTCCTGTAGATGACTAACAAACATGCGGTCAGTGATATCTAGAGCTACAAAGAGGTGTACAATATTTTCAAAACCATGCATGGTGTAGGTTTTCTGTCTTGTGAGTTCCTAGAGAAGCATATGTGATCATCCACATATCCTATCAATGCTTTCAGGAATATATACAGTAATATCAACACCAATATCCCTACTAGGAACACTAATATATTTTGCTAGGTGTCTTCATTTACTCTGAAATAAATTGACTCACTTACACTACAAGTGGAAAGAATGCAGAGTGCTTCCATGACTATGTAAATGTGAATTACCTAAACCATCCCTGAAAGGTGACAAAGTATCTTGCATCACGCCCTTACTAA
>NC_056728.1:1425487992-1425622992 GCF_019279795.1 Protopterus annectens
TAGGCAAACAACTCTATCATTTATAGATATTGCTTGCATCAGATCTCAGTTTTTTAAGCTGTTGATTCTTTTTTTAATTTCCCTAGACATGGACTTCACATTCTTTAGTCAAAATTGTTCCATTAACAGTTAAATTATTAGTCAACATAGCGGTATTCCGTCTGTAAAGCCTAAAAAGACATAATGCTTCCAGCAAAAGTACTTGAAGGATGGGATAATGCTACACATTTTGAGATGGTGAAGACTGAAGATAACCAAGTGTGTGTGTACTTAAAATATGGACATTACAAATTAAAAAAGAACTTTTTCAGTCTCAAATGATATACTGCTACTTATTTTGATTTGAGCATGCCGCAGTTTTTTAACAACCTGTGTCTTATGCTGTTTTTAATGATTAACAACAAAAACAAAAGTAATAATAATAATAACAACAACAACAGCAGCATTTAATTCTTTGATTTCCAGGTTTATATAGACAGGAGACATAACCTACCCAGGGATTCAGTGGACATAAGGCAGGGAAACTGATTGTTGATATGATACTTGTCTTTCTCAAGATTCATGTAAACACGCTAACAAAGATGTATAACCATCAGCAGTTTGGAGGATGACTAATTCACCTGCAGCATGTTACTGGGATATGGGAAAAATGGAATTTGCAAAGATACCCCACTTGGACACTAGGAGGACATGCAGACCCTGCACAGAAGTCTCAGCACAGTAGGCCCAAACTCGAGCATCGAGTATCATGAGGCAGCAATATTAACTGCTGATCTACAGTGCTGCTACAAAAAAAAAAAAAGAAATAACTGAGATAGTTTATCAGATAAAAAATCAATGCAAAGAATGCACATTTATTCATCAGGTTTGAACTGGAATCTTGAACATGATAAATATATAAAAGAAGCAAGAAAATTTAAATGCATTTATCACCACATGCATATTTGGGAATGCTGTAACATTGATAATTCCCCTTTTCCTCCAAGGTTCAACAATGTCAGTTAGTAGATATAAATAGCAGTGGTATGTGATATGTACCCCCTCCCCAAACACACACACATTTGTTTGTGGTGCCTGGAGGACATAATGGCATTACTCCCTGAACAAATGTGCAACACTGACTTTAACAGCTCTGTGTTATTTCCAATGAATAACTGTTAAAGTTTCACAGCTTAAGGATTTGTGCTGATGAATTACCTTAACATGCATGCCAAGCACCATTGCTGTTCATACAGTTGTCTATCGAGTATGGCTTAGCAAGTGTTTCTGTAAACAAATCAAATATAAACAGATCATTTGACCTTTGTATCTCAGAGTTCACCATGTTCTTCTACCATTAGAAAAAATAACTGCAGTGCCTAACCTCTTCCATGGCTATGCATAAATATATACAGTTTGTTTGCATTGAAACATTGTTATACCTTCTCTTAGAAAATATACCCCATATGTCAGTTTATAATGAAAATATTTTCTGTTTTAATTAAAACAGAAAACTAAGTTACTTACAAGCAATGATATCATAGAATTAGAAAAGTAATTTTCTGCTTTATAGCTTTGGCCCCTCTCAGGTTGGTCTATAATTTATGGTTTATGAATTATTAACATTTGTTTGCAGCAAGGCAATTATGAAATCATTTTAGTTTAGATAGCTTCATGATGCACCATTATATTTATAGAAGTCATAAGTTGTAAGATTCTTAATGAACTCCTGGGGCCACAATAATTTAAACTGAATTAATTTAGTTTTAAAAATTCAGTTTACTAATGAAGATATTTTGGGCAGCAAGAGAAATACCTGTTGTCTGTTAATCATTTAACTTAAAATAAAAACACATTAATCTCTGAATACTAATTTCAGATGTTTGGAATAATACAAACAATATGCATTGAATTTTAAGATTATGATGAGCATTAGTCTAACTCATTAAATACAGTTTAATAACAAAAAGAATTGCAAGAAGTTATTTAAATGTGCTTGCTTCTTTGCTCACGGAAGGTGTAAGGTACAAGAAGGGCACGATGAGTTAACATAATTTATTTCTGTACAATGTGACTGCAGTTTAAGAGTAAGAAAAGGAAGTCCAACAATTATAACAAGAGTAATGTAACATGCGAAGAAGGAGTAATGAAATAACGACAGAGTAAAATGTAAGCGTCAGTACTAAGCAAAGATCTGCAAACATGAATGTGATGATGGTGATGGGCAAGGAAGGAAAGCTGTAATGGAAATGTAACTGATGAGAAGCATTTTGTTGAACACTGAATACTGAAGTGAAGCAGAAAAAAATGAAAGTATTATACAAGAAAAGCAATAATGACATTAAAAGCTGGAATATTTTTATTTTTGTTTTATTTCATTTGGTTCTCACTAGGGCTACCATTAAATATAATGCCCCCTTTGTTATGTAGCTGTCCAGACACATATAACAGCTGGAGCATCCACAGATATATCTTACTAAAATGATATAAGGCCTAAACAACATGTTTTACATGGACCAACTCAAAGCCCTGTCATTATGCTTTGTATCCATTAGACTGTTAAGAGTTGACCTGTGTCTGGCATACAAGGAATCCTCTGACCCATCACTGTTGGATTAACTGCATATCAGCAAGTCAAATGGCATCAGAAGTTCTTGGTCTAGGGATATAAATCTCTTCAGTGACATTATCAGAATGTTTTTTGGAGGGACTGGTGTATCTTGCAGAGGATAACGCTGCTGTTGAGCAGACTCCCCATCCACATAAAACAAAGTTCATCCTTGTCCATTTTCAAGCACAACTTTGATCTATGGAAGTGGAAAGAAAAAATGTTCCCCAGGACTGCCCCCTGTACTGCAAAGAGACAGATGAAGCTTCAAAATGCTTTATTCCATGAATGGTTTCCCTCAAATTATATATGATATGATCCCATTTATTATCATTAGGGCTAATATATAGTCATTGATTGCAGCATGGATAAGGCCAGTCTATAACCATATTGGATAAGTTGCTTCAAGCAAGCAAAGGAAAATTGGATAGGTTTAAACTGACCTGCAATGGGTAGCTAGCTTAGTACTTACCTATGAAAATATGGACATGTGAATAGAAGAAAGAAAAAGACAAAAGTGAAGAAAAGAGGTTTAGGAGCTGTAATGAAATTGAGTAGGAATGTGCAAAATTTGCCATGGTGTGTGTGTGTGTGTGTGTGTGTGTGTTTGTGTGTGTGTGTGTGTGTGTGTGTGTGTGTGTGTGTGTGTGTGTGTGTGTATATATGTATATATATATATATATATATATATATATATATATATATATATATATATATATATATATATGAGTCTAGGACATTTCACCAAAAGCACATGTCACCTAAACTCAAATTAGTATGCACTTTTCACTGAAAGCACGATTCACCTAAAACACAATTCACCAAAACATATTTCACCTAAAATTTTAGATGGCCTTGTACCCACTGTAGTGCGACCCTGGAGTTAGTATATATAGTAGGGGGGTATGGGGGCACTGCCCCCCACATTGGGGGGTATGGGGGTGTAGTCCCCCACATATGTTAAATATTTTGAACTATATAAATGGATACTTGCAATTTCAATATATTACTCTTTTCCAAGCATATGTACTTAAAATATGTGGGGGGCTATGCCCCCCACACCCCTGATGTGGGGGGAGGTGCCCCCCACAATGCCCCTACTACATATACTAACTCCAGGGTTGCACTACATTGGGTACAAGGCCATCTAAAATTTTAGGTGAATTGTGTTTCGGTGAATTGAGTTTTAGGTGAATTGTGCTTTCAGTGATTTGTGTTTGGTCATTTGAGTTTAGGTGAAATGTGCATTCAGTGAAATGTCCTAGACCCATATATATATATATATATATATATATATATATATATATATATATATATATATATATATAGATATATATATAGAAATATATATATATATTATATATATATATATATATATATATATATAGAGAGAGAGAGAGAGAGAGTGAGAGATAGAGAGAGAGAGATAATAAAATACATTTTGCACCCAAAAAGAAGACATTGCAAAGATCAGTGAAGGCTGTCATATGCATCATAAATGGGGATGAACAGCATTGCACAGCCTCTATAGATAACGTACATGCATGGATTATAATAAACATTTTCGAAACAAAAATTTTGTTTGATAGCATTATATCACAATTATTAAATTATTATGGCATTATAGACATGCAGCCATCCATCAAGCCATATTTCCATCCATCCAGCAGGCAGACATTTTTGAACGTGTTTGTCCCAGTGAGAATCACAGTGCTGGCATAGAAAACTGGGTACACCAGACGTTCCTCTGCCTACCAAAAGCAGCAGTCTCCATCTGGATCCTTAGGCATTCCCAGCTGAAATGAGAGATATTATCTCTTCAATGTGCACTGGGTCTGTCGGGTTCTTCTCCTCAACAGCTGTGCCTGGAGCATCTCAAATGGAAGGTGCCCAGTAACAATCTGACAAGCTAAGTCCTTTCGACAGGGGAGAGCAGTGGCTACACTACAGGGTCCTCCTAGATTACTGATCAACTTAATTACCTTGCAGAGGCACACCATTTTTACAGCATGCAATTGTGATCTTACCCTCTCTGTCACTAATTAAACCTTGTGACTTTAGGAGAGGATGGAGAAATAGGTACATTTTCTATGACTTTTCTGTCTTTTCATAACCACATTGCAACATAGTGCCTGCTGTATTTGCAGAACTTTCATGATCCCTTCTGAACAAAACCCAGAGACACTTAATATGCTCACTTGTTCAGTGTAACCTGTCTTATCCAGGACAGAACTATGAGCACTGATTTGGATGGGGTGATCTTCATCCCAGCTGCTTCACAGTCTGCAGTGAATCACTCCAGTGAACGCTAGGGCTAGTAGTGATTCTGGATAAAATTCCATCCTTTGGATGAGACCTGAAACGGAGGTCCCACCTGCTTCAGTTGTTAAATGGTCAGCTGGATATTAAAGATTTCACAGCACTAATCAAAAAGTGCAAGGGACGTTTGCAGGTGCCCTCAACAAATTTCTCCAAGTGTTTTACATATCTCCTTAGGTGTTGACAATAAAGAGGCTGCTAGCCTTGTGAGACTAACTTGGTCAAGAAATGAAAAAAGAAATAATAATAATAATAAAAATACTTAAATGAAATAACAGGACACTATCATCTGCAAAATGCAAATATATGTCACCATCACATTACAACACTCCATATTGCCCATACGTTGGCTCTGTCTTGATATTATATATGTGAAAAAACAAGCATGAGGCTGAAAATGACACACCCTTACCAGAGATTCATGTCCACCTTGAATATTTTCATGCTCATTGCCTGGACCCGATGTTAAACAACAGCTGTCCTGAGGCTCCATTTTGTTGTAGTACTTCCCACAACACATTCCACCATGTATAGTCATATGCCTTCCACAAGACCATAAAACAAATATAGACAGTACACTTCTATGACATTTCAATATGTATACAAATATAAATGTTGTGCAAGAACAAACAACTGATAAAATATAATCAGATCCTGCAGATAGACTAGTGGTGGACCGTAGCTGGGATAGCTACTAAAGTTCAAAAAAATGACACGGATATATGAAACTTGAATTATGTCACTGATAAAACAGAACGAAAAAAAGATGAAAAACACTTTTAAATCCACAGAAACCTCACTGCTTCACCGAATTGGCAAGATGTTGAACTAAAGTGTAACAAAAAGACTGTTACACACTGATGTTTAGCAGTTCAAAGTTAAGTAGGACTAAATCTGTTTATATCCCAGGCATATACATTCCTATAATTCTTCCAAATGATGCAAAGTAACTTGAACACAACTCACAACAGTCTGTGTGGGAGACCATAACAAGCATAAAAAAGTACCTTAGAATGTTTGTAAAAGCTGATGAAATGTTGTAGAGCAAATGCCTGGTTGCTCAGGAAGTCCTGACTATCCGTTTAGCTTGTGGTAGAGAAACCCAATCCAATACTTTGTAGTTAGAATAACACAAGAAGCTTCCCTTTGCAAACTCAATAGTTCCAAACTTGCAGGAAGCAAATGAAGCACTAGAAGCACTAGCACAATTGCTATGTAAACAAACTCAGAAGTTCCAAACTCATGCACTGTTATACACTGATATTTAGAAGTTCAAAAGTAAAGTAGGACTAAATCTGTTTATATCCCAGGCATATACATTCCTGTAACTCTTCCAAATGATGCAAAGTAACTTGAACACAACTCACAACAGTCTGTGTGGGGAGACCACAACAACCATAAAAAAGTACCTTAGAATGTAAAAGCTGATGAAATGTTGTAGAGCAAATACCTGGTTGCTCAGGAAGTCCTGACTATCCGTTTAGCTTGTGGTAGAGAAAACCCAATCCAATACTTTGTAGTTAGAAAAACACAAGAAGCTTCCCTTGGCAAACTCAATAGTTCCAGACTTGCAGGAAGCAAATGAAGCACTAGCACAATTGCTATGTAAACAAACTCAGAAGTTCCAAACTCATAGGAAGCAAAAAAGGCGCTGTAGACTGAAAATAAATCCTTTATTCCAACGATAGCATTCCTTAAGCACTAGTTGAGCTTTCATCTGCACCATCGCAGACTTCATCAGAACTAGTGCAAAACATTTAATTAACTCATTTAAAAACAGTTTTTGGCACCAAAACTTAGTTACTCAATTTAAAGAAACAGTACTCCATTTGTAACATAACTAATATTGGACCTATATAAAAAACATATAAATCTTGGTGATTTATGTATATACATACCAAAAGTAAATACAAATGTATATATAATTATAAATATTGATTTTAAAAGTCACTAAAAATAATTATTCATATGGTATTGTGATTGAAATACTAAAACATGAATTAAATTCACTATGTGTACTTACATTTCATCAAATATTGCAGCCATAAAAATATTATGTATCAAGAATTAAAAATGGTTTTATACTTATAAAATCGTTAATACCTGGATTCCTGGTGGAATCAGTTAAAATCTGCCACTTGCTTTCTTTACAGGCCAGTCTTGTTTTCCAATCCCCTCCAAAAGGAATTTCCTTCACCTCATCTATTATCATAAAGGAGAATGTGTGTCCCTCACCATATTCCTTGATGTGTCTGTATAGGGCATTTTTACTATCCATTTTCCTAATTTTATAATAATGCTCATAAATACGTTTCTTTAACTCTCTTTCTGTTTTGCCTATATAATAGGCTGGACATTTTTTACACAGAGCTAAATATACTATGTGCATCATTTGGAAGAATTATAGGAATGTATATGCCTGGGATATAAACAGATTTAGTCCTACTTAACTTTGAACTGCTAAACATCAGTGTGTAACAGTCTTTTTGTTACACTTTAGTTCAACATCTTGCCAATTCGGCGAAGCAGTGAGGTTTCTGTGGATTTAAAAGAAGTGTTTTTTCATCTTTTTTTCGTTCTGTTTTATCAGTGACATAATTCAAGTTTCATATATCCGTGTCATTTTTGAACTTTAGTAGCTATCCCAGCTACGGTCCACCACTAGTCTATCTGCAGGATCTGATTATATTTTATCAGTTGTTTGTTCTTGCACAACCTTATTAGTAGCCTTACAGTGATGGCGGAAGCAGTGGTTGGGGCGTCGGCTGTATTGGATGGTGAAGAAATTCTACTTTTAAGGGCTGAAGTAGCCAGATTACATCAAGATGTCAGCAAGCTCACGGAATTAGTCAGTTCGATTGTTAAATCTACACATATTAACGGTAAACATGAACGAACATCTTCCCACAAGGACATACCCAGGATTCAGGACAACAGCGAGAATGACTTGATATTGACAGTGGATACCAATGTTGAAATACCCAATGGACAGGGGTGTTTAAATCAAACAGGGTCATCACACAGAACGGGCAATATAGATATGATCCCAAGGGGCGTTGATGACCTATCGATACCTGAAAAAGACTTTACCTTCGATTTCAGCTTTTTTCACAGTAGAGCTGAAATGGACTATAGAGGGGCCAAGCCGAAACATGCACCCCCCAAAAAAACCTATTCTGCTATGGCATGCATGCCAAATACTAAAACTCAATGTACTATACCTAGTAATTCTAACTTGTTACACAATGAAAATACTGTAAGAAACAAGAGAGTTACACAAGGAAAACATGTTGATAATAATTATTCCACGTTTAATAAGTTTCTCAAAAATGATTATGCTTTTGATCCATCACACTCTAATGAAATGTTTAAACATCATGATAATGTTATTAACAAAAAATATGGGGATGATGATCAAAATGAATCCATCAAAAGTAGTATATACAAAATGGGAAACATTTTAATACAAATACAGAATATTAAAGTTGATAAAGCTTATTTGAAGCAATGCATTAATTGAAGGTAGTTCCCAAAGGGATTAGGTTTTTCAAACTACCTATGGGCCTAGAATACAATGAGAGTACAATTTCAGCTTTCAACAGTTTGTTTGATGATTTTGGCATTTGTTATATGAATTTGTTATTGAAGTGTTACGAGGATAAGTTGAATGTACTCATTGATGAAGTAGAGCATGTTAATGAATTTATTTTATGTAACCCTGCATTTGAACAGTGGTATGATTTATACCACAAACAATTCCAAATGGCAGAAACCACAGCGGAAAATATTTTCGAAGGAAAAACAAAAATTAGAGCGTGATATGGAGCTATATAGAACTTGTAAGGTATATGTTTGGCCACAAGATAGGAAAGAAAGATTAGATGAAGGATATACACATGTAAGAGGTAGAAGACAGGTGGACAGACAGGAAAATTTTCAGGGAGGAAGACACCATCAAAATTATGGAAAACAAATTACCAGAGCAGCAGAAAATACAAGTAAAATCCAGAGTTTGTCAGTTTAGAACGACAGTTGGAGGTTTTACTGTCTCTCCTCCTGCCATTTTAGTTCCATCTAGAGAGTGACGTGGTCCCATCTCCTTCAACATCAACAATGAAAATTCAAATGATGGACATGATGAAACTGTGAAAATAGACATACAGGAGGTAGATACATCAGAATTAGAAAAGAAAAACCTAGTATCACGACTATAAAGGCTTCAACGTGTACAACTACACAGATGTCCCTATTCATGAAGAATTATGTTCCCTTTTATGCAAAGGAACCAAATTCATCCCTACACAGAAATTCAATCTAGTAGATCATATCAAAGAAATCAAATTATATAGTCGCAGACTTAACCTGGCTCTACTATTTGAAAAGGAAAGGATGATGAGGCCACATATATACCCACTGAATTAAAAGAAAAAGTACATTTATACCTCAGTACAATTCACAAGTGAATGTATTTGAACAAATGATATGTAAAGAACTGTATCTACTCAACCATGAAATCACAAGAGAATATCGGAAAAACAGGAATTAACAAAGATAACATCTCCAAAGAAGAAAGAGCGGTACTGAATGAATATATGTATAAAAAGACATAAGAATAATGAAACCCGACAAGGGGGGAGGGGCAGTTATTTATCCCCAAAAAGATTATATCACTGAGATATACCATATTTTATACCATTCTGGGAATTACCAACAGGTTTCAATCAATCAAATTAACCAAGGTTTTAGAAGAATTGACATAGCTTTGGAAGAATACTTTATTGATAACCGCATCACAGAAGAAGTATATAGGTTTCTAAAGTTGATCATCCAGTGATGGCTTGCATAATAGGAATACCGAAAATTCACAAGTGTCTGACCAAACCACCCTTCAGACCCATCATCTCAGGTTCAAAGTCAACAACATATAACATAGGAGTAACGATCGATAGATGGTCGAAACATATTTATACACATGTACCATTCATCATCAAAGACTCATGGGATTTCTTGAGTAAACTCAGTCCTGACAAATGGACAGAACAATGTACATTCATCACCATTGATGTATGTGACTTATTTTCATGTATTCCTAAGGACGAGGGACTAGAGAGATTTGCCAGGAGTCTTAGAAAGTTTTCTACATTGACCTGGGATAAAATAAATCTAATCATGGATATGATGGGCCTAGTGTTGGATCACAATTATCTTACTTTCGAGGGTGAATTTTACAGACAAAGCAAGGGAGTTGCTATGGGCATCTTGTGCCCCATATTTGCAAACTTGGTTATGTCTGATTGGGAGAATGAATTCATTAACAACTGTGCATTCTCCAGCTACATCACCTTCTATGTAAGATTTCTGGATGATATATTCATTCTGTGGAAGGGACCCAACGAGACAATACCACAATTTATTGAATACATCAACGAAACTACCAATTTTTTGAAATTTACCTATGAAACAAATAACTCAGGTATTTCATATTTGGATGTGTTCATAGGTTCCAATGAGGAAAGTTTTACATCCAAGATACATAGAAAAAGCACATTCTCTAATGATTATCTATTTTTTGGTAGTGAACATCCACCACACATTTTCAAAAATATTATGAAGGGACAGTGCATTAGATGTGCCAGAATGTCATCAACTAGAGAATTCATGGAAGGAGAAATGGTTCTGTTAGCAGATTTATTTGAAAGGAGAGGATATCCCAGCAACATGATTAGTGACACCATTGAATTTGTCAAATCCCAATGGGGAATAAAATACAAACCACTGCTAGGTCTTGATAAAGAGATTAACGCTAACTTGCAGAAAGCAAATATGGGCAGAGTGTGTGTTCTGACCTATACCCCTCACAGCACCAAGATTAAGGACATTATAAAGAAATATTGGGACATTATCACAGTATCAGATGTCAACAAAATATACTGGGTGAGGAACCTAAGATAGTATACAAAACTGGTCCCAACATAAAAAGATTACTGGAACATTCCAAGTTAGGGAAAGGCAGAAACAATAATAAAGACAAGGTTTTCACCAGAAAGTGCGGAAGACGCAAACAATGTACACATATAAACACCAACAGTGATATTGTTTTGAATGACATTAATCACAGTAAAATTAGGAGCATAGGTGGAAATTGCAGCACCAAGCACATAGTATATTTAGCTCTGTGTAAAAAATGTCCAGCCTATTATATAGGCAAAACAGAAAGAGAGTTAAAGAAACGTATTTATGAGCATTATTATAAAATTAGGAAAATGGATAGTAAAAATGCCCTATACAGACACATCAAGGAATATGGTGAGGGACACACATTCTCCTTTATGATAATAGATGAGGTGAAGGAAATTCCTTTTGGAGGGGATTGGAAAACAAGACTGGCCTGTAAAGAAAGCAAGTGGCAGATTTTAACTGATTCCACCAGGAATCCAGGTATTAACGATTTTATAAGTATAAAACCATTTTTAATTCTTGATACATAATATTTTTATGGCTGCAATATTTGATGAAATGTAAGTACACATATTGAATTTAATTCATGTTTTAGTATTTCAATCACAATACCATATGAATAATTATTTTTAGTGACTTTTAAAATCAATATTTATAATTATATATACATTTGTATTTACTTTTGGTATGTATATACATAAATCACCAACATTTATATGTTTTTTATATAGGTCCAATATTAGTTATGTTACAAATGGAGTACTGTTTCTTTAAATTGAGTAACTAAGTTTTGGTGCCAAAAACTGTTTTTAAATGAGTTAATTAAATGTTTTGCACTAGTTCTGATGAAGTCTGCGATGGTGCAGATGAAAGCGCTCAACTAGTGCTTAAGGAATGCTATCGTTGGAATAAAGGATTTATTTTCAGTCTACAGCGCCTTTTTTGCTTCCTATGAGTTTGGAACTTCTGAGTTTGTTTACATAGCAATTGCGCTAGTGCTTCATTTGCTTCCTGCAAGTCTGGAACTATTGAGTTTGCCAAGGGAAGCTTCTTGTGTTTTTCTAACTACAAAGTATTGGATTGGGTTTTCTCTACCACAAGCTAAACGGATAGTCAGGACTTCCTGAGCAACCAGGTATTTGCTCTACAACATTTCATCAGCTTTTACAAACATTCTAAGGTACTTTTTTATGGTTGTTGTGGTCTCCCCACACAGACTGTTGTGAGTTGTGTTCAAGTTACTTTGCATCATTTGGAAGAGTTACAGGAATGTATATGCCTGGGATATAAACAGATTTAGTCCTACTTTACTTTTGAACTTCTAAATATCAGTGTATAACAGTGCATGAGTTTGGAACTTCTGAGTTTGTTTACATAGCAATTGTGCTAGTGCTTCTAGTGCTTCATTTGCTTCCTGCAAGTTTGGAACTATTGAGTTTGCAAAGGGAAGCTTCTTGTGTTTTCTAACTACAAAGTATTGGATTGGGTTTTCTCTACCACAAGCTAAACGGATAGTCAGGACTTCCTGAGCAACCAGGCATTTGCTCTACAACATTTCATCAGCTTTTACAAACATTCTAAGGTACTTTTTTATGCTTGTTATGGTCTCCCCACACAGACTGTTGTGAGTTGTGTTCAAGTTACTTTGCATCATTTGGAAGAATTATAGGAATGTATATGCCTGGGATATAAACAGATTTAGTCCTACTTAACTTTGAACTGCTAAACATCAGTGTGTAACAGTCTTTTGTTACACTTTAGTTCAACATCTTGCCAATTCAAGCAGTGAGGTTTCTGTGGATTTAAAAGAAGTGTTTTTTCATCTTTTTTTCGTTCTGTTTTATCAGTGACATAATTCAAGTTTCATATATCCGTGTCATTTTTTTGAACTTTAGTAGCTATCCCAGCTACGGTCCACCACTAGTCTATCTACAAATATAAATGGTTGATCTACTGTTCTATGGACAGCAGGCAGCCAATATTGCTCCACTAAGTCAGATTCTGGACAACTGGGTGAAGTCTGTTTTCAATCAGACCTCCATAATCTTTTCTAGAGAGTGAGAAAACAGTATGATCCTTCTATAAATGGAACAACTGCTACTGTTTTCATTCTTGAAAATAAGGATCCATATCCAAGTCTACCAATCCAGATTTTTTTGTCTGAACCGTCTATGCACCACTGACAAATAAAGCAGTGTTGAGTGCCTTCAGCACTTCCACCTGTGTCTTATACACTCCAGCAGATTCCACAGTATAAATATTTAATCACTACAGTGACATCATCTATCGAAATGCAGGTAATTCCACCACCTGCTTCTGACTCTGCTTTCTCAAAGGAGACAATATTTGCCATCTTTAGGAGATCCTCAAAGCATTTTTTTCCTATATGCCAATACTGTCCAAAGTTGAGGTAAGAACTTTTGTGCTTTTCAGAGAATCACCTGTGCATCCTACCACCTTCCTCTACTGACTAGATGGATTTCCAGGGTCTCATTGAGGCCATCTGAAAGTCCTTCTCCATAGCTCAGCAAACATCCTTCCATACCTAGACCTTAGCTTTTTTCTACTGCAGCTGTTGCCTTCTTGTATTGCTGATACCTGCCTATAAAAATGTGGAAACTCCTTTGTTAGATTTGCATGGAAGGCCTCATTTCTGGTATCTATCCTCACCTTTCATATGATATGTCCTAAGACTGCTACAATGCAAGCAGCAACCCCTTTTATGAATGCACCTCTTTTTCACTGATGTTAGCTACTGAAGACATCAACAGAGTCCAAAAAGACTTTGCATTTTAACTTTTTCAATCCATTACAGAGGATCTTCCATATGTGAGAGGCATTTCCAAGACACTATTTCTACATTTATGTGTATTCAGGCTCTGTTCATCTGTTGACCTGGACATCTGACCAAACTCATCACCATATGGTGACCAGTTACTGCCCGGCTCCACTCTTGACCTGATCATTTAATACATAACATACTCATATCTGAATACGTGAGCACAAAGTCAATCATTTAACTATGGCCTAAGAACATCTAGTACAAAGTAAACTTATGAGAACCCATGTGTTTTAGCATAATGTTTATTATAGAAAATATGCGAATTATCACAGAAGCCCAAAACCGTTTCACTCAGGAATCAGACAGGCAAACCATTCCTCCCAGTACCACCTGTTTAGCTCATCATTCCCCACCTGAGTTCTGAAGTCTCCCACTAATATATCCGAGTCCATAGGTCATTCCCTAATGAGTACTGCTACCATAGTCTCCAAGGATGAGGAATTCTCCAAATAGCTGTTAGGTAAAAATGCCAAATAGCAGACACAGTCTTCTCATCTCTGACTTGCCATTGTCCTAGTGAAATCTTATCATTTACTCATACACACTACAAGTAAATAGCCCTCAGAAAGGGTATTTTAAGTATCCTCACACCCCCAGGTCATTCCTGATGATTACCACCACAGTTAAACTAAAGATAAAAACTGAGAACTGTGTTTTCAGAGCCAGTGCTGTGTGTAGCAGTAATACTGACTTACTCTATCTGGTACTCTTCCACCTTCCACGCATACTCATGTACGTCTCCAGCAGTAATGCAATACTCCATGTCCCAAAAGCATCTTTCTATTGCCAGTGTTTAAACCATGTTTATTTCTTCCCCCTCCACCCTGCTTCATTTTGTCTGTACATCCCAGTGCTTCTGCCCATCGACAGGTCTACATTTTCCTCCTTCCTCACCCAAACTTTTCCGAGCAAGCAGGAGCCAATATGGTGATGCTGGCATCTACTTGGTGGGGGTGGGGGGTTATTATGACTGATGCTTATTTCCCTGATCCACATCCCTGCATTTGTCTGCATTGTCCATCATGGATCCTATCCAACAAATTATATTCCCCTGGATGGGCATTCCCATCACTCCCTGCCAGCACTTCAGATACTTTAGTCGTTAATCAAACCCAAGTCATCTGGGCTGTAGTTAGGGTTTTTTCCATCTATGCTGCAGTGCTGGCCTGTCATTTCCTATCTCCCAACTGAGTGGCATTACCCCCTAACCTCCCTGTCATTTTCAGAATGGTAAAAATCACATGATGGCACTTTGGAATATTTTAGGGTAAAGACTTTCCTGCTTACATGGGTCACTTGGTCATCAGGCATTCACTAAAAAATGCAACCCTCCAGGCAAGGATCCATGTTTAAGACCAGATATCCTTTTCCTGGGCAGAGTTGTTGGTTTCTTTAAATGAGCCACTAGGGGAGCACTAGAGTTTGCTGCTTGTCTTACCCGACTCCTCACACCAATTTGTTAAAGCCCTAGCAGAAGACTAAATCTGTAAACAGCATATCAGTATGCTTGTGATTCAAGCATTCAAATGATACAAAGAGCATCCCTGCATGGTAAGAACTAATGTTCCTCAGCCACTATGAACCACAAATACATTTTCTTCAGCCAGAAAATCAACAGGAACTGAACTATTTCATCTAGTGAAACATGCAAGACATAGAAAAGATTATTAATATAAAGCAAAATCTATGTAATTAATTTTCAGTTCATGAGCAATGATATTGTACAAGATTAGAAATATAAATAGGTACAGAGACTTTAATAGGAAAAATGCAAGAAAATATTTATATTTGCTTTATGACATTTATGGCATTCTGTGTCGTTAGCAAAGGAAATAATATACAGAAAGTATATTTTGCAGAAATAATGTTATTTCAGAGCACAAAGGGCTGAAACATTCTGGATCTGGTGCTCACCAACATGGAAGATGCTGCACAAGCCCCTATTGTGTGGCCATCCCTGTTGAGATCTGACCACAAATCAGTCTTTCTAGAAGTAACTATACCACAAGAACCCCCTTAGCAACAACTTGCCTAAAAAACTTTTTATAGGCCAATTACAACCATTTATGTGATGGCATAAATAGCTTCATAGCCACTCCCCCCACTGATGGAACAGACAGCTATGCTGAGTTATACACCAGTGTTTTATACAAGCACCTATACACTTGTATTGACTCTGTTCTACCTGACAGAACCAAAACAAGATCTTCAAGGAAAAACAAACCTGCCTGGTGGGCAACTGCCATTAATAGGCTATACAACAGGAGAAAGAAATTGCTGTCTAAGAGCAGGAAGGAACAGTCTCAAAATTGGAAACACTCCCTCCTCAACTTAAACAAGCAAATAAGACTCCTAGTGAAGTCTTCCAAAATGAACTACGTATCCAAATTAACTTCCCTAACTAAGGATAACTACAAGGCATTCTTTAGTTACATTTGTAACCTCAAAGGTAAGGCCCAGATTTGTGCTGAACTCACAGTAAATTGTACTACATATATAAAACCTGTGGATATAGCAAACCTGCTCCTGTCCTAGCCACATATATCGCAAAGCATCCCAAACACTTGTTCCCCGCCTAGTATCTCTGAGGAGCAGGTCTTAAATGCCCTCTCTAAGGCCAAAAACACAGCCCTTATGGGACCAGACAACATTCTTGGCTGTGTTCAACACTGGGTAAAAAAGAATTAGCATCACCATTGAGCACGCTTTTCAATCACAGCTTAGCACTGGCTTCATCCCCACAGAATGGAAAACAGCTACTGTCATCCTTTTTCACAAAGGGGGTGCATCCACAGACACCAGGAGCTATAGACCCATTAGCCTGAACAGTCTTATCTACAAGGCCATGGAATGAATCAGCATGGACCTTATAATCAAAGTTATAGGAAATCTCCAAATGTTCAACCCCAGACAGTTTGGCTTGGTCAAGGGGAGATTATGCCTTTTAAACTTGGTGGACTACTTCAAGACAGTCACTAAAGCCCTAGACAAGGGCAGATCTGTGCATACGGCCTACCTAGACTTAGCCAAGGTGCACAATCTCTCACTCAAGTATCATTGATAAACTCACCCAGCTGGGTATCAACCCATATATTGTCAGGTGGGTTGCAAACTGGCTAACTGATAGATCTCATACAGTCAAAATAGTCGACTCCACCTCCTCCAGCAGACATGTAACCAGTGTTGTTCCACAGGGATCAGCTCTGGGACCACTACTGTTCAGAATCTATTCTCCGAAGTGCAGGCTAAAAGTAAAGGACTGTGGGTCACAAAGTTTGCTGATGACTGTAAACTGGGAGCGGTCATTAAAACCTCTAGTGATGTCAACATCCTACAAGAAGATGCAGCTTCTTCCAATTCCAACCAACTAAAGTGACACCAAACAACAAGAAGATCTTACACAGACTAATAACTGGTGCCAAAGTCATGGTCTTAAACTTAAAGCAAAAAAATGCATTATCATCCCCTTTGGCAAGGGCAATGTTCTGACAAACTACCACATTAATAGCAATACCCTAAGCACAAAGTCAGTGATGAGAAATCTGGACACACAGATTGACAGCCACCTTAACTTTGATCACCATGTCTCCACAGTGGTAGGAAGGGCATTTTATATTGCTCATCTCATAAGTAAGGGCATTGCCTCCAGAAAAAAAGAAGATATAGCCCCTCTGTACTCTTCCCTCATCAGACCAATAATAGAGTACAATGCTCCCTTTGGTATGTTACTTTCCAAACACCTGGAGCAATTGGAGAGATCACAAAGGTTCCTTACAAGGAAAATTCAGGGTCTTCCAGATCTGTCTTATGTGGACAGACTGAAATCATTTTCAGTTTACTCTGTGTCATACAGACTGCCCAGAGGCAACCTGTGCCTTGCATATAGAGCAATCTCTGACCCATCTTTGATGGAAATACTATACAGTCACAAGTCAAATGGCACATGGGTTACTCACTCAAAGGACTTAAACCTGGTATGTGACATCAACAGAACTTGCTTGGCAGACAGATGTATCTCACAGAAGTTGCCCTACCTTTGGAGCAAGCTCCCTATTCATGTTAAACAAAGACCCTCATTGGCCCTATTTAAGTGCAGTTTGGACGATTGAATGGGTAACCAGACATTCACCCCAGGGATTCCACCTGTGTCCCTCTTGGACAGGGGCAACAGGTGCTAATTTTAGTGTCTGCTAAAACCAGACACCCTTGGGAACACACATTAAACTTGGCTAGGCTTGTAAGGACCTTGGGGCCATTAGCCTAGTAACCTCCTATGATCCTATGATCCTATGATTCCAGTCAAATGTATTTAATGTAAGACAAGGCTGAGTGTTAAAGAATAACTTAAATATATTAATGAATTCAAAGCCAAAATAAGACAGACATTTGAAATGGTTCTGAAGTAACTGGTAATGAAAAGGCCTCAAAAATTACAATTATGTAGGGGGTAATAAAAATATAGAAACCCAAAAATCCTTTTTGCACATGCAATATGCTAAATACATTTTTTGAATCCTAACTACTACAATCCCCTGGGTACACTGGGCTAGATATTTCTCTTCTCTCAAAGGTGTAGGGGATGCTAGACTTGGGAAAATTTTGCAATTTTTTATCCATTTCCATAATTTACATTTGAAGATCGTGTAGGAGGTTCTTTGTTTAGAGAAAGTGGTTGCTTGTTCCAGAGATCAAACAAGCTTTTGAAGAGATATTTTCCATGCCAATAAGGTATATCTATGTTGCAGAACAGATTAATGTCTCTTGATTTTGTATTTGTGCTACTAATAGTGTTGCCTGTATGTAGTAGATCAAACAGGACTGGGTTATTTAGAGCTTTATAACCAGGTATAGATCACCACATAGGAGTCTGTAGGAAACAGAAGAGAGAAGCAGGGATTTTACATGGTCTGGGTAACACAGGAGCTCGCATCTGAGATTGTTTTGTAATAAGCCACTGACTTTGTTCATGTTGTGTTGGTTGTTTGGACAGCTACCTACCAAATGGTGCTTTACCATCTACTGTGGTCCAGATGGTGGATGAATAGAGGTAAATTATCACCATTTTCTGACTGATAAGATGCCCTTTGTTGACAGTTGGGTAAGGCAGCAGTCTTTCTTACCAGTATGGTGGTCAAAGGATAGTTCATTGCACATTAAGGTGCTTAACTCTCCAATATCAATACCCATATTAAGGGATGTCATTTATGTTATAAGTGTGTGGGAGTTTCTGTTTCCTAAACTGCATGATATTCAGCTTTAGACTATGATCAGACATCACACGGTTGTCATAGTTAGGCCTGTTTGGAGGAACCAAGTGTTTTGAGGGGAATTGATGATAGCTCCAAATGTTAAATCATTCATGAACCTAATCATCTTTAATATCACATTTTTCATCTGAGAAGCAGATGTCTATTTTGTTTCTGAGCTTAGCATAAAAGAACATGAGCCTTTATGAAAAGAACAGAGATACGAGTATAAATATTGGGTATAAGCAACACTATTAGTTTTAGGATAATTGAGGGGTGGGAGACTATTGAACTGTTTATAGTCATCATCAAGCACAAGAAAATTGTCATAGGGATGTCTGCAGACATGGCTCATTTGATCATTGACCTGTTCTTGGAATGCATGGTAAATAAAACAGTGCAGTGCTCCTATATGAGTAGAGAGTGTATGACAAGGGGTAAAGAGTGAGGAGTAGACAGGAACTGTATCGGTGAGGACAAAATAGAGTATATTGGCATCTTTAGTGGGGAGTATGATTGAGGGGGGCTTGCAATGATAAACTGAATGAAGCAATAATCATAATTATTTGCACATGTGTAAGCGTGTTCATTTATGGATGGGTAGTTAATTATCTTACAGAAAAGTGGTACTGGGTTAAAGATGAGGGACTCTGGCTCATGAAAGTGTTTCATGATTTTTAGGTGTGATGGACAGGTTTCTTCTGCTGGCCGATATGTGATATTAGGCCGTGCTTACTGATTTTTGGATATGAAGAAGTTCATGATCATTGCTCTGGTTGATTAGTCGAGAGGTGTTGACATTTTATATAAAGGCGTGTCACTACAGTCATCACTGTCATCTAAAATTACAAGTCTAAATGTATGGTGGATGATATGGTCAGAAAAGGTGAGCATGCAGCCATGTCTCTGGATCAACAAAAATATCAATGTTTTACTGAGTTAAGGAGGCCTCAAAGAAGGCATTTTTCTATGAGGGTTCCTAGTGTTGAGCAGGGCTGCACTTACATTTGCCAGATTCAAATTTGCATTTATTGTTTTGGCTAACTTGATTAAATGAGCATCACATAAAATAGGTACTATGTTGTAAAGAATGTCTTAGTATGCAGAAGCCCTAAAAAGATAGTTAGAGGTCATCTCTGGGGAAAAATGTAGAGCAGTTCTATAATTCCATCCTGAATGGCTCATATTGGGCTCCTTCAGAACGACAACCATAACTATAACATCAATTAAAATCTTTTGCACTTATTGTGGTGTCATTCTTGATAATCACAAGATATTGCTCAACATATTCCTAGAGCTCAATTCTGTCCCTTTTCATATAGTCTAAGGGGAGTGCATCACAATTTGGAAACACCCATTAGAAGAATAACCATGTCATATTCAAAGTTTGCATGAATGTCATATTTAAAATTTGGGTGAAGAAACTTGATTGACTTGGTGATTTGGTGGATTCAAGCACCAAAGAAGCAATTGATTTTTATCCCGTCTTTGCTCAGCCTTATGTGGCACATTAGTATGTGGAAGTATGAAGTCTCCTATACTAAGGACAGAGTCCTGACAAGTGGACTGTTCTTGCAGTCTGAATGGCTTGATCAAGTCACTACAGTAACTCTTGTCTGTGGTGGTGGTGAAAAATGCAATATTTGGTATGGAACTGGAATTAGTCTGTTGAGTTTTTATTGTCATGCATGTACATACTGTGTGGTATCTAGGTGCCTTTGTGGGTTTTGGAAGTCGTTTTTGGAGTACCTTAAAATAGGAAAGTTATGTATTTGTATTGCAGTTTGTAAGTGAGGCGTTAGCATGGTTACTGATAACTAGATTATGTACGAGGTTTGTCTCTAATTGTAATAAGTATTTGCACTTCTTACATGCTGAACGGTTCCTGGGATAATAATACATGATTGACAGCAAGCATGTGGCCATTTATTCAATGCCTCATATTACCTAGTGCAGAAGGCTGTCAAGAGATGGGACTCAAAGAAATCAAGAGCCAATGACTAGTCTTGAAATGCCAAGTGATATAGGGCTTTACTATCATTTTATTGAACTTTACCTGACTGAAAGTCAAATGTTTGAAAAAATTTGACTGAAAGCCATTTTGATTGAAAACCCACTTGACTGCAACCCATTTCACAGGAAACCCAGATGCCTGAAAACACATTTGAATGACATCCATTTCACTGAATCACAAATCATTGAAAATATTCAACATAAGAAAATACAACATAAAACAATGTATGATTCAGTGTGTATGGTGTTTTTGTACCAATCCACTTCAAATAACTCACACCATAGCAAATGCATGCTGACCTTTATTAAAACTTTCTTAATCACAACTTTATTGACCAGCACTTTTATAGTCATTAATCACAGCATCAACATCCATGTAACAATTTAACAGGGCAGTGTATCCCTCTCACCCTGCCCCACAATAAGCAGTGCTACCTCAACAGCTTGCTTACTCTCATTTATCTGAAGCAGCATACCACCACTCACTTCCTTTCCAAACCAACCTCCTTGCAATCCAACACCAGAGGGGACAGAAGATGGACAAGCCTGGTCCTCTTCTATGCTTAAGTGACTAATTCACATATGAAATAACCAAAATCTCTGATGCCATAAAAGTGGGAGGGCAGGCTGGCAGCAAGTTCACACCTAAATCTGATCTTCCAACTCAGCTACACTCAAAGCCACCTTAACACCTTCTTACACTTACCTCACTTCCTCACCAGCACTCATTCCTCCTAGCTTAACCCTTCCTTGCCCACTTCTCTACCCAAACTCTTTCAACTTCCCCATCCATAGTAACATTTCATCCCCCAAACCTTTACCTACCCTTCCCCTAACTAACTAATGATGTATCTCGGGACAAACTGGTTGTTTCCAAACCTAATTTGTCCCAATCCATTTCAAATAACTCAGCCCTCGCAAAAATGGATATCATGACCTTTATTAACATTTTCTTAATCACAATTATATTGAACAGAATTCTTAGATACATTAATAACAAGTCTGCCCCTCTTCTCTTTCCACCAGCCTGACCCAGGTTGTTCCCCCTCTCTTACTGCAACACTTTGACCAAACCTTCCAAAAACAAAACCAGGTACCTTAAATAAATCTAAACCTAACTCGCTCATGTGCACTCCATCCTCCCTAAACCAAACTGGATCCCTATAATCAAAGTCCCTATGATCTAGTGTAGGAATATCTGAATTTCCCAGATGCTTTGACAACCTAAAATTAATAAATTGATGGGCCTGCTCAGTGTCTGTAAAACTACTCGCTTCCCTCCAAAACAAATGTGGTACTATTTCAGACCACACAATAATCATCCCCAAAAATGTCCTCTTTAAAGTAACTAAATACTCCAATATCCTGAATACCAACTACCTTGTTGGAATTAGTCCCAAATCATTACTTACCAAATGAACCACTAAAACTTGTGGAATCCCAATCCATGACTGTATGTCTGCAAACTCTTCCAGGAATTGACATAATGTGAGGCCTCTAATACCAGACCATAGGACTCTCCACCTAAAACAATGCAAATCCACCTTGCTGCCATTCAGCTTAATGGCAGAGCATTTTGCCACCAAATAAATATATGAATGACCCAGTATGACAACATCTTTTCCTAAATAAAAAAATGAGTCATAACTACATTAACTGATTATCTAATATAAGAAAAAAAAAGGCATTTAAAGACCAACAACCTGCCTTCTTGATAACCTCTAATGACCCACCTTCACTCACCAAATCAGAAGCCCTTCCAGTGCAAATGACTGAGTAGAAAACCTATCCCCCAGAAAACCAAACCACTGAAAAACCCTTTGCGTCATGCACACAAACTTATTTCTCATTATCATCTTATGCCCTTTGACTGAAAAACCAAGTCATGTGGACTCCCTGAATGAGACAGCTGTAATCTCCTATCCCACCCCACTGGGCACATCAACTCATCTCTATCCTTAGACAGAACAATCTGCACACCCATCCCCATCTGATGCATCTTAGATTTATACAACCATATCTCCACTGATGCAGAAAATACAGTCACATCTTGCCAAATCAGTGACCCCAACAATTCTGACACCCTAAATGCTCTATAATACATCCATAGTGGCAACAATACCCATAAATTATAATCCACTGAGTCACCCTTCACTAACTTTAAACCACACAAGACCTTAAGAGACGGTCTCATCAGCAACCATCACCAATCCACCCTACAACCCGAAACTCTACCCCACTCGTTCAACATATGAGCTATTGTCCAAGATTTCATCCAGTCATGTAACCCTGCCACCCATCCAAATATGTTAATGGCAGCCAAATTCACCTTAACCAACTGAGCAACCTTCTCTTGCACCCAAGCCTGAGCTAAATATTGCAATAATAATTTCTCTGACCAGACTCCATCTTCCTCAGGCAGCTTCAAAACAAATCAAAGTCATGTCAAGCTCTACCATACACCTTCCTTGCAGAAACTGCCCAAGACTGCTGTACCATCCATCTCATTACTTCAGTCCAGTCTGCCACACCTCATTCGGCAAAACATCTGGTTCGCCCACTGCCTCTTGGGCTAACTGCTGAAACCTGCAAAACTGAACAATCTGTTACTAGGCTTCCCAGCCTGTGACTAGCTGGGAAACTGCTACAGCTGCCATCTGCACACCACCAATGAAAACCAAAATCGAAACAAATTAATTCCTCTGCTAAACTTTGAAAGAGGATAGAATAATAGGTTTTGCACTAACCCCCTGTAATATAAAGCTCAGGTATATGGAGTTACTTAGCTATTTCAGTCTTCAGTGACCTGTCAGAAACAACAACTTTTATGAGGTGCAGACCAAAATAAAGAACAGGTATGGACAGTCTACGAAACTCTGGACACCAGCAATGATCCTTTACTCTACTAACCACACACCACCAATGAAAGCTACATAGGGATATATTTTTAGTTGCTCTTATAAAGTTAGAATGCTTCCCTAAAGGAGAATGAATCTGAAACTCAAATAATATAAAAAAAAATCTGGGCATTCCACAAAACTATGGGCCTAAATTCAACAGTGGCTCCAGCCACAACCCCAAATGCACAACACTGAAGCATTGCTCACAGCTGTTTGCCAGCCCAAAAAACAATCCGGAAAACTGCTGCTCTTCACAAAATGCACACCACCAATGAAAAAAAAAAGCACACCAGTCAGCAGCCAATGAATCCCTAATGCTGTCAGATATGTCTACTACAACCACCAACAAAAATACTCATACAGTACAGATGCTCAGTCACCAACGCTCACACTACCTAAATTCCCACCTGGCAATATGACTCTCAATAAACAATTATGAACAGAAAAAAAACAACAACAATGCCAACTACTACCAGAACACGCCATTAATCTCTCACCCCACACCACTGATCATGGCTGTAGATCAGCACTCACCATAATAAAAATGAAATTTGATTCAGTGAAATGGGTTTTCAGCCAACAGCTTTTCAGTTAATTAGTTGTCAGTCAAATTCTTTCAGACATTTGATTATCAGTCAAGTATAGCTCAATCAAATGATAGTAAACCGATACACATTATGCAATGTTCTGTACTATTATGACCTTTGGTCTGTCTAGGAGGGAAAGGGAAGCTGCATGAAAAATAAGGGACAGCGAAATACTGCAAATGGTGCAACACAGTATAATATAGCACAATACATTAACTGTGTGATATATGAAAGAATAGTGAAAACAGTGCTATCCTGCACAATGTAGCACAATACTTTGTAATATGATTTAGGTCAGCTCAGTAAAACAGAGTATAACACATACAGCTCAATACCATAAAGCATAATGTGCTGAAATATTATAACTCTGAGCTAAACAGTAGGCATAGATGCTGTGTTACAGTAAACCATGCCATGTTTAATAAATTAATAGTATGAGTGTCTGAACAGCAGGCAGAAATATTACCATGCTGTGGTTAGTGAAGAACCAGTGTATCAGTGTATGACCGAGAAGCAGGCATGGATGCCACAATAATATACTCCAGATACCTTAGGTCCAGCTGTCCCCAAGACCTCACACAGTTTTTAATACAATAGGCAAACTATCTCAAGATTCTTTGAGGTTGATAATAAACTAGGTAAAATGACACAAGTCATTAGGTACAATAGGTATGAATGCCGCAATGCAGTTCTCAAGGAGTCAACAGTAGGCTTGGATGCCACAGTAACAAATACAGGGTGGAATAATAAAAGTAATGCAACAAGGTGGGTGATACTATCATAGAAAGGGTACAATATTGGCCACAGTTGGGAAATACACAGTAGGGAATGACAACTAGCAATGTATAATCCATCTTCACAAGTGTAGAAAAGGTGCTGCAAATTGCTGCTATACACTGCTATGGACAGCCAGGTGTAGGTGAGTGATATGGGATAGAATTCCATGGAATGGTATTGGTAAGAACAGGACATTTACAAAGAATAACACTGGCTACAGTCATATGCACTATAGTACTGTGATGCATACAATGTAAACCCACAGCAATAAGCACAGCATTTCCTGTATGCCATGGCATGGGTTATAAGTCATATTTGGTGGCAGAGTGCAAGCCAAATTAGTCATGTTTCACCCCAGAACAAAAGAGTAGCAGCATCCACAAACACAAGTTTAATAAATCCATAAGAACACACAGGCCAATTAATGTTAACACTGATATGTAAACAACAGTAGTTTAGGGTAGAAACAACAGTAGTTGAACATTCTCTCAGCCTTTTCAAATGATTAAAAGTCACAAAAAAGAAAACGTGGTACTTTGAGTATTTCATTGATGCATTCATTAATTCTCTCACCACCTACAAGAGCTGATATATGTCAGCCACTATGACTCTGAAGAAAAGCATGATGAGGATCATACACTATCTATCTCATGAGCTGTGTAGGTAAAGTTATGTGTGATGAAAAACATGGCCAGATCAAGCACTCTCTTGCATGGCCTGGATAAGGTAAAGCACGCTTCATTTCATTGTGTATTGTTTTTTTTTTTCATGGCCCATAGCTGTGGACCTGAAACCACCTCTTCACCATTGCCACAGTGTACTGCACCCACTTTTGTCTTTAATGTGGTACTAGCATTGCATCTTCATCCACAGAGTTGTTTGCCTGTTCTTGTACTAATTGTCCTACATTAACTCCTACTGAAGTGTCTCCCTACTGCTATAGCTGTTTACATAATGCTTTCTAATGCAACATAGCACACACCACAAATATGTTGATGCACATGTCCAGTGCATACTGCAGTGCCTCACTTGATGTGTTTAGGTAGCAGAATAAATCCTTCAGTTCTCCAAACCTATGCTTATTAACATTGTACATTTGTCAGTGAGGAGTCTTTCTGTCATGGTCTACAGGTTGTAGATGGTGGTCATTATTATCTAGCATCACCTTCAACACTCAGCAGTCATGCTGTCTGTTATATGTTGCCTGCTCACTGTTTGCATGTTATATGTGTATACTGCCCTGAGTGACCCCACTATGTCTGCACCTATTTACTAGATGACACACTTTGTGATGTTCACCCACACAAACCTGTGGTGTTTGTTGTGTTCCATATGTATGACTCATGGAAAATGCAGTGTGGTTCAAACACATGTTATATGTGATGCCCTGGGCAAAATACACCATTAGATAGTTGAATGACAAAAGTCCTTTCAATTGATGTACTTCAGTCCCTGTGAACCACCTGGGATTTTGATGGCAATGTATGAGTACAATCTATGCCTCCTCTACTTCAAAGACTACACTGTAAAATCCTTACATAGTGGTGGTCTTTCCTGTGCATTACAGATATACTCTTCCATATGCTTTAGCATGCTATAGAGGTGCTAGTGGTAGATATGAGACTAATGTCTACAATATGCCTTATGTTTGCCTTACTGGTCACTGAAAGGTCTCTGTTGTTTGGATGAATAATGTTACACATACCATTAAGTCCCTGAGGTATGGGATTCCAAACAACCCATTGATTCCACTTGTGGGTGACACAGTGCTATAGGCTCTAGAACAGTTTATTGAGCAACCACATTGTCAAAACTTCATATGGTTCATATGGTACTGTCCCAGCTATATGGAAATCATTCTTTATCACTCCATTACACAAGGGAGGCAACATCAATGAACCATCCAACTACGGACCTATTGCTATCCTCTATCTGCTATTTAAACTCCTTGAAAAATCCCTTCACAGACAGCTTATTAAGTACCTTCTGGATAATAACCTCCTAATCCCTATGAAACATGGCTTCAGACCCCATCATAGTACATCTACTTCCCTACTGTCCTTTACTCAAACCGTTGCAGAAGCCATGGACAAAAAAATACTGGTTTATTGCCTCTTTCTTGACCTTTCTAAAGCATTTGATACCGTATCACACTCCAAACTTCTCAATAAACTATCGCAACTCAGCTTATCTCCCTCTACTATTAAATGGTTCACTAGCTATCTCACCAATAGACAACAATCAGTAAGATGGCAGGCTGCCTGCTCCCCTTGCTTACCAATCCAAACTGGGGTACCTCAAGTCCCTCTACTCTTTAATATTTTCACAAACCAACTGCATACCTACTGTACAGCAGCCTCCCTGCCACAATATGTGGATGACTCTACCCTTATTACCTGTTCAGACAGTTTCTCTAACCTCCTCTCTGCTACTCAACATAGCTTCCTACCTGTTATAGCAAATTAAGCATGCATATCCTAACTGTAAAAGCAAGCATGCATGCTTCAGTATGTATTACAAGTCAACTGTAGGAGTCAAGTCTAGCATTGTAGTCAGATGTTGTGGGTTCAAATACCATAAGTAACAAATATATAGTAAAATCATTTAAAATATTACATATCTTAATTTCAACACAAGTGGCATAAATGCCCTGTTGTTACCTTACTCTGTATAATTGGACCAAGCATATGGGCAATATACGCACATTGCAAGGATTACTTTCAGCAATCCTCACTTATTGTTTTTAGTTGTTAAGAAGTATACTTAAATGTAAAAACTTGAGATAAATTACTTTATTATTGTGATAAAATATTGTATGTCACATATGATGGTACTAGTTTTATCTCTTTTTTCTCTTTTTTTTGTGTGTCATCCAAATGTTTCTATGTCATCCATCTATGAAAAATCACAAAATGTTTACAGCACATGGAGGTACACCAGCCCCATGGATTGGCTTGCCCCTGCTCCACCCACTCCTGTGAAAGCAGTAGAAATGTGTATCTCTCATGCACAAACACATTGCCATCGGTCAGGGAAACCAGCTGCTCAGTGGTAAGCTATGGAAAGTGCACAATAGCATGTATTACTTATGTTTACTGTCCATTTAGTTTTCATCCTCTGAAAGTACATGCAAAAATACAAAGGGAAAGCAGATTTTATGAAAAGAACACATGTTTACACTGCAGCAATCTATTACCTCCAACATTGCACTTCTAATTTGGTCTCTCAGTACTTGTTCACAAATATATCAACTACACTACGGAAATAAATAACAAATGTTTTCTTATATACCATGCACATCTTTATACTGATAATGCACATTACGATTTTCCAATACTTGTAGTAATGTGAACAGCTGTTTGCATATAGTTTGCAAAGCTTTATTTTTAAGGTATACCTGCACATTGGAAACACAACAACAAATACTACACATTGTATGCTCATCAGTCTGGTAACATGCAGATCTTTAACATCTTGAGAGTTGTAAATAGCTAGCTATCCATTTCAGAGAGGTCTCCCAACATTAATGATAATGTAATCCACAATTGTCCTGTAGCCTTGCAAAAGTAAGACTTGTATTGTGGCGCTTAAGTTAAGTACTGAGTTTTCTAGTCTGTGTAGTTAGGTAGGGGGTTCTAATCTCATTGCAGTCAACTGGTGTGTGTGTGTGTGTGTGTGTGTGTGTGTGTGTGTGTGTGTGTGTGTGTGTGTGTGTGTGTGTGTGTGCGGCTCTCTAGTCAGAAGTGCATCACTGTCTATCATGCAGTCATTCCTCTGTGTGTGTGCTTACCTGGTTAACATTTGAGAGAATATTTTACACCAGTATGTCAGACAGTGCTATTACCATCTTCTTCTCACCAGACACTACTGATGTCATCAGCTATAAAGTATTAGCATACATTGTCAAAGCAAGATGTGTACTGTGGTGCTTGTGTTAACTACTGTGCTGTGTAACCAGATATATAGGGGTTCTTTTCTCACTACAGTCAACTGTGTGTTTAGTCAACAATCACTATGGTGACAATTTTTGAGCAATAAATGAGTCTACATCTATGTCAAACCCTACTCCAAACATCTCACTATAGCATACAATGATGATGCCAACATGTGTAACATGCACTTTGACAGTATTCAAGACAAGCCTGTACTGTGGCAGTAACATTAACTACTGTATTTGCAAACTAGTTTATCTATGCATACTGGGGTTCTGATATGACATCTGGTGACTTGTATTTCTGTACATACACCTATCACTTTTGAGACAATTTTAAACAAAGATAAGACTCCACATCCATGTCCTACTCTCCCTCCAGCATGTTCTACATAGCATGCAATGATGCTATTATCATACTCCATAAAGTGAACGTGACAGTGTTTCAATCAGACATTTGTGGTGTTGCTACTGTGACACTGCATGACATTAATATTCTATACCTGATATATGGCATTGTATGATCTTTGGAATCATTCTTTATTGCAGCACCATTTGTAGCATGTTTAGTGTAGCCTCAGGCATCCACTATACTCTTTTTTCCACTGTCCACATGACATCCTTCCTGCAGAGGAGTAGAGGATGCCCTCATGTCAACTATGCATACACACACATCATGAAGCAGAGTCCTTCCATAAGTCTCTGCAAGCCATCTCAAGACCACTGCATATGTAACTGCTAATTCTGTCATGGTGTGGTATACCTGTCCCATATGGGCAGTGACAGGATGTAATGCAATCAAACAAGTATACATATATGCAGAATAGGCTTGCTGTTTTCCAAAATATACATGATATGGATTTTTTTACAGTGTACAATAATGGCTAGGATTTCATGTGATATTGGCCATTAGCTTAATAATGTCTCATGACCCTATACACAGTTGACATGTCAATGTTGCTGTCATTGGCATGTGCTATACTGTGGATGTCCAGTATGGCTACAAAAGGATCTTACAATCTGTGATGTGAGCTAATGTATTTATGGCCGTCGATGCCATTGCAATACATGCTCCTTTTATAACAACTGTAATAATAAGTCTGTTGAGAACTGTTGACATGGTATGATACATTTGTTATACATATTGGTTGCATATTAGGAAATGTGTTTTTGTAAATTCACATTCTGCCTTTACAGTGACACTTGCAGTATGGCACAGGTGTTCATGTGTCTACATACCATCATTAAATATTCTGTGACTGACACTATCGATTCATATTGATTACATGGTCACATACGTCTTGTCCCATACACATGGCTGTTATACTGTGATATACACAACCAAGTATCACATGTTTTGATGCAATTGCAACCTTGTGTAATTCATTTTATGTGCAGTTATGTTCCTACCTGAAGGATTATTGAGGTTGTCAGCAGCACCATTGTGTGATTATTAACATGTTTGTCAGGAAAAGTTCTGTATGAGCCACAAACAACTATTCTTTAATGTGTCCTGATATGACATCAGGGCTGCTCAAACATAGCTTGCCCATGAAACACATTTAGGCATATGTTATTTAAGAGATGTTAGTACGCAACATTGGTACAGTTGTACATCTGTGTGCATAGCAACAGTGTGTGAAATGTGGTGAATGACCAGGGCTGTATGGAGGTCTTGTCACAAATCATTTATTCCAATACATATGAAATGTTAAGTGGAATACACAACTAAGCACAGATCTCTGTGTTGATGTCAACAGACATACCCACCAAGAGGACATAGACAATTTGTTAGCTGGCAGTTTGTTTTACATGACACCACCTTGTCTCCACTGGCCATCAGCCAAAGTATACATGCAAACATAACTCAATTATTATTCTCAGCAGAGTAGAACATCTGTTCACTCTCTATGGCTAATAACACAGAAGCAATGGGCTCTAACAACAACACAGTTTGGCTATAGTGTGACTTAAAACCAGTCATACCAGATACAGAGTGATCGGTACATCAACACAGCCTTCAGATAGCCTTTGTTCCCATAGAAGGATGTACAGCAACATGGATCCTTCTGACTCAGAAGGACCATCACCTGATGGTTGGAGTTGTACACCCATCCTGACTCTCCTCATCTGTGAGGTAGGCCAAGAAGTATTCATGAACCTTCTCTAAAAGGTCACAGGTAATTTCCTGACTGTGTACTAAGTCCATGTATGATTTTTTCAGGCTACATCATATCTGTTACATCTGTTCACTGTCTTCAAGAGGATTAGCAAGGGCATGAATGATGACAACACTATCACCCTATGTAACTTGACCTGACCAAGTCAATTAACATGCACCAACTCCTTCGCTCATCGCTTTCTGGAATTCATAAATTCCAATGCCCTGGATCAACTTATCCACACCCCCATCAGGGGCAACAATATCCTAGACTTAGTCATTACCAACATGAGTGACCGGTGTTCCACACCTGAAGTCAACACCTCGTTGGTCAGTTCTGACCATAAGCTAATCATCCTAGATATCAACATCCCGCCCCCAACCACCATTAAGGAAACCAGGGTAAAACATTTCTCCAAAGCCAACTCCATGCTTCTTAAGACAGAAGTGGTGAATTTCATGACACCCATGGAGATGGACAATACAGTTACGGCTGCTGAATCCTACACAAATGCACTCTTTAAGCACTTACATGAGTTCATGTATCATGCTATCTCAAACAGAACCAAGATGCTGTCCTCCAAAAAATGGAAGCCAATCTGGTGCCCCCTGACATAAACAAACGCTACAACAGAAGGAAGAAACTGTTGCAAAAGAGAGTAAAATCTCATGAGTGGAGGAGCTCCCTGGTCAGCCTCAGTAAGAAGCTGAGATCCTTTATAAGATCCTCCAAAGCTAGCTATGAAAACAAAATTTCTACTGATTCTAGGGACAACCACAAAAGCATTCTATAGCTATGTCAAGAATCTCAATGGCAACACCCAGATCTTCTCTGAGTTACAGCACAACTGCACAAAAATTACAGAACTAACTGATATTGCCAACATCCTGGCAGATAGGTTCAGTGCTAACTTTAACCCCCTCTCACCCCCTAAAGGGCCCATATCTATACAGGAAGGATACAGAGTCCCTGTAATCACAACTATGCAGGTAAAAGCTGCACTCTCTAAAGCCAAAAACACAACATCCCAGGCTGCATTTTACACAAACTTCAGAACGAATTGGCTCCCCACCTAAGCACCATGTTCAATCATAGCCTCATGTCAGGCTTTGTGCTCACTGAATGGTGCACAGCAACAGTTAACCCACTCCACAAAGGGGGAGCCACCACTGATCATGGGAACTATTGCCCTATTAGTCTGATGAGCCTGGTCTGTAAGGCCATGGTACGTATCATCATGGAACTTAAACAAAGACATTGGTAACCTCCAAACTCTGGACGCCACCCAGTTTGGGTTTGTGAAAGGCATTTCATGCCTACTGAACCTGATTGACTTCTTTGAGACAGTCACCAAAGCTGTAGATGAAGGTAAGGTGGTTCACACAGCCTATCTTGACCTCGCCAAGGCTTTCAACACTATCCACCATTTTGGAATTATAGCTAAACTCACTAAGCTAGGTATAAATTCCTAAATCACAAGATGGGTTGCCAACTGACTCACTGACAGAACTCACACTGTAAAAGTTGCAGACTCCAAATCTGACTTCAAACCGGTGACAAGTGGAGTACAACAGGGTCAAGTCCTGGGACCTCTCCTTTTTGGTATCTCCTTCTCTGAAGTACAGGCTAACACAGAAGGCCTTTAGCTTATAAAGTTCACAGATGACTGCAAACTAGGAGCCATAGTCGAGTCCCCAAATAATGTGGACATCCTACAGAAGGACCCCACTGAGACAGATGCCTGCTGTCAGAGCCATGACCTCAAGCTCAATGCCAAAAAGTGCATTGTCATCCCCTTTGGTAAAAACTCTGTACCCATGAGCTACCACATAGGCAGCAGTCAACGTAATGCCAAATATGTGATAAGAGACCTTGGGATCCAGGTGGACAGTAGTCTCTCCTTTGATAATCCCATCACCACAGTAGTCAGAAAATCCTTCTACATGGCACACCTCATCACAAAAGGGTTCTCATCCAGGAAAAGAGAGGTCATTGTTCCCCTCTACTCGACACTCATTGCACCCATTATAGAGTACAATGCCCCTTTTGGAATGTACCTCACAAGACATCTGCAGCAGCTGGAAAGGCCACAAAAGTACCTCACAAAGGGGATTACTGGCTGCAAACAGATGTCCTACACTAACTGTCTCAAAAAACTCCAGCTTTACTCCGTAGCATATTGCCTACTCCGAGGTGATCTCTGCCTAACATATAAAGCTATGTCAAACCCAGGGCTGTTGGGCATGCTACATCTAAAGAAATCCCAATTCTTCTGAGCTATATGCTCTAGTGACCTAAACCTTGTCACCACAATAAACAGGACATGCTGGAGGGATAGATTCATGTCCTAGAGACTTCCCATACTCTGGAACAAGCTACCCATCTCTGTCAAGTAATGTTCCTCATTAACACTCTTCAAGAAAAATCTTGATGAGTGGATGGAAAATAGGAAATACACCCCGGGGATCACTTCTGTCCTCTGCTCAACAGGGGCACAGGAAAAAAAAACTTTCTTGGGTGGCGTAAGCCAGGGAACCTTGCTGGCTAGGCTTACTTAGGCCCTTGGGGCAATAGCCTACTACCTACCTATGAACTTATGAACATAAAGCAACAGTCAGGTATTATAAAGAAACTGTCACAAGTGACCATAAACATCTACTTCACCAAGTGGATAGACAACTCCATACAAGACAGAGAAATATGTTGCAATGTGTGAAGTCACCTGTATCTAGAGACCAGTGACCAGGTCCATATTTCAGGGTGATGTGGTAAGCCCTTTCCAGTCCATTATTTAAGTGTCAGACATCAAAACTGACTAATCCTTTCTCCATCCAGCTTTGTGAAGGTCTGAAAATTGTGGGCAGTCATTGAATTTACCTGTGGTATTGGTATAATGCATACAGTTTCAACACACACAATGGATTTATGCCACAGCCACGGGGAAACAGTAGACGAAGGAAACTCATTGGGGGATTAGTTCCATTATGAATGCAAATACACAAGATAATTATAATATGTACAACACACCCCATGAGTAGACCAAGTGATATACACACCTATCAACCAGCCTAGACTGCTTGTTATTTCTAATACAGGTGTAACAGTGGTCCCCAAACACCTTCAGCAGGTGTTACATTTTGAGGGAGGTATGATTGATTCCCCTCAGAGATTGCTGACAAATCATAATAGTTGTACAAGTGTGTTTTTGCAGAACCATCTATGATTGCTCACAATCACATATGCTATGTGGAAGACATGGGGTCACTGGTGGTATTCTTCTGATATTGTTCCTGATTGTGTAAGCTTCTGTCTACTGTTATCCATGGGTCTGTTGCTGTAACATTTATATTCAGGCAGCTCATTTTGCACAACTTCACAATATGCACACAATCCCTATTGTATATGCCATCCCCGATATATGTCCTATCCATTGTTCATGTCAGGATGCTTATATCCAAAGTATCTGCTCCATTGATATGTCATCATGTATGACAGTCACATAATATACAATAACTGTGAGGTCCATACTGTATCATGTCAATATGTGATTATTGTTCATGCTACAGCTGTCTTCGTTGACATGCCCTCACCTGCTGTAGATTACCATGTTTCACCTGTCCTCTTCCACTGTGTTCATTCCTACAGTTTATCTGTGTGTCCCTTTTCAAAATACAAGCTTCCCTGACTATTTATTTATAATGCAGTCTATGTACCCTTACTGATCATTTACACAACTTTTATTCAGTATACCTAACACAATTTTCGACACTACTCAGTACTGTATACACTTTCATGTAATGTGTTGGAATTATGTACATTGGTTTATTAAAAATTCCGGTAGTCATTGTGGCTTTCTCCACAATCCTGCAGACCTAGTTTGGCCATAGGTAAATAGGTATACATATCTGCAGGTATTTGTGTTGCTTTACATGATTTCTTGGCTGGAACCACTGTTGCTAAGCTTGAAACTGGACTTGTTTATGTTTAAACACAATGTGCAGCATTCTTATGTAGGCTTCACTCTAATTCTACACTGAGTTTACTGAAAACCCAGGAAGAACGTTGTCAAACTTTGGTTATTACAGCTGAATTGTCTGAATGCTAGACGATATATCAATTTCCTCTCTATAATCCCTTCCTCAGCTTATTTTGAGAAACTATAATGTCTACATTACAATAAGGAATTATATTACATGATTGTATAATACAAATGTCAGTTATAATAGCATTGAATGTAACTTCTGGTGTACTGTATGTCTTGTATATATTTTTTGTATACGTTTTGTATAATTTCTTGTATAAGATTTTGTTTAATCATTGTATGTGGACCTTTTCTCCCCGGGCCTCTGCTGAAAATGGGTCTTATCCCAGTCATACTTTCCCGGTAAAAAATGTAAATAAATAAGTGAAGAAATCAGTTAATGTTGCAAGATATGGCTGAAGAAAACTAGAGTTACTGATCCAGAACTGAAACTTTAGAAACCATGGTAAAAACAGGCTGTTGATCTGTTGCCATGGTAACTATAAAATCAGAGTGCATCAGAATGGTTTAAAGGTGCAGTATAGCATTTCATTCTGCTGTTTAGTTTTTTTTTGGTACTGAACTGAATGCCTTAGTGATATCAACAAAGCGTACACTTGTTGTACTGTGAACGATAATAAGGTGGACATAGTGGTTTAACAAGCAATGCTACCACTCATTGATGAACCCATGCATTTCAGACGGTCATTTTAATTGATGTAGACCAGCTATTCTGAATAACAAAGTGGATGAAAGGGAGACCGGCCTATAATTTTCACATTATCTTCGGATCTGTTTTGAGAACTAGACATCAGTAGACATCTTCAAACTGCTGGAATGATGGCAATTGTCATTAGCTGATGAATGATATGATGTAGCAGAATAGCTATAAATGTAATGCACACTGTAACACCCATGTACTGGCCCAGTAACCAAGGAGCCTCAATCCTCACCACTAGCACCAGTGAGGGGCATCCACATTGGGAGGATAACAAGTACATACACAGTAAAGTACAATTTCCCTTAAGGGCACAAAGAGATCACAGTCAGTCTGAGGCTGATTTCTCCCTTTCTCTCCAGATGCCCAATAAGACTCCCCACTGGCACTTCCATATGGTTCAGATCTCAGCCAAGTGATCAAGCCAAAACCTCCAGGACCCACTCTGTCCAACCAGTGCTTCATGTCCCTGGCCAAGTAGCTCACACACACACACACACACACACACACACACACACACACACACACACACACACACACACACACACACACACACACACACAAACATACACTTTGAGATTTGATTCATATGCAAACACACAGACAGTCCTGTGGAATGCTGGCACAGGTTCACTAGCTATGCCCCCCTACTGTCCAGCCTAGAAGGTAGAAATCACTCCCACCGACCACTACTTATCAGCTACTAATAAGGTCCTTCCCAAAGGGAGAATAATTCTACTGTGTAATGTTACTGTTATCCAAATCATATGTGTGACGAACAGCAAGGCTATGGGAGTGGCTTATACAGTATCACCAAATACATGCAAATACTCTAAGAGCTTAAATTATCTCTACATAGAACAGCCACAGTTAAAAGTTTAAAAAATATTTAATAATAAATAAAAATACAAAACAATACTCATTAATTCAACACATTGGCATTAAAGAGTTCAAAAATCACAGGAAATACTTTAAAACAAAATTGTAGGATAGTCTGACATAAATATAGAAAACAGATAGACTAATCTCACTATTTCTATCTATCTCTAAGAGAAATAGTAAGATCTGGGTCTTACTTACAGAGCAAAGCAAGTGCTGGTGAGTTGTTGTCAGTTTCAGAACAAAATACAAACTGCAATCTGTTTCCCTCTGAGATAGTCTTAAATTGATAATACAGATTACTGCTGAGTCATTTCAGATTACATCATTCTTGTTACCTCTACTTAAGTTCTCAGGCTAACAGAACTCAACATTTAACATTTCTTTATGATCTGCACCTGCTATGAAGTCACAGCAATAAAAGACACTTTATATGTGAAACCTAGTCATTATCTCTTTCTTAGGACAATGGAAAGAATTTCCAGCTGCAGACATCATGTCTCCTAACTTGAGATCACACACAGTTGTAAAATTCTTTACTTATCAGCTTTCTTCCAGTAGGGTGTACTGTGGTTACATTTTTGAAGCTTAGCGCATAACACAGTTTTCTTACATTTGTCAAACAAGCCTGTGGATCATATTAATATTTACAAATGACATAGAATTATTTACAAAATTCTATCTAGTTGGGCTGGCAGCTTTAACAACAGGTCACAAGCCAATGTCCACGTTGGTGGATTTCAGATCGAATGAACACAATAATTCAAGTATCTGGGTTCATGGGTCCAGGAGAAGAAGGTGACATCAACAGCTGTAGTCCATACTGGATTGGACAAACCACTGTAGCATTTGCATCATTCAAGTGGTGTCAGTGGAAAAGAACAAACATCTCTTTCACCAGCAAGATTGGTCTTTTCTGGGCACTCATCTTACTTATTCTCCTTTATGGATTGGAATCATGGATCCTCCTCATGTCAGACCTGAGCAAGCTTGAGAATTTCCAAATGCAATGCCTGCACCAAATCTTGGGAATCTTGCTTTCTGACTGCATTAGAAATGAGAGCATCCAGATCAGATGTGATCAGCAGCCAATGTTCAGTGAATGGATCCAGAACAGGAGGCTGCTGGTTTAGACACAAGTGCAAAATGGACACCCGCCACTTGCCATGCAGACTATTATGGAGAGAATGCCCCACTTACTAGAGATTTCACAAATCTGCACCAAAGAAGACATGGGCTAAACAGGTTAAGAGAACCTGAGAAGTTGGTGACTCAACCTACAGGAGGCCAGAAACATTGTCATGGATTGGACAGCATGGAAAGATGTCATGAAGGAAGTTGAGAATCCAGCTGCACCCAGAGCAGCGTAATGATTACAGGGTTGACAACCTCAACCAGCTGCAAGCTACACACAAAAGAAGAAGGAGAAACTAAGCCAGTTATTGAAGTCAATTCTTTCTCTTTGTATTGTGTCATCAGTCTTAATGAGGGCAGAACGCTGCTCAATGTGAGGCTCCTACCAGCCTGTGAAATGCATTCAAAATGGTCCTTCATCCTTTTCTTCATATAGTCCAGGGAAGTATGTCTCAGGTCATTCATGCCTACATTCATTTATTTAACATTTGTTTACCAGCAAAGTCCCACTGCAAGAGAACCCCTTTTCAGCAGTGGCCTGGGAGAAATTTTCCAGTTGCGTGTCTTTGGTATGTGGGAGCAAACTGGAGCACCTGAAGGAAACACACATCAATGCAGGGAGGACATACAGACTCTACACAGAAGGCACCCCAGCCAAGAATCGAACAGGAGAACCTCTTGCTGTGAGTTGACAATGCTAACCACTGCACTACTGCAATGCCCAGGACTATGACTGAGTCATATTGGTACTTATGGTTAAGTGACCTAAATGCCTGCAAACTCTGGCAAATCCTGGCCCTGACAGGCAACTGACTTTAATCCTCTCTTTATCCAACCTGGTGAAGGGGATGTTCATGTGTCTCACAATGGAGTCTCTTATGACCAAGATATTAGAATGTGTGGTGTTCCCCTTAGATGCTTGCTTGTGGAGACATTGCAATGTGCCTTTTTATGTGTAGTTGTTGGTGTTGACTTGGTTTGTTTGTATGGAGTTTCTGAGGGCAGCATACAAGAGGCCTCTAAGGTTTTGGTAAGTAACTTCAGAGTACCTCCGCATACGTAGGTTTATGTGTTGAGACTTTATTTAGTGAGGAAAATCATGTGTATGTGCTGACAACCTGTTTGTCACTTGATTTGTCAGTGTGTGAAAGTTGTTTCTCAATTTTCAGAATGTAACTGCATTTCTCACATACTGTGTTTGTTTCAGGATTAGGTGGTTTTAAGTACACATGAGACAATTTTTCCATTGCCACAGGATGCCCATGTTCAGCAGGCTGGCGACAGGGATAGCAGGAAAGTGCCTATCCATGGTTTCAGAATTTTTGCTATGGGTTTGACCAGGGAGCAGAGTAGGAAGATTTAAATGGACTGGGATGGCAGTACATGGATGAAGAATGGATTCTATACATAGTGTGAACTACACCTATCCATCAAGGGGATGTTTGTCTGTATGTAACTCAGATGCTCTTAGCGCAGCAGGGGGACTGAGGAAGGTTGCAGAGATAGCTATTCAAAGGGAAATTTTAACTTGATATCATTTGTATCTACGCTGTGTGGACAGCAGCCTAGTGCAAATGCTGGGCTTATATAGAATAAAACAAAATTTACATCAGCAAGGCCTACAGACTAATCAGGAAAGCGCACAAAAAACTTTCAGACCTTAGCCCCCAACTCAGATAGGTTTACTACAGCACACTTCTGCCACAGCAGTGCAGTCAGTAATCCCTCTTAATGTAATAATGCTGGTTTTAGAGCTTAAGTGCAGGAACACCACACCATCTGGATACTACTGTCCTGTAAAACTACCAGACACAATGTAATTAAGTACTACAGCAGCAGTAGAAACAGTTCAGCTGTGAAACTCTGCTAAAGTGTGAGAAATGTAACAATTAATGCAGGATTCTTATAAAATACAGTAAAAATAATCAGCAGAAGTGCAAAATGATAATTTTGTTATTTTAGTATTGGATGGCTTTAGATGCAGCAGATTTAATCTCAGGTGAAGTAGGAAAAAAAGCATCTCTTAGGAAATCATATAGATTCTAATCACAGTTTTCTATGCCTTGATAAATACATTCTGCTGTAGTGCTTTATTTAAGTACAGAAATACTGAATGTCCTCAAAATTTCAATATTTCATGAGTTAATGCATAACATTTAAATGAAAATGTATTATACTGTTTTATATATTATATTTATGACATTTCTCAAATTCCGTGTGCTGTGGTACTGCACATCAGATTATTTTTTTATATTGTCATACTCAAAAACTTCTGACTTCAGAGACATAACAAATATCATCACTTGTGCAGTGGTGAGGCTAAAGTCACAACAGTGTAAGTTTACATGATAGGATACTCATTTGAATCTGTAATTCTCTTATTATATTTTTCCTAAAAATGTTTGTGTTAATACTTTTATGTTGTAGGTAACTGCTACCTGTAGCAATGATAATGCAGATAGCATTGCTTTATTTCCTCCTTTCCTTCATGGTTTACATAACAGGTTGACAGGGATGAAATGCATACTTTTTCAAAGTTGGTCCCACCCCCACAACATATTTATTTATTCTTATCTTATTCTCATTCAAGTTAAACATTCAGTTGTATCTTTGAAGGTGAAAGTGCGAAGGTACAGAATTGTTAGACGTGATCCACAGTAGTTTAAGGTTAGATGACTCATCCACATCTCCTAAAGATAAGTGAGGTGAAGGTGCAAGTGATTTTGAAGGGGGACTATCATGAGAGCTGTCATGTGAGTTGGTCTGATGTCATAACTTACTTGATGCAGGTGATTCTGCAGGCACTGATCCGACAGTACTGCGGGATTTTGATAGTGACCCTGAATGAAGGGGTTCAGCTATATGTACACGAAGGCTGAAATGGCCTGCATGAAATCTCTTGAGCTTGCTCACCTTGACTACTTACATTACTTTCCTGAGAAGCATTGGTATTATCATGTGGTCCCCCTCACACACATGCCTGGATAGTGCATTGTCTTCTTCCCTTGCAAGACTGACTCTACCAGACTTCCATATGTCCTAACTAGTATACAAATGGAGGTGTGCCACAATACAGCACATCAGTGTGATCAAGGCATTATCCCTGCTGTATGTCATTTCCAAGTAGTGCTGGAAATCCTCACGCATATCCTAGAGGACTCTTACCATTTCTAGTTGACTATCTGTGGCACTGGTCTGAGCCATAACAATGTCATGGCACATTTTTGGGGGCAGACAATACTTTACATGTTTCCTGGAGTAGTTGTAGCAAATTCCTTTGCATGGCTCCACTTTGTAAATTTATATGTATTTAAAATGTTACCTTTGAATGTCTGCCAAAATCCTGAATGTGTTGTTTTTCCTAGGGTTGGAGATACTGGTGTTAAGGCACATGGTTGTTCCTCCTGTAGAAGCTGATGTGTAATGCTATCATGTGTGTGACATTATGATGTACTGTCACTTCCTGAGGAGTTACTAACAAATTGTGGAGCCTGAGATCCTGTCATTAAACTTGGGGACTGCCTGCCACTTTCCTCAGGCTGTCTCATAAATGTAACTATGATATCATCATCATCATCATCATCATCATCAAAAACACCCATTTATTGCTGCTATCATCCAAATTCATTGATATGGTGGAAATAATTGTTTCTGATGTTGACCCGATAATGAATTGATTTGAAAACATTATTAATAATGAAATAGCATAAAGTATGGAATGTATAAAAGAGTGAGTAGGACCCAACTATGGAATGTATAAAAGAGTGAGTAGGACCCAACTATGGAATGTATAAAAGAGTGAGTAGGACCCTTTCCATGCACACTGCCTTCATTGCCATTCTTTACTGATTTACAAGGTTCACATATTAAAAATACATTTTTACATGTTCCTTGTCAGAATTCAATTCTATATATAAATATCTGTTAGTGTTTTTACACCAATCTTCATAAGCAGACACGTTTTAATGCTGCAGACATTGGTAATACCCAGTATTGACATCACCCTTAATAATTTCTGTGCCTCCATCTTATGTGTCATAGTCATCCCCATGGATGGATAAAAGGTATTCCTCATCTGGTGTTAACTGAAAAAATGTCAGGGATTCCCACATAGTGGTACAGGAAACTGTATTCTGCCTGGCCTTGTTTCTAGCACATCTTACCATATTATTTGCTCTCTTCTTGCACTGTGCTACTACTTGATTTCTGTAACCAACTGCATTAATTGCAATAAGTACTTGATTCCAGGCCTTGGACCTCTCAGCTTGTTTGGGCACCCCTTTACCAAGTATATGTTTCCCATATCTACTAACAGCTGCCATGAGGACATGAGTGTCTTCATGGCTGAAATTATACTTTCTCTGCTTTAATCGCTTGTTTTCCATCATTACAGCATGTTAAAAAGTGCTATAGTCACAAAGTGCAAAGTTTTTGATCTAATCACCTTTTAAACTCCAAAGCACTGGCCAAGTGTGCCAGTCTCCCTCACAAAAAGTGTTAGCTAACACAAACCACAATTATATACAAACATCTAAATCAAGCCAAGAGACATTGAGATATATTAACTGCAGTGCATTCAGGTTATTATAACAGTTATTTTTTGACAAAATGCATCCTTCACCTATCTTCTACCATTGCCATATATTCATAATACTGCCATTTTTTATTTATTACCTTTACTCAGAAATCTCCCAGTAAACAAACATGCAAGTTAACATCCTTACCACTGCATAACTTCACAATTAAATAGCTGCATTTATACAAAGTATGCACAGTCACTAAATGATACCAAAAGAGTGATTATTTTCAGTGATCAGTTGTCATTTCCACTGCTTCTGTATAGAAATCCCACTTCTGAGTGACACAAAATTCCATCAGCTATTCATGACATTCATAATATGCACAACATATATGCAAAAGTAGCATTTATTAACTTTAAGTCAGTAATTCTGCTTATTTTAAGTGTTTCTTATTAAATTATTACCTTTTTTAAAATATTTTCTTACTTTAAAGAGTCTACAGGATCCTAAGATATTTGGTGCATACTTTGATTATTGGTGAATTAATAAGGTGATGTTTAACATTGCCACATAAATTCAGGGCCATTTATACATGTTTTATGCAAATTAAGCCTGTTTTCATTTATTGCTATGAATCATAGTAGTAAGCAAGTGTGTAGACCAAGGTATGGGTGTACATCAATCTTAGATGATCATAAACGTGCACCCAGGCTGACATGAACATGCTGTGAACAGTTCTGCAGTCTGCAGCACTACTCAGCAGACCCAAGTTTGGTGCAGCAATGTAGTAATGTGTGAATGACCTTAGACTAACCAAAATCAAAATATAGTAAAAAAAAAAAAAATGGATTCATCTGAATAACAGTTTACACAAATACAGTGTAATCCCTGCCCATAATCTGTCACACCTCAAACAACTCATAAGTTACTAAACTTTATAAATAGCAGCAGCTGTACTACATGAGGCATGTGTAATTGGCATTCAGGTGTAATACTCCAAAAAATGGACACTATGCAATGACCAGCAGCAGCTGTAGCAATTGCAAATCATATACCTAACAATTCAATATTATTTCAAGTGTTTTATTCAGCATGCAACTAAAAGTGTCTAGTTTTCTTTAAGAAATAAAATATTGGTGAAAGAGCATTTTTGATTAAACCAAGCTTGCCAATAATATCAATACATGGTGTAGTTTCCCTGTTAGTTAACTGAGTTTAGTTAAGGTGATGCCACACCCCACAGGGAGTGGTTGTGAACCAGAGAAATACAATCCTGTCCATACTTTCTTTATTCTGGCTCTGACACTTCATGTTATGTCATCACATGTAAAAGCTCAGGATCAAATTCCAAGCTTGTCTGACAGAGACCCTTATCATGCTCTAGCTTCTCAATGGTTCATATCTGGGTAAGACTGAAGTGCGCAGATGGGGCACCACCTCAAGGACAATAGATATTTGGCAGGAGATGGGTGACCATTTGTCATCCCTGACAATTATCACCCACTCTGGGCAGCAGTGCTGTCACCATTATGATGATTTGCTGAAGTGTAAGGCTGACCAGCTAGCCAAGTGGATAGACCAGGTTGTGGAGAGAAGGCTAGAGTTCTATAGTAAGTACAAAACTTTATTTTTAATGTTCGCTATTTCATTGGGTCATATTAAATATAAAAAGTATAACAACTTTGCATAAATAGATGTATTTCCTGAAAAAGATATGTGTAACTGCAAATATTATCTGTAATGTTTTTTATGAAAATGCAATGGAAATTATAAACATGCGTATACACATTGTGAAGGCTGCCAGCTCAGCTAGCTGTAATTTTATAAATAATTTTATGTCATTTGTGAATAGCAATATGATTTGTATGCTTGTCTTACAAATGTAAGAAAACAATATCTTATGTGTATATTAAACTGTTGGTACAAAAGTGTGTGTTAAACTGTATGTTATGTGCTGAGCTTCAAGAATGAAACCACAGTGTGCCCTACTGGAAAAGAACAGGGTTAACTTCCAGACTCTAAGAAAATAAGTGAATTGTTTATGAGGGTGGTTATCTCAGTTAGGAGACAGAATGTCTGCAGCTAGAAATTCTTTCTATTGTCTGGAAACAGAAATAATTACAGGTTTCAAAGGTAAAGGTGTTTTAACTGTTTTACGACTTCCAGTTCTAGGGACAATTCTGAAAAATAAGTATTTTTGACACAGAGGTGACAAAGAATGATATAATCTGAGATAACCCAAACAGAAATGTTTGATAGTAACTTAAGAAATATCTCAGAGAGTGAGTCTGTGCATTTTGTATTTGTCTTTGGATCTGACAACATCCTGTCATCAGCACTTGTCTGGCTCTGTAAGAAAGACTTAGATTGCAGTGATTTTTATTAGAGATAGATAGGAACTTAGTAAAATGAGTTTAGACGTTTTCTGTATTTATGTGAGACTGTCCTGCAATGTTGTTTTAAAATATTTCCTGTGACTCTGAACTCTGTTGTCACTGTGTTGAGTTATTGAGTATTGTCTTGTGCTTTTATTGTTTATTATTAAATATATTTAAACCTTTTAATTATGTCTGGTTTGTTTAGAGATATTTAAGCTCTTAGTGTACTTGCATATGTATTTGGTGACACTGTACAGGCCCCTCTTAAATAGTCTTATTCTTGGACACACTTACCATTTGAATAATAATAACATTACACACTAGAAGTCACCCTTTAGGAAAGGCCTTATAGTAGTTGATGGTTGGTGGTAGCTGGTACTACCTTATATTCTGGTCAGAAAGGGGCATAGCTAGTGAACCTGTGCCAGCCTTCCCCAGGATTGTCTGTGTGTTTGTATATAAATAAAATCTCAAAGTGTGTGTGTGTGTGTGTGTGTGTGTGTGTGTGTGTGTGTGTGTGTGTGTGTGTGAGTGTGCATGTGTGTGTGTGTGTGTGTGTGTGTGTGTGTGTGTGTGTGTGTGTGTGTGTGTGTGTGTGTGTGTGAGAGCTACTTGGGCAAGGACACGAATCACTGGTTGGACAGAGAGTTTGCTGGGGGTTTTGGCTTGACCACTCAGCTAATATCTTAATCCTATAGCTGTGCCAGAGGGGTGTCTTATTGGGGATCTAGATAAAGAGAGAGAACCAGCCCCAGACAGACTGTGATATTGGTGTGCTCTTAAGGAAAAGTGTACTTTACGCTGTGTACTTGCCATCTTCCCAATGTGGATGCCCGTCATTGGTGCTTGTGGTGAGGATTGAGGTTCCTTGATTACTGGGCCAGTGCAGGGGCATCACATATTAATTGTTTGACAGTGGTGAGATACCCACATCACATAATAACTGGCTGATAGTGGTGAGTTAGCCACATCATGTATTAATTGGCTTGTAGTCGTGTGGATATTGAATTCCTGTAGCTTGTGCACAGTGATCACTGAAGGTGCTTGTAAACTTAATCACCCATGCAGTGAACATTCAGAGTTCATATCACAATTGTTTTATTTTTTTTTTATTAGCTTAGTTAGTCAGGGAGAGCAGGCAAGCATGTCAGCAGAGGAGTATGGCAAGCTGAACAGGAGCCAGTTGGCTGAGATGTGCCAGGCTAAAGCACTGGTGCATGTCGACCTGACTAAAACAGACACGATTGCAGCTTTAGTCACAGCTTCATCACAGAATAGCAACCAGGAGGACAATCAGACTGGCCATGGAGATGTACAGCTCTCTGAAAATGGACAGCTCAACCTTTCCACAGAGGACTAAAAAATATATCTGGAGGTAAAGAGGCTTGAGCTAGAGGCCAAGTGTTTGTAAATAGGGGAAGCAGAGAGACTGAGGGGTCTAGAAACTGAAGAAAATGAGAAACTACTATGCTCTGAAGCTGAGGAGAAGGAGAGGCAGAGGCAAAATGAAAAGGAGATGCTGACCCTTTGCCAAAGTCATGGAGGTAATGGGAAAGGGAGTAACCGAACCCCAGAAGCAACTAAGGTCAGTAAATTGTTTTCCACAATTTACAGAGGGGACAATTTTGATAGTTTCATTCATATGTTTGAGAGGGTATGTAAACAGTATGATGTTGACCAAGGGCTTTGGGTACAGTTTCTGACCCTCTTACTCCATGGTAAAGCTGTAACGGTTCTATCCAAACTGCCTGATAATGACTGCTTGAATTATAATGTTGCAAATATTTTTTTGCTAGAATTCTTTAAGTTAACAGCTGAAGCTTATAGAAAAAGTTTTGTGAGCAGAGATGCAAGGCAGATGAAAGTATGTGTGAATATGTTGCAGAACTAAGCGCTTATTTTCATAGGTGGGTGAGTAGCTATTAGGTCACTACTTTTGAGAGGCTGGCAGACATTTTGATGAGGGAACAAGCCCTTAGCACTTTGCCTGAGGACATGAGAATCTGGTTAGATGATAGACAATACCTTACTGTAGATGTGTTGGGGAAGAAGGGAGACCTATACCTAGCAAGCAGGGCATCCCTGCACAGAAAAGAGACACTCAGTGCTGCTCATGGGTCTAAGGGAACCCATGGTGGGCATCCCAGACTTTGCCAACAGAGTCTGACAGTAGTAGTAGAAGCCACTATTCCAGGTACATGTCCAGGACCTAGGGTTAAATGTTTTAAATGCAACCAGTGTGGCCATATAGAATACAGATGTCCATGGAGACAAGGTGGGGAACAAAAGGTGAGAGAACCAGTAAATGGGAATGACAAAAAGCCAACAGTAGGTTGTCTTGAGAAAGCAAGGGTACCAAACTACCACCATGCAGATGTCCTGTTAGGGAATGATTTTGGTAATGCAGTACTGTGTGTTCATGCAGTTACATGCAGTCAGGCTTGGAGACAAGCATGTGGGTCTGGTAGCCTGGGGCAGACCCAGACAGACTGCTCACTTGCAGCCAGTACTGATGAGGTGGCTAAATCAGGGAGGGAGCTACTCTGAAGCAGTGAGACTGCAGGTGAGCCACAGCTGCTTATGGGTACTGATGTTCCCTTGGACAGAGTGACTACAAGGGCAAAGGTGTGTAGTAGTACCCAGGCTGACAATGAGGCACCGCTGTCACAGGATACCTGACTTCCTGTGGAAGAGGAGCTGGGAAGGGTTACCAAGAGAGAGATGAGACAGGCTCATTATTCAAGCTCTACATTACAAGGCCTGAAGGAGGTAGCTAGTGAGGCACCTAATTCTCAAGGGAAGGGGGAAGCTGTATACTGGGACAAAGGATTACTGTATAGAGAGTGGACCACTGAGGGCTGGCTAGAGGGTGAGTGAATACAGTAGTTAATAGTGCCCAGAGCCTACCATCTGTCACTTCTAGCCATAGCCCATGATATTCCCTTTGCAGGCCATATGGGAATGAAACTTTCTTTCACCTTCATGCTGCTGAGCATCTACTGCTCTGTGTAAGCCCTAGTGGAATTTTCCCTGCGGTTTTCTCCTGGCCACAGTACAGGCAACACAGGTTTGAGGACCTTAACAGATACCCTGCAACTCTAACTATCTGTCTGGAAGCCACCATTTTAAGCTTAAAATAATACCACTGAACCCTAGTGGATTTTTCCCTGCGGTTTTCTCCTGGCCACAGTACAGGCAACACAGGTTTGAGGATCTTAACAGATACCCTGCAACTCTAACTATCAGTCCGGAAGCCACCATTTTAAGCTTAAAATTATACCAATGAAGTATGTGTCCCAGTAAATAACTACTACATAAGCTAATATTTTAATTAATGCTAGACTTTATAAGCACAACAATAATTTACAGTGTTTTTTTTTGCTAGTTACCACAAAAAGCAGATGCCAGCAGCTCCTATCCTTTCTCTTTGGTTACCCACTATCCTCATACTGTTTCTGTGTATATTCTCCTGTTCTGCACTTTACCCTTCCCTGAATTCATTTCTAGCCTCACTCATAATTGCCTTTCCTAGTGCACCTGCCCTATTTTACTGTCTTCAGACTTTTACATATTAATTTTTTTATGTTTTGCCCTGCTTTTAGCTGCTAGTAATACCTCTCTCTCCCCCTGCAAAGCCCCTCTCTATTGTAGCTTATTTTAACCATACAGCACTGGGTTTCCTTCAAGTAAATCTACTTGTGTAGCTTGAGGCCAGTGTCCTTTTGTAAGCTTACTTCTGCTCATATTTTATTTCTTTTTATTTTATTTATGGTGACTATACCTTTAGAAACATTATATCCTTGTAGCTAGTTTTTCACTATCTTTTTCTGATTGTTTCTATAACTTCATCTTGACCAGGGTGCTAGCCCCGCTCTGTTCGCCCTTGCTACGCTCAGGCTCACTTCACTCCCCTACCCCCATCCTCACCCACCCCATTACAATTACCTTTATACCTAACTATCCCTCCCCTTCCTGTCCCGCTAGCCACAACAATTCCACTTCCTGCCTATTGCCACAACACCTTACTAATCTGTCAATCTTGTCAACACCACTTCATCTATACCACTGTATCTCTACCGACTCTATCTGACCATATTTTATTCCAACATGTATTATTTTCTAATATCTTCTACACTACTCCTTATTCCCTCTATCTCCACCTCTTACCACTTCAATCTCTCTGACCCACTCCTATGTTCACAAACCTCTCACTCATACAACATATATCCAACTACTTCATCTTTTACTATCTCCCCTAATCTCTTTACTACCTCTATCTCAAGTCTATATAAACTATCCATAATACAGGTTTTTAAACCTTCCCACAAAGCTAAGTCAAAACTATACAAACTCCATCTAGCCTCTACTGCACACACTCTCCTCACTAAAAACCGACTTTGTTCTGGAGATATCCATCCCAACCCTGGCCTCTCTTCTCTCCTCAAAACTACCTCTACACTGCCCCCATCTTACTCCTCTAATAGTTATCAACCTCAATCACAACAATCATCTCCATCCAAATACTTAACTATTTACTCATTGAATATTCAGAGTCTAGCAAATAAAGTCACTGAGCTGCACTCACGGATAGCTCTCAATACCTCTCACTTCCTCTCCCTATCTGAAACCTGGCTCAAGCCACAAATCTCAAATAGTGAAATACACCCACCAGGTTATAATATCTTCTAATCTGATAGACCTGTAAAAAAGGTGGTGGCATGGCCATCCTCTCCTCCAACATTCTTAACCTCTCACCATACCCTTCCCCAATTCCTGACTTCCTCCCATCTGAAATCATCATCCTTAACTGCCATCTGATTCCCCACAAAAAACTTGCAATTGCCTCTATCTACCTTCCTCCTGGTAACAATTTGCCCATTCTTGAAAACATCCTATCCTGGTTCTCCCATAACATACCATATGAGACACTTATCCTTGGTGATGTTAACATTGATTGGTCCAAACTCACAACTGACTCCCCCCAACTCAGTATCCACCTACACGGCTTCCACCAACTTATAACATCTCCCACTCGGTTCCATAAAAATTCCACTTCCAGCTCCATCATAGAATGGATCCTTACCAATTCCCCCACCAATACCACAATCTTACCACCTTACCTGACTCCCTCAGTGATCATCTCCCTACCACCATCTTAAGACACTACTCCCATATTCCTAAACCCCACCTTATCAAAGACTGTTGAAAACTATCAACTTTCAATTCATCCCAATTTAACTCCATTCTCCACAGCATAGATTGGTTCATTCTAAAACACCTCCCCCTAAATGATGCTGTAAGCACTTTCAATAACATCTTCATGAATACTCTAAACTCCTTAGCTCCCTCTAGGAAGATCAGAGTAAAATCAAACCATGCTCCCTGGCTCTCCAAAGAGACTAGGTCCTTTATGAAACAAAGAGATCATGCTTGGTAAACCTGGACTAAAACTAAACAACCACCTTTTCTTCAAAAATACAGGCAACTGAGGAACCTTGCAAAAAAGCATGCAACTAATGACAAAAAGTTATACTATAGCTCTGCTCAGCTTAACAACAATTCCAATCCTCGAAAATTTTGGTCAACTCTCAACAATATCCTCTATCCTGGAAAGCCCTATAATCCCTCCTCATACCCTAACTCTTCATCTCAGGAAATAGCTACCTGCCTGAATAAACACTTTATTTCTTCCATCCAAAATCTGGTAACCTCTAAGCCAAACTCTACTTCGACACCCACCTCTCCAAGTCCCACTAACACAACTTTGCTTTCTTTTGAGCCAGTTCCCATTACTTACATCAAATCTCTACTACTCAAGGTAAAACCTTGCTCTCCTTCTACTGACAATCTATCTCCTACATTCCTCAAACTTGCTGCTGACTCAATTGCCTATCCTGTATCTATACTAATTAATCGATCTATTCTGGAATCAACTGTCCCCACCCTTTGGAAATCTTTCTTCACTATCTCTCTTCATAAAGGTGGAAACTCCACTGACCCCTCAAACTACAGACCCATTGCCATTCTGTCCCCCCTCTCCAAGATATTAGAAAAATGTATTCACTCACAGCTTCTCAATCACCTCCTTACACACCACTTACCCCTACCCAACAAGGATTTTGTCCTCACCACAGCACCACCACTGCCCTCCTCTCCTTCACTCATATCATTGCAGAGGCCCTAGACAACAATAAACTCATTTTCTGTCTCTTCCTAGATCTCTCCAAAGCCTTTGATACTGTCTCTCATCCTCTACTACTATCCAAACTCACAAATCTCCACCTATCCCCCTCCTCACTTGCCTGGTTTAATAGTTACCTATCTGGCAGGGAACAATCTGTCAAATGGCTCTCATCCTCCATACCTTTCCTTCCCATCTCCACTGGTGTTCCCCAAGGCTCCATCTTGGGACCCCTTTTGTTTAACATCTTTACCAATGATCTTTACACCTCGTGCAAAGAATCCTCCCTTATTCAGTATGCCAATGACTCCACACTTATATCCATCTCAAATAACATTCCTGAACTACACTCCCTGACCCAACAGGCCCGAATATCCACTGAACAATGGCTCTCACACAACCTATTGATCCTAAATCCCAAAAAGACCAAACTGCTACTTTTCCTTCTCCGTTCTCTTTCTCATCACAAAACCTCCTTTTTTATTACATCTTCTAACAATACAAATATCCAACCTGACACCCAAACAAAACTCGATGATGAACTCAAGTTCAACCTACACATACTCCAATGTATAAAAAAAACAAACCAGAAACTAGGTCTGCTATATCAGAACAAAAAATTCCTAACCCCTGAATCTAGACTTACCCTGGGCCAGGCACTCTTCCTCCCCTCCCTCTTATACACCGCCCCAGTTCTTACCAATATCCAGGCCTCCACTCTAAACAAACTGTAACAGACTTACCATAAAATAGCCAGATTCATTACTAACTCCACATACAACTCACACCACTGCATTTCTTTAAACTCTCTTCAATGGCTTGAACTTCCCCAGTTTCTGCTATCTTATCAATTTCATATGCTACACTCTATTCTTTATAAACCCTCCTTCTGTCCATCTCTATCTTCCTTAGTCTCCATTTACATCCCATCCCAGACCCTCCGTGCTTCTAACCAACAATTACTTGATATCTACCACCCAAAAAGGTCAATAGGCAAACTTCTCTACAAACACTCCCTTACCCATGCTTGGAACAAACTTCCCCTTGACTTACGTTCAGTCTCCCACACCTCACACTTTAAAAATGAACTAAAAGCTTATTTTCTCAATTCAAGAACCCGCCCTTGCCATGACCCTACCTAGTCTTCCTTCCCTTTATGTACCCTCAAAAGGAACATACTTAGTACCTCATTACACCTCTCTCTCCAATGTGTCTACTATGCATTTGCACAATTTTATACAAAGAAAAAATGTTCATTGTTGACCTATTGAACTATATCTATGTAAAATTGTTACTTAGTTTCTTTTTAATGCAACTTTAAATTTATGCATGTATCCCAACATATGTGAATCATTTTGCTATAACTGCTATTATATCAATATTGTTTAAAATTGTACTTGTTTTAAAATGTATTACTGGAGCTTTTCTCCTCGGGTCTCCACTGAAAATGGGTCACAAGCCCAGTTGGACAAACTCGGTTAACAAATGTCAATAAATAAATAAAATAAATAAAAAAAGTACCAAGCAACGTATTATGCAGAACTTTTACTGGCCTGGGATTTCCAGAGATGTAACAGGGTACTGCAGGACCTGTGAGCAGTGCCAAAAGGTAGGCAAGGCAGGAGACAAGGTGAGAGCTCCTTTGATGCCTTTGCCTGTGATTGAGGTGCCATTTCAGAGGGTAGCTATGGATATTGTGGGACCTCTGAGTATCCCAAGTTCCACAGGGAAAACGTATATCCTAGTGGTACTGGATTATGCTACATGATACCCTGAGGCAGTGGCTTTGTCCTCCATTGAGGCAGAGAAGGTGGCAAATGCTTTGCTAGACAGTTTCAGCAGAGAAGGTTTCCCAAAAGAAATACTGACTGACAGAGGTGAAAGTTTCATGTCAGACCTGCTAACTTGTCTGTGGAAGTACTGTGGGGTGAAGCACCTAAAGACCACCCCCAATCATCTCCAGACTAATGGTCCTGCTGAGAGGTTAAACTCTATACTCTGGGGATGATATGGGCATTTACAGACCAGTTCAAGAGGGATTGGGACAGATGTTTGCCTCATCTGTAGTTTGCTTAAAGAGAGGTTCCCCAGGTATCCACATGTTTTTTCCCTTTGAGTTGCTGTATGTGCATAGGGTGAGCGGACCTCTTGGTTTAATTAGAGATGAGTGGGAAGGTGAGTGTAAATTCCACAAGGAGTCTGTTGTGGCGTATGTCCTAAACCTCAGGACAAAGCTCAGGATACTCAAGGGCTTGGCCCAGGAGAACCTAGCAGAAGCCCAACAGCATAAAAATGTCTGGTATGACAGGAATGCTTGAGCAAGAGAGTATGCTGTAGGGCAGCAGGAAATGGTTCTCATTCCTGTCAGACACAAGCTTCAGGCAGCTTGGGAGGGACCCTGCAAGGTGGTAAGGAATGTCAGTGATGTGAACTACATGGTAGAACTGCTAGGCAGGAAGCAGGGGCACAAAATGTACCATGTTAACATGATGAAGCCTTACCATGATAGGGAGGACCTTGTGCTGACTATTTACAATGTAGTGCAGGAAGGGGCATTTGGTGACTAATATCCTCAGTGAGGCTCGGACTGACACCTCAGTGGAAGGGATAGCAATGTCCCAGCAGTTATCCCCTACCCAGGTTTGAGAAATCCGAGCAGTGTTATTGGAGTTTGGGGACACGTTCACTAGAAAATCAGGGTGCACCCACCTGGTGCAGCACCATATGGATGCAGGACCACAAAGGCCTATTAAGCATGTCCCTTATAGGGTGCCTGAGAGAGTCAAATGGGCTCTAAGGGAGGAGATACAGGAAATGTTGGAACTAGGGGAAATTCAGGAGTCCAGCACTCCCTGGGCCTCCCCAGTGGTGCTGGTGCCAAAGAAGGGTGGCAGCACCAGGTTCTGTGTGGACTACAGGAAATTAAATAGTCACACATAACCAGATACTTACCCCATACCTAGAACAGGTGAAGCCCTAGAGCATCTGGGTAGGGATAAGTATCTTACCACCATTGATTTTACCAAGGGTTACTGGCAGGTGCCCTTGACTCCCAGTGCTAGAGAGAGGCAGCCTTTGTTATTTCCTTTGGCTTGTATGAGTTCACAAAGATGCCTGTTGGGATGTAAAATGCCCCAGCGACTTTCCAGAGGCTGATAGATCATATCCTAGCAGGAGCAAATGATTTTGCCTTTCCTTACTGTTAGAAAAATGTGTATTCGAATACATGAGAAATGCTAGTTTAAAAGCAAAGTAGTATATAATGCATTTTATTCTATTAATCATATAGTAGTAAAATTAATTCATGTTTAAATGTGAAGTAGTTTTGAAACTGCAGTGTGGCTTGAAGCAAATCTGATCTCTGACCCTGTCAGAATGCTAGCTTAGCAAGTTTTAATGTTTATGCTTTTCACAAGTAATTATCTGCTGGGTCAGGAAATTAAATGTGTGAAATAATGAAATCTTCTGCCCTTTCCTGTTGGAATGATCTGGCCTTGTATATGTGTTACTTAGATAGCACGCAGCTGTGTGAGAAAGTGTAACGGAGAACAAAGACATGCATTAAAAGACTGAACTGCTATTGTATTCAAACTGATATGAAACCTTGAACAAGACATTATGACTGACCAGCTGGATAGCAAGGCCATATTGTATCTAGAGGAAAAGTTTTTTTTAAATGTACAGCATCAGCAGACTTAATGAATGAAGAATTGTAAGCTAAAGTGATGTAGATGCCCTGTGACATATCACGTCAGTAAGGTGGGCATAGCTTGAATGTTAAACCTATATAAAATTGTGTGCTTCCTGTTTCATGTCAGATAAAATTCTGTACTTGTATGTTTTTTGCCTCCTGGTGTACACTAGTAAACTTTTGAATATGAACCTCCTGTGTATTGAATTCTTAATTTTATTTAACAGTTTGGTCCTTCGCAGATGGAATTCCCTTGGTAAGCCGCAGATCAGAGCGTATCGGTGGTCGAATACTGCCCAGGAGAAGTTACTGAAATGGTTCTTCTTGAGTGAAAAGACCTCCGACTGAATTGTCGTGTGTAAAGAGGCTGGCCACTTTCTGATCTGTGGCCGAAAAGCAGAACTTGAACGATTTTCAATACCGGAGGCTCAGGTAGGAAGAATTTGCTTTTTTTTCTGTTTTAGATCAGGGACTAGGTTACAGTATATTGTTGTCAAGATTTGTTTTGCAGATCAGGGACAAAAGGAAATACTGTATATTTGGTCATAGATCAGGGTAACAGAATAAGGTAGACAGTTATTCTAGATAAACTGCAAACAGGAACTAAGAACTTGATATCACGTGATAAAAAAGGGTTACGTAACATTTTCTTTGACATGGGTAATCAGTGCACTAAAACCTCGCGAGATCCGCCCCTAACCGAAGACGCAAAATACATGCAATTACAACGTTCTGATAACGTTAGGTATTATACGAAATGGGTTAATAAATACGAATTTGATGGTAAACTAGATAAAACTTCACTAGTTAAACTCCTTAAACAGCTTAAATCTGATGCGGGAGGTCAGGCAAAAAAGCAACGCCAACTAGGCATTCCTCAAGCACACAGGTGGATTGAGGAAGCAAATCGTAGAGAACAGAAGCTTAAAAATTCAAAAGCATTATTTTTAGACAAAGTGGATAATAACTTGGTAATAGCTACAGCTCCTCCTCCTCCTCCCTTGTCCCCTCCCTTACCCTTTTCAGGATATGAAGCGAGTGGACAGGCTGGTCCGCCTCCGCGTTATCCTGAAGTTTCAGTAAGACCACAACCATTTGTTAGAGATCCTATTGAGACTAGGTCCCGAACACGTAAAACACATAGGGACACAGAATCATACCAAATAGAAAGAAATCTACAGGATGAGAGTGAGGAAGAAATATGCCCACTTATAGAAGTTCCAAATCCTCAGGCAGGACAGGAAGGGCAGGATCCAACATTCTTAGTATATAGACCATGGACACCGGAAGATATCCGGAAGGCTACTGAGGGAATCCCCCATCCGAAAGTTAATTTTACGAAATTTTTAGAAGATTTACAAGGCATGAGGTTAAGTTATTACTTGAATGGGGAAGAAGTAGAAAACGTAGTAAGACAAGTTATAGGTCCAGATTGGCACATGATTTGTGGCACCTGGAATCCTCGTAATGCAGAACGTAGACCACTCCCACATAGTGATGCAAAATTAGACAACAGAGTAAAAGGTCTGACCGACCGAATCTCTGAGAAATGGAAACCTAGAGCAGACTGGACTTGCATTAATCAATGCATACAACAGGAAAATGAGACAATAGATGGATATTATGCTAGATTATTAGAATGTTTTAATAATCATAGTGGTATGTCGGTTCCTGAGAACCAAACAAATGATTCCCCATATGAACAACAATTAAAAAATGCATTTTTGAAAGGTTGCATTGCACCTATTAGTAGCTTCATTACGAAGCATATGATAGATCATCGAACAGGGAGGCTACAAGCCTTACTCGAATATGCTAGACATGCTGAGAGACATTTTAATAGTAAAAAGTAAAAGAAGGCGCAAGTCTTCACTGCTGAAGACGGAGCTGAAGTATTTGTATTACAGTCAGGTAAAAAGGGCAAGAAGAATGCCCAGGGAAACAAACAGTCTGACAAACGATCAGAAGATTTTGAAGAGAGGAAAAAGAGAGGTGAATGCTTCAAGTGCGGGAAAAAGGGACATCTAGCAAGGGATTCTAGGCAAAACAAAAAGGTAATCACAGAAGATAAGGGAGATGAGGACTGACTATATGATAGTGAGGATACGTCAAGTGAAAGTCAGAAATCATCAGGAAAAGTTAAGAAACAAAAATCAAATGTAAATGTGATAGAGGGAGTAGAGGAAGTCCAAGTAGATATGGAGGATGAAGAAAGTGAAATTTTGGACTTAGCATTATTGAGCTTAGAGCTCTACTTGGCAGATATGAAACCGGAAGTTACACTTCTGGTGGAGGGAAGGGAAGTCAAATTCCTATGTGACTCAGGAGCATCACGGACTTTGATACACCCCTCCAAGTTAACAGAAAATTCCGAATCACCTGTTTATATACTAGTAAAAGCCACAAATGGACAACTATACAGGGAACCACTTTCCCATGATATAGCAATAACTGACCCTGTTTCAGGTATGACCCAGAGAAGTAAAATAGTTGTTTCTGCAAAGTGTCCAGTAAACCTATTGGGCAGGGACCTTATGCAGATATTTGGCATAGCAGTAGTTCCAGCTGTACAAGGTATGGAAGCACAGAGACAAATGGATACCTTTGTAGTGCGACCGGAGGGTGAAACTTTTTACTGGTACAGCCAGGACCTAATCACGACTGGTCCAGGGGCAGTAACTGAGGAACTGATGAACGTAGCCATCAGTAAAGCCCCCTCCCTTGACACTGATCGACAGCATTTGTTACACTGTACTCTATACTACTGTACTACACCGGGACCTGATAGAGAATATGAGCAAGAATTGTTTAAAAATCGTGCAACTAGATTGGTTTTGCGTACTTTGTACTGGGATACCGAAGGGAACAGTGTAGTTAGCTGTGCATTACCTCAAGAATTCCTTGCATTGTATAGATCAAATCGGTTGCCACATGTCAGCTTGACAAAGGACAAAAGTGTCAAATGGGCAGATTTAGGAGAAAAAGTAACAAGGTGGGAGAAACAGACTGGTTTAGAACTGTCAGAACAAGGGATACAAAAGTAAAAACTGAATTGGTTGACACAGACACATCCAGCTGTACACTTGCAATCTAGCGAGGACAGCTGATTAGCATTTTTATTAGAAGAAGAAGAAAAGGCTTTATGTGAAATTCCAACAACTCTCTGGTCAACAGGCAAGTCAGATGTAGGACTTATTCGAACAGCAGGACCAGTTACAATTACCCCAAAGTCAGCTTTTAGACCACAGATAAGACAATACCCTTTGAGAAAGGATGCAGAAATAGGAATTAAGCCTATAATAGCAGCATTACTCAAAGAAGGAGTACTAGTAGAATCTCCTGATTCACCATGTAATACACCCTATTTCCTGTTAAAAAGCAAATGGGGAATGGTGGATGGTACAAGATTTACAAGCTGTAAACAATGCAGTAATACCTAGAGCACCCACGGTGCCAGACCCACATACTTTGTTAAATGATTTAGAACCACAACAGAAGTATTTCTCTGTGGTAGATATTAGCAATGCTTTCTTTTCAATACCTATACATCCTGATAGTCAATATTGGTTTGCATTTACATTTCAGGGTAAAAGGTATACCTATACTCGACTACCACAGGGATATTGTGAGAGTCCAACAATATTTGCACAAGAAATGGCTAGCAACCTGGCAGGGTTTACCCCACCGGGAGGTAGTCAAATTCTACTTTACGTAGATGACATCTTGCTAGCAGCCCCCACCCAGCAACAGTGCAGGGAGGATACTGTAGCATTATTGAAATTTTTAGCAACACAAGGACACAAAGTAAACAAATGTAAGTTACAACTTTGGAGAAAACAAGTTAGATACTTGGGATATGTACTATCCAATGAAGGTAGAATACTAGATGAGGAAAGAAAAACAGCGATTTTGCAAGCACCCAAACCAACAACCAAGAAAGAAATGATGTCTTTCTTAGGTACAACTAATTTTTGTCGGCGCTGGATACCAAATTATGCTTTGGAATCTGCGCCACTGACTGACTTGATATATAAGACACCAATGGCAGCACAAGATATTTTACAATGGACAACTGAAGCAGAAACAGCTTTCTGCAGGTTGAAGCAGTTGATAGCTTCTTCATTGGTTTTAGGACTTCCAAATTATCACAAACGGTTCTTTCAGACCCTAGATTGTAAGCAAGGATATATGACGTCAGTATTGACGCAACAACATGGGGACAAACAACGCCCCATAGCCTACTATTCATCACAGTTAGACCCAGTGGCGTGATCTTTGCCTCACTGTGTACAAGCAGTAGTTGCAGCCGCAATGGCAGTACAGGCTTCGGCCTCAGTGGTGTTATTCCACCCTCTCACATTGAGAGTGCCTCATGCAGTTGCAATAATTTTACTGCAAGAAAAAGTGGCATACCTTTCTCCTGCTAGACATCTTTCATGTATGACTATACTGCTGAGCCAACCTCATATAACAATTGAACGATGTACGACACTGAATCCATCAACATTACTTCCAACTCCTGTGGAGGGCACACCACACAGCTGCCTGCAGGAAATTGAACAGTTAGCTTTACCTAGACAAGATCTTACAGATATGCCCTTGGATAATGCCAAGGTGACATATTACGTGGACAGCTCATGCAAAAGGGGTCCTACAGGGAAGAATCTGGCAGGGTATGCAGTAGTTACAGACACTGAAATTTTAGAAGCTCAATCCTTACCACACAACTTATCTGCACAAGCAGCAGAGTTGATAGCTTTGACGAGGGCATGTACTTTAGCAAAAAACAAGTGTGTAAACATATATACTGACAGTCAGTATGCTTTTTCTACAGTACATGTATTTGCACAACAATGGAAAAATAGAGGAATGATAACATCTAGTGGGAAACCTATTAATCATGCGCAATTTATTTTGGAGTTATTAGAATCTATTCAGTTACCTACCAAAGTAGCTATTTGTAAATGTGTAGCTCATACAAAACAGCAGGATAAGATTTCGAAAGGCAATGCACGAGTTGATGCAGCTGCAAAGCAAGCAGCCTCAGACTCAGAAACTTTACTTTTAAATGAGGAATTACAACCCTCTGAGATTTTAGATTTAGACATGTTAAAAACAATGCAGATGCTTACTACAAAAGCAGAAAAACAAAAATGGGTAAAATGAGGTGCAATTCTTGAGAATGGACTGTACATTTCCAAAGAAAGGAAACCAATATTGCGTCTAATTTATTTAGATATGCAGCTTTGTTGAGCCATTGGCAGTGACATGTCTCAACAGGGGGGAATGGTACAGTTAGTTAATCGAATATTCCAAACATACGGATACACAAATTACACAAAAACATTTTGTGCAGCTTGTCATACTTGTAACAAGCATCATGCACAAGGGGCATTTAAAACCAAGCAAGGAAGTTTTCCTATACCACCATACCCGTTCCATACTATTTGTATGGATTTCATAGAATTGAATAAATGTGAATGGAAAAAGTTTTGTTTAGTTATTGTAGACATGTTTTCTAAATGGGTAGAAGCTTTTCCAACCAAGAACCCGGATGCAGCAACAGTGGCGAAAGCCCTGATAAAAGAAGTAATCCCTAGATTTGGCATTCCGGAAAGGATTTATAGTGACAATGGCACACATTTTGTGAATCAAACGATTCACCAGCTTGGGAGATTTTTTGGTATCTCCTTAAAGAACCATTGTGCTTACCACCAACAGTCAGCAGGACTGGTGGAAAGGTACAATGGTATCCTAAAGAATAAACTTAGGAAGCTAGTAGAGGAGACCCAAAAGAATTGGATATACTGTCTGCCTTTAGCACTGCTGAGTATGAGAACGGTTCCAAATGTAAAGGGTTTGACTCCCTTTGAAATGGTTTTTGGTTGAGCATATTATGTGCCTCAGTGGAAAGCTCTCATGCCTGCAGAGCAAGAGGCTGACAGTTCATTAGCTAGTTATATGAGGAAACTGTTAACAAATAAATCTATTTTGCAGTTTAACACTTTTTCAGATAAGGAACAGACCAGACCGGTGGAAGCAGTCTTGGCTCCTGGGACATATGTCTGGGTGAAAGTGACGAAAAGGAAGAATTGGGCGAGTCCAAAGTGGGAGGGACTGTACCAGGTTCTGTTGGCAATGCCTACTGCAGTTAGAGTGGCTGAGAGGACGTCCTGGGTTCATTTGACGCATTGTAAACCGGTAAAGAACTTTCAACTTGATAAAAACTTTGTGACTGATACACAACCAGACCGAGATGGCCAAAAACAAAGTGAATAGAAGTTCAGATCAACCCCAGAGATGTTGCATAATCATTTTGTTGTGTGCACATTTATTAACTGTAATTGTGACAATTTTCCTCTTGCTGTGGTTTATCCTACACACAACCACACAAGTGAAAGTGGGAAGGCGTGATGAAATGTCTATAGACTGGCATCCAAATTTTAACACATACCTAGCCATGAAACGTGTGTATGCAGAGACTATGAACATTTCAAATTGCCAGGTTTGTACAGCTATACCAACAGCATATGGAGGACTGGTAATGTCCGCTGTCCCTTTGGGGATAAATGAGACTTGGGAGAATTTACTTTTAGACACAGGAACTGTGAGATCACAGGACAAAATAGCTTTATTTTTACCTGTCACACAAAAAGGAGTTGTATGTTTCTATAAAAATGACACTCTCCAGGTGGGCTGGAGCAATTGCAATATAACTATATCTTACCGATGTTATATTAAGAATAGTAATGGCAATACTTTTTTCAATACTAATTATGACTCGTATTTGAACTTATTGAAAACAACTATGAGTGACATTCAAAAAAATCCAGTTTTGTTTAAACAATTGTCAGTTATAGATCAGAAAATGTTTCATGCAGGGCTGACGCGTATTAGTACTAAAGTAGAAAACTGTTATTTTATTTGTGGGAAAAAAGCATATAAATGGTTACCTGAGAACTGGTCCGGCAGTTGTTTTTTGGGTTACTTGGTTCCGGCAATAAGACATACTGCAGAATTGCCTTTGGGTAAGATACGAAATGTAAGAGAAACAGCTCGAAAATCCGAAGGTCCAGTTAAGAAACCTGCGAATCCAGTTGGGAAGATCGAAGCTGGTTGGAAAGACCATAATTCAGTAAAAGACAAAAGCGAATTGACTCATATGGACTTGAATGACAGTGTTATATCCTGGGCAGGAATATTCCCAGTCTATGGAGCAGTCAAATCGATCTGGGAGCTGAGGAAGTTGTCAAAACTTCTCGAAGTAATGAGTAATGCAACATTTTCCGCCCTAGAATTGTTGACTGATGAACTGAATGCAATGAGAACTGTTGTGTTACAAAATCGGATGGCTCTTGACTTCACCCTAGCGGCGAGAGGTGGTACGTGCGTGCTTATCAAAGAAGAATGCTGTGCTTTTATTCCTGACAATCGTCATGAGATAAATAACCACCTAGAGGTAATTCAGCAAGTATCAGCCATGACTGAACCAGGCCCAAACCCACTGACGGACTTTTTCCAGAATCTATTTGGGGAGTGAGGTTCCATCCTAATGAATATTCTGATTGTCATTTGTGTGGGTATACTCCTAATAGGAGCATGTGTTTGCTGTGGAATTCCCTGCATGAAAAGAGTAATCAAAGATTTTGTTGATGTATCTGTTACTGAAACTTTTTACCAAGATATTGAGACTGAAAGACTTATCTCAGATGACGCTTTTTCTGAAGTATAGATTGAATGATTCACCTAGCTGAAAATCCTAAGTGGAAAAGGCTAGGAGATGAAATAACACTATGCATACTTCAAAATAGAATAAAAAGTATTAATAGGGGGGAAAATGTTAGAAAAATGTGTATTTGAATACATGAGAAATGCTAGTTTAAAAGCAAAGTAGTATATAATGCATTTTATTCTATTAATCATATAGTAGTAAAATTAATTCCTGTTTAAATGTGAAGTAGTTTTGAAACTGCAGTGTGGCTTGAAGCAAAGCTGATCTCTGACCCTGACAGAATGCTAGCTTAGCAAGTTTTAATGTTTATGCTTTTCACAAGTAATTATCTGCTGGGTCAGGAAATTAAATGTGTGAAATAATGAAATCTTCTGCTCTTTCCTGTTGGAATGATCTGGCCTTGTATATGTGTTACTTAGATAGCACGCAGCTGTGTGAGAAAGTGTAACGGAGAACAAAGACATGCATTAAAAGACTGAACTGCTATTGTATTCGAACTGATATGAAACCTTGAACAAGTAACTTTACAGAAAGACATTATGACTGACCAGCTGGATAGCAAGGCCATATTGTATCTAGAGGAAAAGTTTTTTTAAATGTACAGCATCAGCAGACTTAATGAATGAAGAATTGTAAGCTAAAGTGATGTAGATGCCCTGTGACATATCACGTCAGTAAGGTGGGCATAGCTAAATGTTAAACCTATATAAAATTGTGTGCTTCCTGTTTCATGTCAGACAAAATTCTGTACTTGTACGTTTTTTGCCTCCTGGTATACACTAGTAAACTTTTGAATCTGAACCTCCTGTGTATTGAATTCTTAATTTTATTTAACACTTACCTAAAAGATATTGCCATATACAGCCATCCCTGGCAAGAACACCTTTAGCATGTCAGGGAGGTGTTGGGCAGACTACAGAGGGCAGGGCTGACCATTACACCCAGCAAATTTCAGGTAGGTATGGCAGAGGTCTCTTACCTGGGACATAGAGTGGGGATTGGTAAGATCAGGCCAGAATCTGCCAAAGTGGAATCCATTCAGGAATGGCCTGCACCTGTTACCAAAAAGCAAGTGAGGGGATTTTTAGGGACAGCAGGGTACTACAGAAAGTTTGTCCCCAATTATAGTACCAGAGCTACTCCCCTCACAGAACTGACAAGGAAAAATAGGCCAGATAAGGTAGTATGGACCCCAGCATGTGAGAAGGCATTCCTGAAGCTTAAAGAAGCTTTGGGAGGACCCCCTGTGTTAGTCAGTCTGGATTACAGCAAAGAATTTGTTGTGCAGGTGGATGCTTTAAACTATGGGGTGGGGGTTGTACTTAACCAGATTTCTTCAATGGGACAAGAGCACCCAGTGGTTTATCTCAGTAATAGGCTCCAACTCAGGGAGGAATGCTATGCAGCTGTAGAAAAGGAATGTCTAGCCATAGTGTGAGCAATGCAGAAGCTTCAGCCTTATCTGTATGAAAGAAAATTAATTGTAGTTACAGACCACAATCTCCTAACTTGGTTACATCGAGCAAGCCATCACAATGCCAAGTTACTAAGGTGGAGCCTAGGGTTGCAAGCTAATGATATGACAATGCAGAACCACAGTGGGGTTAGCAATGCCAACACAAATGGGCTCTCAAGACAGGGAATGGGTAAGGTATTTCCAGTTAGGTTCAACCCTCTTAAGCAATGTTTCTCAAGGGTCACTTGAAAAACTAGCTTGAGTTTTTAAGGGGGTGGGGGAATTGTGAAGGCTGCCAGCCCGGTTAGCAGTTAGTACTGTAGTGAATATTAGACAAAGAAACAGGCACAGAACTGAAGAAGACCCCCTTCCAAGTTCTCACAAGCACTGAACATATGAATTCATAAGAATGCCCAAGCCCTGCTCATATCATTCTTTCCAAGTCTGCAATCTCTTCCCAAATGAGTACTCCCGCTGTATACGTAATCATTTCCTGTACACAGCATTTACTTCAGTAAAGATTTAATTATAATGTAAAAGCATTATAATAAATGAAATAGCATGTAGCCTGTTTCATGTATTTATTGCATATCTTTTCTGTTGTCTGCACTCCCTTTTTTCTCTGATTTTTTAAAATTATAATTTCTTTCTGTTTTATTATTTTGTTTCTCGCCCATTTATTTTACTTTTTTACAATTTCAAGTCCCTCAAGAGAGGCCCAGGCACATACTTCCCAGGTTAGGGAGCAGTCATCCTCTGCCTGTCTGGGAGCATCCTTGCAGGGTCTTGGCAGTGACATTAGTCCTGAAGGTAGCCCAATATTTGGCAGCTTGGCAAACCTCACCAAAAGGGGGTTAGGAACTTGGCAGAGGACGTACTGGAGCAAGTAGCTCATAGATTCTTAGGTTCATAGGTGATTACTAGGCTAATGGCAAATGAGTGTTTACAAGCCCAGCCAATATTATCCAAGATATGAAGTTTTATATCTTAATTGCCCAGATATGGGATGGGGTAGTATCAGAGTATTGGGTGTTTGGGTGTTGGAACCCTGAGTCATTTTACAGACTGTCTTTGTCCATAAGAGATATGGGTTTTACCCCTGGAGTGAATTTATGTTCACCATCCATTTATACAGATTCTTTTTGAAAAGAGTGAGGAATGAGCTTTATTTTATGAAGAAGGGAAGTTTATTCCATAGATGAAGTAACCTTTGGGATATGAATCTGTCCCTCCATCAGGTTATGTTAGAGTCACAGATAAGGTTCAAGTCCATGGAATGGGTAAACTTTGTATATTATTTCTTGTGAATATGCAACATTTTCATCAGGGCTGGATCAGAGAATGCCTTGTAGGTCAGGTATAGGTTCCTTCTCAATAAACGATGGAGAGATGGGGTAAAGGGATAGGGCTTTTAGTTAGTCTGTATAAGGCATGTGTCTTACACTTGATATTTTGTTAGTGAGAAACCTACAGGCCTTATGATGGCTGGGTGCAATGGCACTATGACTTCCTTTGATCTTGATACCATGCCTTTACTAATAAGTTGAGCCACACAGAAGGATTTCCTAACTACTGTAGCTACCTAGTGGTCAACGTTTATCTGTGCTCATAGGTCCCTCTCCACTGGGTCTACTTTTAGGCAAGGGTGTAGCCAGGCATACTCTTTGTAGTCTACTGAGTACATTTTTTTTTCTGATCATCATATCAGCATGGCATTTTTCAGGTCATATTATATCTACAACTATCTAAATGAATAACTTGAACAACAGATACAATATTGCTAACCTAAAAACACTATTTTTAGTAGTTTAAGGGGGAACAGCTGAAAATGTTACTTACATTTATAAAGTGTTTGGGGGGGCAGCATTTTGAGAGATGTGTCCATTTTTAAGTGATGGGTGTCCAAGGGAGGTAGCACTAAGAGGTTGTGAGTACAAAATGTAATTTGCTTGCTACACCATACCTTTTAGGGGTGTGCTATCAATATTAAAATTTGCAGGGATATCTGATTTAACAAAAGAGTGTGACCATGCATTTTTTTGCATTTAGTCTCAGACCATTGTTTTGGCAACAGCTGCTTGTCAATTTTTAGGCCTGTTTGTAGGATGTCAGTATTGTTTGGGGATTCACTGATTGTTCCCAACTTACAGTCATCACTGATTTTGGTGAGTCAGAGGGACCCAACATTGTCCTCCACTTCAGAGAATTATATACTAGACAGGAGGGATCCCAATACTGTGCCCTGTAGGATGCCACTAGTAACAGGTTTCTTTTCAGAAGTGAATTCAACAATGCAGACAACATGTGTCCTCTCAGTGAGCTAGTTGGCTAACCATCTGATGATGTAGGGGTTTATGCCTAACTCAGTAAGTTTATCTATGATCCATGAGTTGGGGTTTGTGTTAAGCTTTGGCCAGGTCTAGATAAATGGTGTGTACCATTTTACCCCCACCCATGGCCAACTGACTTTCTCAAAGAAGACCACCATATTATGCAGGCAAGACCTCCATTTGACAAAGTCAAATTAGGTGTGGTCCAGTGTTTGGAGAGTTCCTATGTCATTATTGATAAGGTCCATGATAATCCTATCCATGGCCTTGCATAAGACTGGTCAAGCTTATGGGTCAGTATTTCCCTGGACCAGTTGATGGGTTCCCCTTGTGCAAAGGGATAACTGTTGCAGTCCTCCATTTCTCTGGAACAAAGCCCATCCAGAGGCTGTCTTCAAAGAAAATTTCTAGTGGCCCTTTCATATTCTGTTTTAAACTATTTAAGAAGCATTCTGGAATGTCTTTGGTAAGTGGTGTGTACCATTGGGACCTGTAGAGCTGTGTTTTGGGCTTTAGTGAATGCAATAAGGACCCGTTTCCTCATAATGACCGGTAGGGAGATGGTTGTGGGTATTTCTTTGGATGCACTAGGAGGTAATGGGAGAGAGAAGTTTGAACTGAACTTGTCAGTCAACAGGTTTGTTATAGTTTTAGGCTGGGTGTAAGTGTTGCTGTTCATGATTAACTTGGCACATTGCTGAGCATTTCCGCTGAGGTTGCAAACATAATTAAAAATACCTTATGATTATATTAACCTGGGAGGCTATTTGATCAATAACCATTTCCCAACACATGCATCATTATATACAAATTTTCTAATATTTTAACATAATAAAATACCTCTCTAATTTGTTTGTTTAGACTAATGAGTGTCTTTTACACTGTTTTGTCTGTTCCTTCTTGGCATTGGAGACATTTTTTTCCCTTTTGTTGAATAGCATATTTATGCTAGGGGTCCAGCAGGGTGGTATGTTTTTGCCAGCAATCATAGGTTTGACTTTGGCAGGTTCTGCCTCTTCTAAGCAGCCATGAATGTGATTGCACAGTGTTTTTTTGTTTACAGCTCACAGTATTTCTTAGTGACATATAGGTTTGGAGGGGCATGGAAATTTAGTAAGCTGTCACTTAGTTTGAGGTAATTGGCCTTAGCAAAGTTCTTAACTGGTTTGGAGTTTGATGGGGGTTCTTGGTTAGTTTCAATACTAAAGTGGATCATTTTTTGGTCAGATCTTACCAGGGAGGAGTTAGTGCATGGGAGGGAGCAGCATCTCCCTGTGTTCATGAGTACCAAGTCTAGAATATTTGTACCTCTAGTTGGGGAGCTAACTAGTTGCTCCAAGTTGTTTGCATTGATGAAGTTGAAAAACCTCTCAGCAAGTGAATTATGGGTTGTATAAGTCTCTCAGTTGATGGAGGGGTAGTTGAAATCACTCATTTAGACTGAAGGTTAGGAGATTCCAATAAGTTTTTTGGATGTGTGTTTTTCCAGACTCATGTTAGGGGATCTGTAGCTAGCAGGGATATGAATGGGGGTCACACCTATGGTTAGTTGGAGTGTAGCAGCTCAAGCAAGTCATGTTGTTGGGCCAGTCTAGCAGTATACCTGTCCTTTCGGAACACTTAGACACCTCTTTGCTTTATTTTATCCTGAGCTGAGGGGGATTGAAATGTATGAAAGGCATTGTAGCCTTTGATAGCAGGGGCGCTCTCCATGGTTTTGGACCATGTTTCTGTGATTGCATTCGCCAGGGTGAGGAGTGTTTTCAGGGAGGGCAGTTTTTATTTAAACTCCTAACATTGATCAGCCGCAGCTTTAGGTGGTCATGAGTGATTTTTGTTATGTTAAGGGTGTAACAATAACACTTGCACAGCCTAAAAAAGGCATATTGAAGATAGATAACATTTTTGCCAGTATTCAGAAGCCAAGTGTTAACAAGTGCAAACCATCTTTGCAAATCATCATGGTTTGTTGGTCATGTCTCTACAGGCTGTCAGATATTGGATCCCTTTGCTTTGACACCAGAAACTAATCTAATTGTTGAAGTCAATCACTTTTTGCTGGTACTGTGGCATCATCATTGGTGAAGATAGGATGCTACTCAAGGCTAGATTCATACCCATCTAGGACACATATCAGAGAGCTCAATCAAGCCTCTCTTCATGTAGTCCAGTAAGGTACATCTTACATCATTTACTCTCACATGCACTATGTGTCACACTGGTACTTGTGGCTTAAAGACGGAAGTGCATCCGTGATCTGGTGGATCCTGGTTCCAGACAGACAGTGCACCGTGATCTTCTCCTTGTTCAGCCTGGTAAAGGGGACATCAATAGTTCTTAAAATGGAATGCCCAATAACTAGAATGTTTGGTTGTGTGGTGTGTTGCCTTATGGGCTTGGAAACGAAGCTGCCATCATTTTCAGAATTATGTGTTGTGTGAGGTGCTGTTTTTTATGAGTGTGGGCAGGGCGAGAAAGCTTCAGCCTATTGAAGCCTCCCTTCAATGTATTGAAGCCACTCCTTCCCAATTATTCCTGAACACTGCACTAACACAGGCTTCAACCCCCTCGACATATTGTTCCTCCACCACACATCCATCTGGCAGTAGAAGTATTTGAGGCTCTGTGAACTGGGGACTCCTGCACCATCTCTTCCTCAGCTCTTTTTCATAGGTTCATAGGTTGGCACTAGGCTTTTGGCCCTAGGGCCTATACAAGCCTAGCCATAACAATTCCCTGAATATTTCTACACACAATATTTACTTCCCCGGCCCCTGTCTAGCAGGGTTCCCTTATCCTTTGTCCATTACCCACTTTCCTATTCTCATCCACTCTACTGCCACATATAAAAAAGATGAAAAAATAGGGGAAGTCTGTCTCCTAAAAAAACATAGTTCCCATCCTCTTCAACCTCTTCCAGCACAAACCCAGTTGATGGTTTCCTTGTGTGTTACTTTCTTTGCTTGTCTCCCCTTTTTTAATCTGGTCAGTCTCCCCCTTTCTATTGTTTAATGAGACTATCATGGTGTTCAGAAAAGGGTACCTCTACACAAACATTATGAACCCCTTTATTTTTTTTTAATTTCAATTATAACTGCAACACAATCTGCCACTTGCCTTATGCCTTGCAAATGTGACTGTGCCTTCCCACACTTACCTGCGATATTCAAAAACAAAGTAATACAAAGCCTCAGGATTTTGATCATTAATTCACAAATTCCCAGTTCTGAATTTTACATAGCTTGCAGTTTTGACATAAATAGGCATATTTTTTTAAAAAGAGCTTCACTTATGTTCATTCATCTCAAATGACCTACACTGAGCTTATTTTCATATTGGTAATAATTGCAGATAACCACTAGGCATGTGCAAAGTCCCAGATTACGAATACAAGTCTATGTCAGTTCTGATATCTGCTATTATTGCAAGTAAAGCATATAATGTTGCAAAATATGGCTTAAAGTCTATAAACAAACATTTACTGCAAGTTATATTATTTCTGTCCACTCAATATTTTGATATTTTAAAACATGTAGGCAATGATTCATTATACAGAAGCATCTTAAATTAGCTAAGTTGTCATAAATATCATAGTCAGCTCAGTGTATATTTATTTCTTTCTTTGTTTATTTATAATATTTTCTTATCACAGAAGTCTTAAGAGAGCAATAGTTGCCAAATATGTTAAAAGGAAAAAAATGCTGTATGAAATATTATGACATACCATCCCAAGTTTCATAATGTAACTTTTTCATTTCTAAATACAAAGTTATGCCTAAAAAAAACTGAAAATTGCTTGCCTTGAACTATGAAATGATTAGTTATACTGGTAGAATAACAAATAAGTAGAAAAAATAACAAGTATAAAAATGCTTAAAGTTATTTGTAGAAGCCAAAGTACAAATCATGTTTGCTTTAAACAGAATAAAACCACCAAAAATGAAGAGAATTGCAATTAACTCATTATCAACAAGATTCTGTGGTTACGACATAAGGACAAAGGGAATAAGCCAATTGTAAAGACCCTGGCAACACATCAAGTTATTTGTAAGGGGCAGATTGACTACCGGGTATCAAGAACATCAGGGACGTGCTGTGACAGGAAGTATAATAACTGAGGGGAACTAGTAAGGAGGGGAATGTAGAGGACTCAGCACTGAACATGTAAGGCAAACTGAAACCAACAACTGACCCAAGGTCTTGGCTGGCCGGAAACTTGGTAGAAGGTTGGGGAATGAGTTAAGCAAAGACTAACAATGATGTAATTCAGAGTCTTTCCATGGAACAAATAGAGAGAGAGACAGAGAGAGAGATAGAAAGCATGCATGTCTGTGTGTGCCTGTGCTTCTGTCCATCTGTGTGTAACTACAACTGTTTGTTCAAGGGTGTATTAGGCAGGGGGCAAATGACACAGTGACTGTCTTTTTTATGAGCCTTTCCAGGAATACATGAAAACAATACAGTAGACTCCATCACACTACTTGTGCACAATGAGTTTCATCGTCCCACTCAACAAGTATTACCTACATCATTCAAAACAGATACTTTGTTTTGTATTCATAAGTGAATGCATGAATTGTGGCTGCAGACTGATGCTCTGCAAAACAACTATGGCCAGTTGCTCAATTTTTGATCTAAGACTTGTGTTGAATGTAAACAAGAAAAGCAGAGAATGCTTGGTACAGGAACACATTAACTTCATCTTTATTATTTAACTCAGGCATTTGAGTAGGATTGTCTTGGTAGACTCAAAAGTGCAACTGAAGAGAACATTGCAAAAGTAAACTATTAGAACAGTATCTTTTAGGGACCAGGCTGGGATTAAATATCCTTCTTTCATGAAGAAATTTGTCTCTGGGTTAAGGATGAAGAAAGGGGATAGATCACCTCCTTATACTGAGTATTTAATGAAGGGTGCATATATTTTCCTGTGTCAGTTTTGATTGACCAGCTCCAGATGTACTCCTTCCACAGAAAAGATAGGCACGGGGATAGCCTTCTCATCTTGCATTCCCCTTGTTTTCCTTGCTCATTGAACAGGCATGCTTGGGGAGATTGTAAGTGGCTCAAATGCTCTGCCCCATAATGTACAATATGTCAAGGGGTACTAGGTTGGACAAACCAGATGAGTGGAGAGGCCAATACTCTATCCTGAATAGGCTGACCAGAAAGTTAGTTACATGTGGGTGTGTGTGCGCATGCGTATGTCAGCACATATCCAGCTACGGTTTTGTTTTATTCATTTAGTCAGTAAGTAAGGACACATGAAACCTTTTCCCAGTCTGTCCATTATTTTTACATGCAGTGCCATACACCATACCAGACTGTGCAAAATATATAAGTGGCAAGGCCAGCTTGCATGCATAACAGTTATGATAACTTGCAGAAGAAGCAACTGTGTAATAGAAATGCACAGAAGGTGAAAAATCATTTTGTGTGTGTAAATGTAGAAAGTGGTAATGTGAATTTAAGTAAACACAATTTACAGCTGGAATCAGGCCATATGATAGTCCTGGTAACAATAAAGGACAGACTAATTAACAAACCAGGAATGTTCAGTTTTATATAGAGATAAGATATTTAAACTAATAAACAAGAGCTTTACTGCAGGGATAAGTACTGAGCTGCTATAAAGAAGTAACTGGCAAACAATTTTTGATCTATGCAATGTATTCAGTAAAATTTAACAATAAGTCCATTCACCCTCCTATTCTCAACCCCTTTTCCCATTTTGCACATGGGGTCAAGGTGTCACTTCAACAATGACAATCATCTCGAGCCAAGGTTTACACTGCTGGGTTGCCACTGTAGTTCATCCATACCACTCACTCAGACATGCACTCACACCTACAGCCAATGTAGAGTGACCAGTCCACATACTGCATGTCTTTGGAATGTGGAAGGGAACCGGAGCACCCAGAGAACACCCACATGCATGCAGGGAGGACATGCAGACTCCGCACAGAAGGCACTCAAGTTAAGAATTGAACCAGTGAACCTCTTGCTGTGATTTCTCAATAACTGAAGGTTGTGATCATACAGATTGATCACACAGTGTAATCTATGCTTGTTAATTTTCTGATAAAGTAGTGTGGAATAACCATTTTTTTGTAAGGTAGTAGCTTTCAAGTATCCCAGAAACAATGTGCATATAAAATGTATACTCACAAATACATTTATTAAAAGTGTAACACAAAATTTAAAAGAATTTAATAAAAAACAGAATTCAAAAGAACAGTAGCTACTTTTAAATTTGTTTTTCAGATGTGGAAAGCATATACTTAATGCCTGGCATTTTACTGTGAAGCCAATAACAATGAAGATGTTTGAAAGTCTCTGCAGTATACAACACATTACCAAAGAAACAGAAGAAAACATTTAGAGACTTTGCAGAAGCATTTATATCACGTTATCGAAAGATGAAAATAGCGACCGTTATTTCATCAGCCCCAAAACATCTAAACATGAAAATATCGAACATTCAGAACAGCAAATTTTTTCCCATGGAAGAAATTTGCTGCTCCGAAACACATACACACAACACAAGCACATCAAACAAACAGAAACCACACACATGCACTTAAACTCCTACATCTAATGTTACACTAAACTAAACATACACTACTATCTACCCACTTACCTTAACCCAAACCCTAACCCTATGGTTGGTTCGTCACTATTGCACACTCACCTAACCTGCGCCCTAACCCTAACTCACTTAAACCTCCCCTTACCCTAAAGTCTGTCACTATCGCAAACACGCCTAACCCACGCCCTAACCCTAACTCACTTAACCCGCCCCTAACCCTAACATACAAACAATTGCACACTTACCTGAACCCAACCCATAACTTTCCACCACAGAGCTAAGAACAGCGAAGCCACAGAAACGGCCAACCAAATTCTTTCCTGAGGAAAGAATTTGCTGTTCTGCAGCTTTGCTATTCTTAGCGTTCACTAAATAGTGTTCGATATCAGAACATTCAAAGTTTTAATATGTTGATGTTCTGATATAGACACTTGCAGAATCATTTATCATGTAGATAGGCCAATACTTGGAGTACAAAACATGTATTTCATAAAGGGAAATGATAGAGTATTGAATAATTGGGTATGTAGCACAGTTAGACAATTCAGACAAAAGTTTTTGGTGTGACATATGATTGACAGCAACACCAAGCTGAAAACATGTGTGCAACAGATATGAAGAAAAAAAGAAGTTAAGAACCTAACATTAAATGTCATTAAAAAAAATATTTCTCTAAAAGAAACTGAGAAACATCAATATTTGGCTATGGATAATATTAACAAGGGAACATATAAACATACACACACACACACACACACACACACACACACACACATGCACCATGACTCTCAGTTGGATTGCTGTTCTTGAAATTAAGGATAAATGTTATAATTTTATATTATGCCTTACACAGTTCTAGCTCATACATGTACCAGTTAAAATATCTATCCATCAAGCCACAACCTTTTTTCAATTTTTGCACATGGGGTTGACGTGTCACATCAATAGTGACAATCATCTGCAGCCAGTGCTCAGCTATTTATAACCTAAACACTGGGGCTTAAACAAAGAAGTGAATTAATGGCAGTGTTCTGTAAAATGATACTAGGAGATGGGTCTAATACAAAAGTATTTCAGATGACATGCTAAAATAATATCCCTATCTCATCTGCCTAAGACCGCAAGTGGATGTAATTGATGGCATGGCACTTACTAAAAAAAGAGAGAAAGGGTGCATTAAAATAATTGTGGTTAAATGCTAAGATAGATTTTTGATTTGCCACTTTTTTGTATATGCTTGAATATGACTTGCATATACATTCATCTGAGGCACAACCATCTCAGGTAGATGTCCATTTCATCACCAGACCCCCTCATACTTGTGGGTATGTTTCTGATATTTTGTGCCTTTCACAAATATTATAATCACCGCCACTTATATAAAACAAAATGTCACTGATACATTCAAATTCTCTGTAAAACAGATATCCAAAACAACACGTGATCATCACCCCTCAAATCCTTCACACCTTGTCTTAAAAACTATATAAAACAAAAATACATGGCTTTGCTTGCGTTCTATACCAGGTTAATCAAGTAGCTCCTTAATTTGTAACTGTAACAGCATGACCCTCCATCTTGCTATGATATTTTACATAATTCATAATTTCTTGCCTCTTTTACCTCTACCTTACACTACTGTTATTACTATACATCCCCTAACGTTTCTTTCTCCCTTTTGCTTTTTCCCTATCCATACCCCACACTTTACAAATAAACACATACATTTCTATCTGCTACTTTCCCTCTCCTGTAATTCCACTCTTCTCGCAACCCTGTACTGTAAGATATGTATACTAAGTACATTATAATAAACAAAAAATATTTAACTATCAAGCAGAATCATACTGATCTGAATCATAAAATTTTAAAGACCACTTTTCTCACGTATATATTACTAAGGAGACTATTTACATGAAACCACTTGTTTCATGTATATAGTCTCCTTAGTAATATCTGTCTGTAATTAATGTGCAAGTATGTTTCATCTAATATATGTAAAAATGATGTGTTATCCATTATTGCATATTCTTTCTTGTATGTGAAAACATTCATTGTTGCTCTGTAATAAGTTAATGGTAATATAATTGTCTCTGTTGCTTTTCTCCCCGGGCATCCGCTGAAAATGGATACCCACCCAGTTGGACTTTCCTAGTAAACAAATGTCAAATAATTAAATAAATCAACAAATAAATGCTTAACAAAATTCAAATCTACATTATAAACTGTATAAGAACTAAACTTTGAATGTCTGTGCATAATAAAATGTTCCCCAGTTTTCTGTCACTTTCTTTAAAAACTTTTAGGACAGCCATATAGTTTTCATTGACTCCTAACCACCAAACAAAATCTTTTACAAATGTGTGCCTTTCTGCTGATGTTATTCTTACAGTTACAGTTCTGGCCTGCTTAAGGGTCATCCTATCCTGTATTAAAAAATAAAGCAAACTGTAAGGAAAAAGGAAACCATGTACTATCTCTCTAACATCATCATATTTGAAGTTATTTGTCATTGTGTAACTGTCTTCAGACAAATAATGGCATGTAGATGAATCTTAGAAATATTTAATCCACTCTTACAAAAAATAGTAATCTAAAAATTCCCTACACATATCATATTAATTTCCCTTTTCCTCAGATCTTTGTATAAAACATTCCCTTTAATGGGATTCAGTGAATTTCTATGTAGCCCAGAAAAATAATTATTCATTAAATTCTAATCTATCCAGAGACACACACAAACTCACACACACACACACACACACACACACACACACACACACACACACACACACACACACACACACACACACACACACACACACACACACACACACACACACACACACACAGAGACAAAAACAGATAACAAATTGTCCAGGCTTAAACACATGTTTTTGAGTCAGAAAAAAAAATCTTTTATCCTAAACAAATCTGCCCTTCATCCAAATCTGGATTAATGACGCATTCACTTTATTTCAATCTTCCATTTATTTTCTACTTTTAAAGCTACCAAAACAAAACAGGCAACATTTCAAAAATCATTTAAGTTAATACCCCTAATCTTCTTGAAATTAATACTTAACCCAAGAATGCTTATATAGATTTTGGACTAGATCAATACATAAAAAATGAATAAACCAAAATCACAGTGTAGTAGTCTCCCTAGCAGATCAACAGTGAACATTTATCAGAAAAGAAACAACGTCTACATATAACAATTACAAAAAACATTCATAAGCCAAATAAAACAAGGCTTTAAGCTGCTGCTGTGGCACAGATGGATAATGTCCTGATTACAACCCACGCCAACCAGGTTTGCTTAACATCTCACGCAACTGACAGAGTGGCAGAGAGGGATGAGGGGGACGTGGCTCTGTCTTGATTACAATCACTAGTGGAGGCTGGGGACATTGCCAGATAAGGCGTAGTCAAAATGGGTAATGGTGGGGCTGGCTGATTTCCTGTGGAGATAGGGTAATATGCCACATACTGACATTGCACTTCTACCATGAACCATACAACAAAGCCACAAAGGAGAGGCAGGAGAAATAGGGTAGCCCCAAGTTAGACCCCCTTGATAGAATTTCATACATGTAAAATTCCATTGCCTTTCAATCGTGATTGGCCCCAGTAATTATAAGAGTAACTCCAGGGCGGCATGCAGTAGCTGGAAGACCCAGAGTGGACAGGACAAGAGGGCCAGGCCAGTAGCCCTATCACACAAATCTCTTCATCTTTACTCTTCTCCTTAAACATCCTTTCAGTGCTGTCATTTTTTTGATGTCTCATAAGAGTGGCACATCTAGTGATAAACCTTAGGACTTATATATGGTTATAATTTAAAAAAAGAACATTATTTGGAATGTTGTCATATTCATTTTCAAAAACAAAATGTATGTTAATGATCTCTTGTCTTATCAGAATCATATATCCAAAAAAAGTGATTAACAATATATAGCATTGTGTAAGGCCACATTTTTAAATAAACTCTACATATGTGGCCAAATAAATTTTGTAATTTTGTAAATGTTTGTGAAACACTAAGAATATTAATTCATGATCAGAGTTTATTAAAACTATAGGTTTCCAGTTATTTAACAACATTGTATTGCTTTACTTCCAAACTAATTTCAAAATGTCTGTTTCACTAAGTTGCAATCCTCCTTTATCCCCCTTGTATACTTTATCCAATAATGCCAGTAATAAACAAAGTTCCTCAATTCCCAAAAGATAATAATATACAATTTTCCATTGAGACTGACCCATTGCACAGCCTTTTAAACCCCCATGCAATCCCATAAAACAAAAGTATATCCATTTTTCCTGATCTCTTCATTAAGTTAAGCTTCTTACTAATTAGTATAATAGAACTGCTCCAAGTTTTCCAGAAAATGCTGATATAGCATTTATCAATCATTCCAACATATTGTTTAACTAATAAAGTGTTCATTTTGACAAAAAAAAATAAAATAAATAGATAATATAACTTATACTGTGATGTTGGGAGGGTGGCCTAATGGTTAAAGTGTTTGCCTTACCAACACAAGGTGCAGGGTTTGAGTCTCACAAGGGATAATTGGCTAATCTTACAATGGCTCACAAGGGCAGTTAGCCTCGTACTAACCAATGAACCTATATCCCAATCTTCCTCTAAGGTACCAAAAGGGTGAAACTCAGTGCTATCTATGTCAAACAGCCTATAATTCTTTCTTGCATAGTTACTGATATGATCTGTTAAAGCAGTCTACAAATAACTGCTCTACTCAAAAAAATCTGGCATAATTTTTAAAAATCCTTTTCCTAAAATACTGAAAGATCTTTGGTGTTCGATGCTGAATATGTAAATTTAAAGATTTATGGCCTAAAATGCCACTATGTTTTAAATCACCATTTAGTCAAAAATATAACCTATCATTGATTTTCATAGCTCTCTTAAAAAGATAAAGTCCATAGTGCCACGTAACATTAAATTATATATTTATTTTAATCATATGTAATTTCTGACCAAATAAAAAAGAAAAACTTTTGTCTACCTTTCTTCTTTTTATCATCCAGAAGGCTGGAACTAAATCCCCACTCAAATCACAAAATAAATAGTATCCATCCAAAATTAGATGTATTCCTATAACTGCTTTTTAAAGAAGATTTCATACATGCATATACATTTAACAATTTCCATCTATTTTCCATCAAATTCACAATCTGTAACCTACCTACTTCCTGGTATAATCTCATACTATTTTAATATATGAACAGAGATAGCTCCAAAAATGGTCTCTTTCACAAAATAAGTTTCAAAACCTAAAAACCAAAACCCAGCTCTGAAATGAGTACAAATATATGATATACAAAATTGATACTTATCAAAATTCAGAATGTAATGGTAAGATTGGATACAGATAGGGTATGATTAAATGATCCACTTAGAGTGCACTGAGAAAAATATATCTACAATACAAGCTAATATATGCATAAAAGACAGTGCAATCATACATATAATACATAAACTCCTGAATGCACATGAAGTATTTGCATATAAGATGAAACATAAAGGGGCTGAGAAAAGTTTATTAAAGGTTCTAATATTCATGATATGGGATAGTAAGTTATCTTACCTTTGTCATGGTAGCATTTGCAGCTACATTCAGTAAAGGGATGCTATTTAAGTGCATCTTTGAAGCTTTATACAGTTTATAGATTTCCAGTGTCTGTAGATAGTTGGTTGCTGGTAGCAGGTTCTTCTCTAGAAAAAGTTCTCTCAACTACAGCAGTTTTAAATGGAGGGCACACTTGAGAGAAATTGTCATTCTGCAGAATTCTGAGTACATCAGGGTTGTCCTGTAAAGGCAGTTTCACTCTTATAGTGGTCAGGGTTATCCTGTAAAGGCAGTTTCACTCTTATAGTGGGCAGCTCAAAGGGGGCAGTGACCTTTTTTTAGCACCTTGTAAATTAGAGTACCTAGGATAAAAGTGATGCACTGAAAGCCATTTGGAATTTTTTATCATATTACAATGGTGCATCTGAGTGTCCACTAAGACAATGAATCTGGCAATTTTATTCTTACAAGTTTATATTATGTGAGTATTGTGAGCTATGCATGCATGATGAGAAAGGAGGGCCATGTTCAAATTTGATTATTAAATAATTTTTATGAATGTCCATGTGAACAGTGGGTGAAAGGAGGTGAATGATCTTGTAACATAGTTTTAAATGAGCAAGGACTTTATTGTTTACAAAATCTGTATGTGTGGTAAAGGAAAGGGTAGGGTCAAGTATTAAGCCTAGGTACCTCTGTTCAGTGGCAATAAGTATTAGGTATCTTTTATACTAATAGTAGGGATAGTTGGTAATCTTTTGATTGTTGCACAGACCATAACAATGACTTACTAAAGGCTAATTAATAATTTGTTGGTACTAGACCATGTGCATGACTGGGTGAAATTGTCCTATAACTTGGTTTGCAGGTAAGAGTGGCTGGTACTGGATCGCAAAAGCAGCATGTCATCTAAATGGCAGTTCTAGGGGGAGATCATTAACAAAGAGAGAGAGGGAAGAAAAGACCTAGCACAGGTAAGAGTGACACACCTTTATTAAGTTTACGAGTAGTAGTGGATGAGAAATTGCTATGGGTCAGAGAAGGTTTTTTTGCTTAGATAGCTGTGAAACCAGCAAGTAGTGTTATTTCCAACATTAAGTCTTAAGTATGTTGCAAAGAAGAGTATGGTTGACCATTTCAGTAGCCCTTATCCTGTGAATAAAGAGATTTGCAATAATAAATCCCACTTTCAGGTCACAATAAATGATATCAGTGACCATTACCAGGTAGGTAAAAGTACCGAAGAGATTGCAAAAGCCACGTTGTGCACCACTTAAGTGATCATAACTGTTAATGTGTTTAGGTAGTTGCTTGTATGAACATGCTTCAATTATGTTAGTAATAGGCCATGGGGTAAAACCAGGCCTATAATCCTTCAGAGAATTAGGAGAAATAACTTTACCTAGCGAGATTGTAACTGCTTGCTTAAATGCTGGTGAGACAATGCTTGATATGAGAGAAAGATTAAAGATATGAGTAAAGGGTTTAGCAAGTTTTTCAGCTGCTAGACTTAGGAAGCTGAGATGAAGATTGCTAGATTTACTTCTTGGATTGTTCAGTTTGAGAAGTAGAGACTTGTTCTGTTTTACTGAAAATTTAGAGAAGTGAAAGGTTGCTGGATAAGAGGCTAGAAGGTATAGATCAAGGGATGACGTTTCTTGTTCATTGTTGGTAGGAAGTAAATTGTTGGAAAACCTTCAGTTATGCGGGTTATGGTGGACCGCGAAAAAGTGAGCATAATAATTAGTAAATGTAGAGTGATTCAACGTTATTGGTTCATTTCTGATAGCTGAAAAGTTATTTAATGTCCCTGTTAAGCATTTTGTTTCTTTCTAAAACTGATTGGGTCTAGACAGGTGTGCTTCCTGTTTCTGTCTAAAGTATAGAGTTTTTGCAATATTTGTTGCAATTCATTTTCTTTCTTTAAATGCAGAAAAGTGCGGTGTAACTGTATTATTGGAGTTCTTTATCCAGTTCTTCAAGGCTGAATCTCTGGCTTTAATTTTGTTTTTAATAGCCACTGAAAGCCATGAGCGTGTCTATTCTCTGTTACTTTAAACATTTTATTATAGCTCCACAGCATACTTAAAATTAATGTTAATAATTTCATGTTTTGAGTTCTGATTTGATGTTAGTATTGAAAAAGTATATATTAACACAATGATGTTGACTGGACCTTATCATCTGTATTGTACCTATTGTAACCGCTCTGTATTACTCAGTGTGTGCATACAGTATGTATTGCTTCTGAATGGTATTTGGAATGTGTTCACGCACCTACATCATGGCTCCAAAGGTTCCTTGAACAAACCAACTTGCCCAGTTAACGAAGTCTGACTAACTTAACCAACTAAATGCTTCAGAAAACAAAGGCTGGACTAAAATATAACAGTTGTGTAGAAAACAAAATCTGTATTGGGATACTATGCATCTGGCTAATTGTCTGTGTATTTCATACTTACTGACTGCTCCCTGCAGGAGAAGGGCACCCTGGGAAGTCACTCTTTATTGGCTTGCGTCAAGGACTTTCTTTTAACATGCTCTTCCCATAACCAGTATGCACTTTTCTGTGTATCTCTGCAGTCTGCCAATTAATATAGCTCTGTATAATATCAGATACCAAGTAACTTCATAATTCTGACATATTAAAATAAGTTTTACTAGTGACATGCCACTAACTTACTTCTTCTTCTTCATGCCACCAATTCTTTATGCTGCACTACCCCTCATTAGGTACAATAAAAAGTGAGAGAAATTTAAGGATAAATCATTTCCATATGGAGATTTCTGAAACCAAATGCTTGTCAATCTTCTTTTGCAAGAACAGTTCTAACATCTTCCTTCTATTCAGACAAATGATGGGTCATATGCAGAATTCCTACTATCGTCAGCACAAAGTCATCTCTGTGTGACTGAACTATATTCATATAAGTATCTGTGGTATCAGCAAGACTTCCTTGCAGGACTGATTGCTTCTGATGTGATGCATTTGCTTCATCAATACCTGACTTTAACAAAATATTTAATTTACTGCGTTTCTTCCACCTGACTCTATTTGCTTTATTTTGGACTGAAAAAAACAGAGGTACACGAGACATAGCAGTACTCGTTACTGATTACATCAGTTCCATCCTCCATGTTAAGCAATCTGCTCCCATTGAAGAAAGGGAAGTCAGAGTGGTAGTCAGAGTCATCTCTGACTATTACACATCTACTTTTCCATTGAATATAACTGAATTTGGTTAGAAAATATAGTCTCTTTGGCTGAATTCAGCTAAAAATAATGTGTCAGTCTTAGATGATATTGATAGTGGGTGGTAACTAGAAAGCCAAATATACAAATAGCCATTCATAATAATCCCTTTGGTTGCACACAGTTAATCATCCTTCCTGGTGGGTTGGATAATAATAGGGAAATGGTTGAAAGCTTGATCTTTAGATTACATTATAACTGACATAGCTTTAATTACCTTAAATCTTGCATCACTCCATTTATTATGAGTGGCTGGGACTCCAGCCATATTCCTGAAGCTCGACAGACTGTCTCACTTCACTCTGAAAAAAAATAATTAGAACACAAACACACACACACACACACACACACACACACACACACACACACACACACACACACACACGGATCCTTAGCAGTTCACAAAGCTAGTTGCTTAACAAATGTTCTTAAATACCATTGGCACCAGTAAAAAAAGCACATGTAAAAGCTTACTCATTCCCATAGATATCTGCTCATTATTAAAAAGAAAAAGAATGCTTAAGAGGAGCAAAAGCTTGCAAACATATGTGAATCACAAACATTACTGCTGTAATTACAGGTCCTTTGGCATTTTATGTTAAAATAAGAAAACTGCAGAGAACCCTGAATTTCACTCTTATTTACAATTATACTCTATGTATTTATTTATTTATGTATTTGTTTTTGAACTCTGTCAGATTCTCAAGCAATCATACCACTCCTACCAGCAAGGTTTAACCAAATATGGACTCTGAAGCAGTTTTAACAACTTAATATTGTGTTTACCAAATGTATCTGTAACACATACACTGTATGATCACCACTGAGCCCAGTTCCTCCACAGTCACAGACGTTTGTTAGTAATTAGAGCACTGTTCCATTATTAAAAAAGTGAAAAAAAAACTGCAGAATGAGTGATATGCTGCTAATTTTCATCTCTCATAGCTCAAATTACATTCAGAGTAAAAGCATAAGTTTTGGCCATCTAAGGAAGCAGCCAATGCCTTAGTCAGTTAAAGTATATCTGGCAAAATGTCAAGAAAGCCACATATACCCTGTGTGCTTCACTTAGTTTTAAAAAAGCATATAACATGCTAAACCACTTGCCACTAATATGTTTTTCATGATCTCATTAGTATTGCCTGGTGCTTTTGGATTTACCTAGAAAATCAGAAAACGAACAAAGAAGGAAGGCCTGGCTGCTCCTCATATATAACTAAAAGAGTGTCAAGATTCCAAAATGTCGATAAAGCATTATGAATGGCCACCACCACAGAAATAGCACAATGCCAGGCTGTGCAGTCTGAATCATTGCAAGGGCACTAGACAGAGCATAAAGGTCGATCCATAATAGCCAAAAATGGTGTAATTGCACTGAGTGACAGCATAGCCAGCACACTGCAGAAAGAACATGAACAGGATGTAGACCCCGAGTGCATGCAAAACATTCTGGAAGATGGACATTTGTCACCATCCAAAAAATACAGCACTGCAAAGCAAGGTTTAGAAGAGTGACGTGATCAAAAGGCCTTAGTGTGCAGTGGGCCACCTGCCAATACAATGATACATAAGTGCAATATTCAATGATAGCATAAAAAATACTGTGCTTCAGTCAGACAAAGGTGAGGGAGCACACTATTCCCTACATGGCCAGAACAAGAAACAGGGATCTAGGAAAGGGGAAGACACGTGGGTAAGCAGGTACATTGAAATGCAAAAGTAATCAGAATGGAATGTCTGAAGTTCAGTTGCCAAGACAGGGAAGATTATTTATTTATTTATTTATTTATTTATTTATTTATTTATTTATTTATTTATGTAGGTATGTATGTGTGTATGCATTTATTTAGACTAGGTGAGACCCCCCCCCCCATTTTGTGGGGATGAAAGGAATGGAGAGGAAAATTGAAGGAATAAAGAAATGACAGTCATATCATTCAGGTAAGGAATCAAAAAGTTAACACAGCATAGCTTTACTGGTGTAGGGGAAGGGGAGTATAAGCACACAGATTAACTGTGGACAGAAATGTTATGACATGTGAATGCAAATGGTAGCCATGACTGTACAATACACATCTGCTATTGTCATGTTGAAAATATATAAGATTCGGCATACAGTGTACCTGTGATATTAGGTTTACAATGCAATCCACAGGTGGTGGTTTCTCCTTCCACTGACTTGCATATAATCATCAGTATTGCCCTTAGATGACTGTGGTCCCAATGCCTGGACAGCAAGTGATAACACTGAAGTTGGTGACCCCATTCAAAGGTATTATAATTAATGTAAGCATTCAACTGTATGTGATGTCCAACAAGATGGAATGCCTTTGTAGAGTTATAAGGTGCTTAGAAGCAGGCATGCTACATGTGCATGCATGGCACATAACATCTGTGGTTTGTGTGTGTGTGTGTGTGTGTGTGTGTGTGTGTGTGTGTGTTTCTATGTGTGTGTGGGTGTGTGTGTGTGTGTGTGTGTGTGTGTGTGTGTGTGTGTGTGTGTGTGTGTGTGTGTGTGTGTGTGTGCGTGTGTGCATGTGTGTCTGTGTTATCTGTACTAATATGCACCATTTTCTTCAAAATTTGACAGCCTCTTCTGGGATAGTATTCTGTACATATAGATCAAGTTGAATGTTATCTTGCTATGTATGCAAGGCATGTGTTTAAATATTTTTGTATGCAAGTGTATCATACTTACAAATATATCTCATTTTCATTCTATCATCTACATTTGGGGTGTCAGGAATGCCTATTGCACCCATTACTGATTACAAAGAGTGAGTCTACACTGGTACATGCATCCATGGTTGTTTGTATCCTATTGACAGTGAAGAAAGCATATGATGATACAATGAACTCCCACAGCACAGTACCACCCACCCAGGACACTCTTGTAGCAGACATTATAAACCTATGCAAGAACTGGGAAATCTACCTCACCTGTCTTGAGAAACAAAAGTCTACAGCAAGATTCTCTGGATAGTGATTCTTGTGATGAGGGATCTGGAGATAATGGTCATAACAGCCCATCATCTTTTGGGGAACAGAAGCTAAAAATAGCAGGGAATAAGTCAGGAGGAGTTAGAAGGTAGAGGAGGAGACCACTAATAACCATATTGACCTGACAGGAATGGATTTGTTCTCTGTTCTTAACCATATGTATGCAGGTTTATTCAAATCAGCATCGGTGGATTTTTATGTCAATCTAACTGCGGCCATTTGTGGTCTGTTATGTATCCTGTCTTCTGCGCACAGTAGTGTTAAATACCACACAGAGTACATGTCTACCAGACAGAGGATTATATCTGACTTCCTGCATGTAACCTCAGGGCACACATGTGGTCTTTATTCGCAGCAGCAATACGTTGTGATATTACAAGTGCAACTAATGACAAGGCACATTGGCAGTATGCCAGTCACAGACATGGCATGTGTGTGCATGGCCTGGGTAAATTTATACAGTAATGATATCATCAGCAGAAAGTTTTGCCAGTGTGTGCATTAAGCCTGCAGTGTCAGACTTGTTTCCAAATACACTTAGTTCCATTAGGTTAGTGGCCTCTTTTTATGGGAACCCAAGGTGACATTTACACTAATAGGGTAAATTTGGGAAGGGCATTACAGAACTTCCTATACTTTTTTTCAATTGGTGTCAAAGGGATCTTTTATAGCCACCTCAGCTAAAACTCATTCAAGCAGATTAGACATCCATTCAGCATGTCATAGGTAGGATGGCATACTCAGGAGTGTAGCACTACACTGTCAGCAATCCATATTCAAGGGGTGAGAATAGAAACCACTGTTTTACAGACTTCTGACATCAAAGACAAGTGTTCTACCTATTAAACCACTAATTCTTATATCTGATTTTGTCTCATATTTAAATCATGTCCCATTAAGTTCTTTTTTCTAGTAAATCACCAAGGATTACTGGCAGTAAATCATATTGGTCATTAAAGCTCCTTTCTGTAGCCATAAATACATAGCTTTTATCCTTCCTCCTGTGCTTCCCTACAGAGTAACTTTGTGTAAGTGAAAGAACTAGATAGTGCTCCAACTTCATCTCTGGAAAGGAGCAATTTTCCCCACGGGTCTATGTGGTTAACAAACAGGTAAAATAAAATATTTAAAATGTGTCCCTTTTCAGGCCTTTGTCCACCAATTATTTTTGGCTTTGTTCAGAATTCGTGAACAAAAAAGTTGAGAGGTATTTTGAGCTGTTCCTAGTAAAATTTGTGGCTTTCTCCAAATTATTTTGGATTGCATTCAGTAAAAAATGACAAGCGTATTTTAGAAAAGGAAAGGAGCAAACTACATAGGAAAAATGGGAATTGTGGGAACAATACATGCAGAGCAGGAACACGGTTTAAGAAGCAGGATTTGAATGAGCCATATAATGCTTAACTGACAATGACTGGTTTATAAGTTATGTATAATGTTTACAACTACAGTTGTTTCAATGGTGTCTGTGATGAAAATAGTTTGCAACTAGAGTGATATCATTTTGTATGTTTTTCATTAATATAAATGTAAGATTGGCTTTGTCATATGTGTAAATTTAATAAAGATTTTTGGAAAGAAAACAAAAAGAGTATGCATATCAGACAGACTTTGCGTCTTTCAGAAAACGCATGCTAATGCAAAGGTTAGTTTTCTGGCAACTTTCTAAGTATATAAGGCCAATATTTAAAAAAAACAGTCCTGACTATGGGTCCTTGTCTCTAATTCTTGATCTAAAAAGTTGGGAACGCATGAGGGTGAAATGGGTTGTACTGTACGGTTCTCACAACAGTGATCTGAAGTACATTTATAGGTCATTATTTATGTATTTGTTCATTCATCTTATTTCAACCAGACATTTGATTTGTAGGTGTGTATATGTGTGTGTGTGTGTGTGTGTGTGTGTGTGTGTGTGTGTGTGTGTGTGTGTGTGTGTGTTAACACTTTTTTGCATCCCAGAGTAGTTATTATTAAAAGGAAGGAATCAGCATGAAGACTGTTCTGAGTACAGTCCTTAGCTTAATTGTTTTGCTGACTGTTGATATAGTATTTATTATTTGTCTGTGAATAAAATGCACAGCATGATATATATGAGTTTAGTGTTAATATTTTAAGTATGAACACATTTTTAATTTGTCCTGCTTTTTTGCAGGCACATGTTGGGAAATGCACTGTTGGGCTATAGCAGATTGTCTTAGTGCAGATAAATAAGGCAATGATTTTCTTCAGTTTTAGTGCATAGTTTGATCGAGTTAGCCTTTGTTTGATTATTAAGACACAGATATACTCACACCCTGTATTGTAAGTTAAGAATGACAGAACATATGAGTAAGTTGCTTATCTATGTCTTCAGCAATTTTCATAATGAGAAATTAATTCCTCATATGTAAAAGTAATGTGACAGTTGTTGCCACAACAACAACGATAAAAACATCTATCCCTCATGCAAAGATTGTCAAAATGGTTGTTTCTACCTTGTCATTATTGTCATTAACTTATTAATAAATACAGAGCAATGGAATAATTGTCATATTTGTGTGGTGGTTATCCAAAATCCACTGCGGCATCCAGCACTAGGTGACCTAGGCAGTTGCCTAGGGCCAGCTAACTTGGCAGGCCCACTGGCCAGGGAGCTGCCAAAAAACTTACAATTCTTGTTTAAAAATGTAGTCTGCATGTGTTACATCTCCTTTTTTAAGGATACACACAGAGTTCACCCTTAAATGCATCAAACTAAAGACATGCACACATTGGAGCAGAGCACATCTCTGAATTGCCATTGAGTTCGAAACAGAAAGTCAGAGGTGTGTGTGTGTGTTTGTGCGTGGGTATGCAAAATGCCCCTGTTAGGGATGGCAGGTTGGATAACTTATTCAATCTCAAACCCTGTATCTTGATTACAGGAGAATAGAGCCTGAATCTGTGCATTTCCAAGGACTGTTTAATTTCTGTGCATTTTCAAATACTGTTGAGTTTCTGTAAATTTTCAATGAATGTTGAGTTTCTGTGCATTTTGAAGGAATATTGAGTTTCAGGGGAAGAGAAGTTTACTGTCACTCATGCTCAGTCTATTTTCAATGTGTGTGTTTTGTTTAGCAAATGGCTATCATCAGTGTCTGTGCTGTAAGGTTTTAGAGTAATGTTGGCAGCACAACAGTTAGCATATCGGCTTTTGATGCAGAAGGTTGTGGGCTCTACTCCCACATCATACTGATAAAGTGCTGATATTCCAGGGCCTTTCAAAAGGATGGAGGTGCTGTACCCCTGAATGTATCCTCCTTTGGATGAGGTCCCTAGTAACTATGAACCTCATTTCCCAATGCAATACTACCAGCATACTAATTTTCTTTAAATGTAACATGGGCAATTTATTCTTCAAGGGCAGCAGGCACTGGATTTGTACACAAAACACATATATAAATATGCTTGCCAGCAGCAAACTCTTATAGATTCTTTAATGTGGAATGATTCAGATGACTTTTACTTCTGTGGAGATTGTGTATATTGACTGATACTGATGGATTCTAATGACAGAAGTTTCAGTGGCTTTTTGTGGTTGTGATGTTCTGTAATGGGTAGCTTTGTCATTATTGCTTTATATGTTTTGTTTCATGGCTTACTGAAAAAATGTTCAACCCTACAAATTTGAAACATGCTCTAACAAGTGGTACTGTATTATACAAGGAATATAATGTAATATAATCAAGATGGTGCACCAAAAAACACATGCATGTATATATGGTCCTAAAATGTGTACAAGGGGCTTTGATTTGAAAACAGCCCAAAGGTAAACTTAAACTGTCACTGGTCTGATGCAGTTTTTTTTTAAATGTGGGTTTCAAGGGTAGAGAAGGTTACTGTTCATGCTAATTCTGTTTTCTTCGTGAGACTATAATTCTGCTATAAAATTTTGAAATAAAAGTTTCAAATATCCCTAATCATTGTAAAAGTAAGGAAGACAATAGTTTATATGCTGACAGGTTTGAAAAGCGTTTATGTTAACTGGGAAGAATAACCCAAGTAATGGGGCAATGAAATGACTGGGGGGGGGGACTTTCATCCACTACTCTAGTTAGGGCCACATTTGACCATGATTTTATTTATTTTATTTATTTTACATTTGTTGACCGGGTTAGTTCAACTGAGCTGCGTAGCTCTTTTTCAGTGGAGACCCAGGGAGAAAAGCTCCACAGTAATAACATTTGTTATACAGAGATAATATAGACATTAAAAATTGATAAAAAGATAGTTATAAAGCATCATTATTTTACAATGCATAAATACAATATAAGTGTGGTTTTACAGAACAAGTTATAGTGTTGTACAAGTATATACATGGAAATAAAAGAGGAACACAGATACAAAAGCATTTTAGATAAGACAGTAATAAATACAAAGATATCTGTTGTAAAATCTAGGATATAAGATGTCAGTGGAGGAGATGAAAGATGGACAGGTACAGTGCATACTTCATATGGTTATAGCTATTAAGACTGGAATTTTAGATTCTTAGTCAGAAATAATGGGGGCAAAGAGCAATCTTACAGCTATAGTAAGGTAAGGCTGTACAAGAGGACCAGTGATTTAGGGAGGGTGGGTGCAATGGCTCTACCTCTATCAATGTTCAGTTTAATTGCTTATGGGTCTATCTATACAGTTTAATAGCACCTCTATAATAAGGTAACAGTAACACTAGGCCTTTTTAAAATCCATGTCACACAGAGTTGTGTGTTTAGGAAGCACAATATCACTTCCTTTAATGCCTGTAATATATATGAGCAGTTGAAAAGGTTGCCACAGCACACACTGCACAATTCATTGATCATTGCTTCCTAGTTTCTATGCAGTTTATCTCTATATATGTATCATTCTGCTGTACTTGGCAAAAGTAGGATTACAAGGCAATATAGTGAACTTATATAGCACAGAGTATCTCCGTGTAATGAAAGAAAAGAAAGGTACTCAAATAGAGGAAGCATGCAAGTGGTGGACTAGAATCTTTCTCATTTGATTGGCTGTCAACTGTCGCTGTCCCCACCTCTATGGGGAATAGTTATTACTGAACAAGGAAGAAAAAAAAAAAAAACAGTGAACGATAAAACACCAGTTTATAAAAACATTATTTCAAAATTCTATAAGTGCTGCTGCAAAACTGGATTTTGTGCAGGCAGACGTGTCATTAGCACTTATAAACTACCTCAACAGCAGGGAATTAAGGTATAAATAAAAGACTGAATGACAAAGGTAATGGCAATGTTATACAGTCAAGAAAAACTGATTGGAATTAAATTTTAATGTGTAAACATAAATATAAATATAAATAAATAAAACCTTTTCATTAAAAGCATATTTTCTAAGATAAATTATTTTAAACATTACCTGATGTCTTATGTAAAGGGGAATACGTTGTAAATAAAGAAGCTTCTACAGATACTGATGATACTTTATGGTAAGATGATGGGTTCTCAACAAAACATAAAAAGTCTATCTTGTTTGCAAATTTCCCACCTTTTCTAACTTGAATAGTCCAGTTTCCAGGCTTTGCTGGTTTCAGGACTTTAGTTTTAGTTTTCAGAGCTATCCAGACCTTGCTGTGGTAGAGGGTGATCTTAATGTTTAACACTGAAAGTAAGAGCATTGTACTCCCTATCTAACACTAGAGGAGTGGTTTCCAGCTCTGACATTTTATTGGCCATTTTTGGCTGATTTCTATCCCTTTCAACTTTCTGGCATAAATATGTGCGTTTGCACGTATTTGAGCTTGTTTTAGATCAGCAGATCCTGTTTGGGTGTCCTGCAGACTACTACAGCAACAGAAACGAGAAAGAGAGAGAGACTTTTTGTGCTAACTACAAGTACTTTTTCCTGAATTTTCTAATTGTTGCTGATTTTGGTCATTTTTATTACCTGCACTTCTCAGAAAGCTTAAAAAGTAGACTAGCCACTTATTTCACTGTATTTCATGCCTGTAATTAATTTTCCAGTTATGCACTGTTCTGGGCTATACACTCAAGTGCATTAGCCTTTCTGTGCTTATTTACTGTATAACTACATTGTTTAACCTGATTTAACCAAAAAAAAAAAAAAAAAAAAAATTCTATCTTGTTTGCTAATTTCCTGCCTTTTCTACTAGAATAGTCCAGTTTCCAGGCTTTGCTGGTTACAGGGCTTTAGTTTTAGTGTTCAGAGCTATCCAGAACTTTCTGTGGTAGAGGGAGGTCCTACTGCTTACCAGCGGGAGCATTGTACTGCCTATCTAACACTAGGGGAGTGGTTTCCAGCTCGGAAATTGCAATTTTATTGGCCATTTTGGGCTGATTTCTATCCCTTTCAACTTTCTGGTATAAATACGTGCATTTGCACACCACGGGGATAAGGTCAATCTATTCCCAGTGCCAGAAAGTCTGCTCTTTGAATTTTCCCTTAGAACTAGCTAGTATATCAGCAGTAGCATTAAATTCTGTATACCTGCGACTAGCACTTACTCTGAAACTTGCTAAAAAGCACTAGGAAGCCTTAATTTGTTACAAGCACTCATCTCTCCTTGGTAATAAGGAAAAAGTAGACATAGGCATTAGACAACCTACAATTGCAAGTACCTTTCCAAAAGTAAGGGAAAACCGCTCCTGTACTACACAAAGAAAGCACCTAAAAAGGCATGTCCAAGGCTCAGCTTCCAGTGATTTCTCCTGTCCACCCGGTGAATCTGGGCATACTGGGGCAATGCAGCAATTGCCGGATGTACACAGACAACCCTCTCCTCCTACCACCAAACACTACAACCTGCGAGAGATGCACTTACATAGCCAAACTGGAAGCAAAGCTCTCTCCAATCAAGATTGTGCTAGACAGTCAAGAGGAGAAGGTTAACACCCACACAACACCTCAGACAACACAGTCCTTCAAAACACACACCACCAAAACCCACACATAGCAACACAAAACCCACATATGTGGAGGCTCTTAACATTAACCTGCCCAAGCAACAAGGACCTCCAAAGCTGAAACACAAATGAACACCACACCCAAACACAACTAAAGCATCACATAGCTCACAACACCAGTGTGCCACCCAACAGCAGCCCCTTAGGCAAGACAACATACCCAGCACTTTAGTCAGAGGTGACTCTATAGTCAGGCACACTGATGTCCCACTCACCAGGCTGAACAAGGAGAAAATTACATTTAGTTTCCTGTAGGGTGCCAGGATCTGCCACATAATGCATGCACTTAAGTCACTCCACAACAGGTACAAATATGACTCTGTCATTGTTCATGTTGGAGTGAATGACTTGAGACGTACCTCCCTGGACTACATGAAAAGAGACATGGAAGAGCTCTCAGATCATGTAGCCCAGGCAGGTCTGTCCCTAGCCCTGAGTAGCATCCTGCCATCGCCCAGAATGATACCACAGTATAAGGGCAAAATGACTGACTTCAATAATTGGCTAAGCTTCTGGTGTCATTCAAAGGGGATCCAGTATCTGTCTGCCTGTGATGACATGATTGACAACCACGATGCGTTGCAAGAGATGGTTTGCACCTGTCACCCCTGGGATTCAGGTTACTGGCTAAGGCTCTTGCCACCCCTATAGTGCCTTTTTTAGGCTAGGTTCAAAAGACAAAACTACCACCGTAATTGGTACAAGCAAGCAAAATCTGAAGGTAATGCTACTCAATGCTAGAAGTCTAAACCTCAAGATACACTCTTTTGAGGCTCTCCTAAAAATGAAGAACATCGATATCTGTGCAGTAACAGACTTGGTTCAAAGCTCCAGAGAGCACCCCTGCAATACCAGGCTACAACTCATACCACACTTTTCGGCCATCACACAAGGACCGAAACACTAAAGGTGGAGAAGTGTCCATATTCACCAAGGATATTCACACCTCCAGGCTGGTCACCCAACACAATGCATCTGAAATTCTCCAGGTGCAACCAACACTAGCTAAGACTGCGATACAAATTGTAGCTTGCTGCAGATCCAGCACCATGCCCCAAGATTCTCACTACACCTTTCTAAACATGCTGGAAAATATTAAGATACAACCAAACACCCTATTACTGGGTGATTTCAACTACCCTGCTATTAACTGGGAAAACTACTCCTGTATAAACACCTTTGCTCAACGGTTCTTGGAATTCATAAATTCAGGGAATTCAGGGAGAGAGGGACTACTGCAGCAGTGATCATCCAAACATCTACTGTTATGGCAAGTTCACCTTACACAACTGTACTATGTTCTTCATATTGAGCACTGCTGCAGTAGCCTTAGCTATATGGGTAGATTACAATAGCTAAGTATATTTGGGAGGTGGAAGGAGAATTGTCATGTACCCACTGGAGAATGGTCCTAACAAAGCATGATCTAGACCTAGAGAAGGAATCCAGTTTGTAATGCTTTGTAAAAGTGTTTACAGATGACCAAGTAGCAGCTTCTAGAATACTTCTGGAATCCAACCCTTTCCAAAAAGCCACAATAAAAGCCATGGTCCTTGTAGAGTGGGGGATAACCCTGCCTGGAATATATTTGTCATGCCGAGTATAACAAAAGGTAATAGGCGTTAGACAACCATTTGTAAATAGTCTGTTTTGACACTGGTTGTCCCTTCTTACCATCACATGAAAAGAAAATTGATCTGATGATCTGAAAGATTTAGTTTGTCAAGATAGTACCTGGGTCATCTGTGGACATCCAAGGTATGGAATATCCTATCACTCTCATTTTTAGGTTCAGGAAAGAAAACAGGAAATGGATGCTTTGACTTAAAGTAAACTTGAATACCACTTTAGGAATACAAGAAGGATTAGTTCCCATAGAAACCCTGCCCTTGCGGAAAATGAGGTGGAGTTGACTCACTATAAAAGCTTGCAACTCAGATATCCTTCTTGCAGAGGTCAGAGCAATCAATAAAACTGTTTCCCATGTTAAGAATCTCACGTCAGCCAGATAGGCTGGTTCAACTGTAGCAAATATTAGCTTCTGTAACACAAAATTAAGATCCCAAGTAGGGGCCACCGGTCTACTCAGTGGCCTCTTATGTAAAAACCCTTTCAAGAATATTTTGACATGCTACTGACTTGAAAGAGAAGACTCCATAGGCAGACATTCTTATATGGCCAATAAATGAACATTGATAGAATAATAAAAAAGGCCATAGGATAGTAACTCACAAAAATATTGTAAAATCAGAGAACTAGCCCTGAATGCATAGTCGTTATGTTGTTGACACCAAGTAGTTTGCTAATATAAGATTTCCTAGTAGCGGGCTTTTCTTGCCTCTTTTAGTACTTGTTGTACATCCTCGAAACATGTGTGCCTAAAAGGAATTAAGACCTTATCATTCAGGCAGTTGATTAAAGATGATTGATGTCTGCCACACAATTTTGCTCTGATAGAATGTAGGATTTCTGTAGAGTGTGACTGTGCAGTGAAGCTATATCCCAAGCTAACGGGGCTAGTCAGCCTCTTCTAAGAGTGAATCCATTCTTTGAGGAAGTTTGTGCTAATTGCCCTTGGCTATTTCCAAAAGAAGGGAAAACCACAGTTGTCCGGGCCAGAAGGAGACACCACAATTATTTTTGGGGAGATTTCCTCTGAATCTTTGGAAGTACACTGGATATTAGTGGAAAGGGTGGAAAGGCATACAGGAACATACCTGTGCAAAGAAAAAAAATGCATCAGTCTTCCAGGCCTTCTTACATGGAGAGCAGAAACTGAATGTTGCCAGTTAATTACTCACAGAGGAGGCAAAGAAGTATACTCAAACAACTCCCCACAAACGAATAAAATCTTGGAAGACCCCCGGATCTGGTTTCCATTCATGAGGGTCTGCCTTGGTACTGCTCAGTTTATCCGCCACAAAATTTTGCTCTGACAGAATGTAGGATTTCTGTAGAGTGTGACTGTGCAGTGAAGCTATATCCCAAGCTAACGGGGCTAGTCTGCAAAGTGGGTACAACATGGTTCCCCCTTGCTTGTTAATGTAACACATCACGGTGGTATTGTCTGTAACCACTTCAGATGTTCTGTGTACTAAAGATGGTTCAGATAATCGAATGCCTTGATCAAGGCAAGCATCTCTTTTATATTTATGTGCTTGCTTCTGTCCTTGGTGTCCCACACCCCCTGCACTTTTATCTCTCTTAAAAATGCTCCCAATGCAAAGTCTGAAGCATCTGTAGTGACTGACTGCTTTGGAGCAGGGAGGGAAAAGTGGAGTCCTTGATTTAAGGATATCTGTTGTCTCCAACAAGTGATTTCTTTTCTGACAACCCCCAATACTGGGATATAAAAAGATAAAGGGTGCTGATGCTGGGACCAAAAAGATTTCAGATACCACTGTATCTTTCTCATATGCAGTCTTGCCAGGGGTATCATGAGAATCACAGATGCCATGAGAACCAAAATCCAGAGGTATTCCCTCACAGTGGCTGAAGTCTGAGTGGAAAAACTTAGACATAGATCTAACTATTTTTCCCATGGAAGAAAAGCTCTTTGAACTAAATGGTCTAGCTGGCACACCATGAACACAATCCCATGTGAGGGAGTCCCAAATGGCTTTTATATGTTCTCTTGAAATTCCAGCTTGTGCAAGAGATCTTTCTCCCAAGAAAGAGATTCCTGATATTTTCAAAAAGACTCTGCAAACATAAGCAAGTCGTCTAAATACAGAAAGATGTGGCTACCCTGTGGCCTGCAATGTGATATAACTGGAGCTAGACACTTTGTGAACACTAAGTGCTGTGGCTAGTCCAAAATGGGAAGGCAGACAACTGATAATGTGATCTAGACACACAAAAACTTAAGAAATACCTGAAGTCTGAATGAATAGGAATGTGATGATAAGCCTCTTATAGGTCTAGTGTCTAGTAAAGTGCAACAGGTTATGAAGTAACATTATTTTGAATTTCTGCACTATCACAAACAGATTTAGGGAAGAACGTTCCAGAACTGGTTTCTATCTTTGGGAATACGAACATCCTTGAATACCTGGGAAAGAAGAAATTGGTTCTATCACTTCTTGGGACAGCATGTGATGAAGAACAAGTGGAAACAAAACAATCAGATCTGCAGGATGAGGAATGACTCCCTGGAAAGGAGGAGTTTTGTCTCACTGCCATCTGTAACCCTGATGAGTGATTTTCAGAACCCATTTTTGTAAAACAATCTTGTTACCAAAGAGAAAAATCAAGAGTCAGACTTTCTAGAAGAGAAACGGGGACAAGGTGGGAGGGGGTTCACACAATCTCTTCAACAGTCATTCAGACTTGTTGGAGTGTCCTTGTCTCTGGGAGGTTTGAGACTTCTTTTTGGAACCTCCTTGCCATTTCTTTTTAAACTTCGGTTTACCTGAATTCTGTTGAGATTGTTTATTTTGTTTTTTGCTAAAAATGAATAAGGAGAAAGAAAATCCCTTTTGCAATCTGCTAAAGGAGGATTCCCTGGATCTGCTAGCCTCTTTCATCACACTTTTTGATCAATTCTGAGCAAGAGAAGTCAAACACTAAATCACTATCCATGGGAGAATTTAAAATCTTATTAACATCATCTGGGAGGTTCTAAGAATACAGCCTAGCAAACGTCCTTAAAACCAAACCAGTGGCCATAGCCCTGGAAGAAGTATCAGCAGAAACATACAAACACACTGCAAACAATGAATAGTGACTATACCTCTCAATCTCTGAGAACAAGAAATCTGGACAAAGCCATAAGTAAAGTGGGACAAAGGCAAAAAAAAAAATTGGAACAATTTTTAAATATTTCTCTTACAAAGTTAGAAAGTTGATAGAATAACAGGTTTTGCATTATCATTAATTTTCTGAAGGATATGAAGTCTGAAATTCATATGTCTGGCAGTCCGGTAATCTTTAATGATTTACCAGTAATTTGAAAGAAAACCCTAATTTTATGAAAATCAGACCAAAAATGTGAGGCCAAAATCTGCACATTCTGTGAAAATCTGTACAGCTGAGAGGTATGGTAGTGACCTGTGCAATAGAAGAAAATATCTATGGGTATTTCTTCTCAAGAAGAAACTGTAGATAAAATATTCCTCATACTTTCACAGTATGTCAGAATAAACTTTTAACATGAGCCTGACAATTTAAAATTCTGAAATTCAAAGTTGCAGAAGTATGCACTTTTTTCCATTCCTATCAATAATTTTCCCATCCTTATTGGAAAGAGTAGGATTGGAACTAAGTGATTAGCACCAGGAGTCAAATAAGACTACAGCTGCTGAGTCAGGTTTGGGAATAGTGCATAAAAATGTAAAAGACTGAGAATATATATACATCCTGTCTTCCTTTTTAGGGACAGCTGGCTGACTAAGGGAAATTGCAGGCAGTAAGATTCATATCCTGTAAAGCAGACAAGACAGGAGGAGTGGGTGTATGTTCCGAAAAAATTCTTCTGTAACAACTCATAGCATTTTTGAGGGACTGTGAAGCCTCAATGTTCTCCCACTGACAACAAGGGGATGTTATAGCAATAGTCTCAGAGAAAGAAACCCCCCACAGGGAGAATCTGAAACAGAGCTTTTCTCTGAGTCTGAATCAGACATTTGAAGACAAAACCCTGAATTCATCCATGAATCCTCCTGCTCAGATTCAAAATCTTGAATCTCTTCAAGAAAGGTGGCATCCCTCTTTCTTTTACTGGAAACTACTTTACAAGAAGGATCAATAGTCTGAATTATACACTGAGTCAGTCCCAGTAAACTACTACTATACAAAAAAATTTGAGGACAAATAGATATATGTTTAATTTTCTGTTTCCTTTTGACATGAAAAATGGGCCAACTGTGTTACTAATGGTAACAGTTGCTTCCCCATGGATGGGCACAGCCTCTTGACACAACAGGGAAACCTTAGCTGTTCCCTCTGCCAGGACAGATGAGAGTGGTTCTGCCTTGCTCACTGTGGGGACCCCAGCTGCCGCAGAGGATGTGGCTAATCCCTGCCTGTAGATGCCACACCATAGGGATACAGGATGAGTGTTGTGAGGTACAACAAATGGCCACAGCAGAGTCACCCACCTGTGGCTGAGGCAAATTGCTATCCTGTTGTGGTGGCAAAGGCTGTTTACTTAACTTTTTCTTTTTGTTGCTGGAAGAAGGACCAACTGTGAGAGTGACAATCTCTTTTCTGGTCAAGCTGAAAATGGTGTCTGTACTGTTAGGAAAACAAGCATCAATACCAGTAAAACTACCTACACAAAAGTTACTTTTTTGACAGAAAAAAACACAGTACAAAATACTTACAAACACTATGGCAACCATACAACCTTAAACACAATTTCTCCATGGAAAATAGTTTATCAGTTAGATACCACTACTTTTAAACTGATAGCAATGATGAGCACTCCATTTAAAACTATGTTGAAGTCTTGTGACAATCCTTTAAAATTAAAAACCAAAACAAAAATCTAGCAAGTCTAACCTTTCTACTGTGTGATTCCTAGTAACATGGGATAAATGAAAATTACCCTATAAGAACACCAGGTGTTTCAGCTATATGGTAATTCTGAATGTCCATGACATTTTACTTTTTAAGTCTATTTATAGATAGGCCAATAAAGTCAAACCCCACTAGCTGTGAACATGCATGTTTCAGCCTTCTTGTGACATCCTCAGCACAGCATCAGGGGAATGTTCGGCTAACCTTTAGAAACACAGAGTTGTCTTACCCAGCTGGTATCCGTAAGGATTCGGGTGTCTGCAAATATTCCAAACAACAAACTAAAGCAATGAGTAAAAAGGTCACACAGAAAAAACAATTAGTAAAAACCAAAAGAAAACTCTAGCAAGGCTAGACATTCCTCTGTGTGATTCATTAAACCTCTTGTATCAGAGGCAACATGGGATATATGCAAATGACCCTTTAAGGACATCAGGTGTTTCAGCCTTTTTCAATTTCTCCAAATCTTTTGGGTTTCTAATACCATGATGGGAATGGACTCCATTCCTTAGTCAAAGTCCGATTAAAGTTCGTGAAATTAGTATTGTTTCAGTCGTTGATGTCAGCCAGAAGTGCTCTTCGCAGCACCCGTAATGTGTCCATTAATGACTCCTTCTGCAATACGTACTGGGTTACATGTATTGGTAACTATCTAAATACGATTGTAGATTCTTTTTTATAAGACCTATTGCTCCTATTACTATTGGAACGGTCTGGGTATCTATCTTCCACATTGCTCTTGTTTCTGCCTGAAAATCCTGATATTTTATGACTTTGTGTCTCTCTGTACGCAAGACACTGTAGTCACTGGGTGTGGAGATTTCAATGAATAATGCTACTTTTGTCTTCTTTTCATGAACCACTGTCATTTGTTATGATGCTTTGTGGCTCATGTTTCTAGTGTTTTTCAGCCACATCAATACCATAAAGTTTGCACAATCCCTAATGCAACAGTCCTTCTGCCATTAGTATGTGACAACCAGCAACAAGGTGTGAAACCTTTTCCAATTCTGTTTTACAAAACCTACTTTTGTCTGTTTCTCCCACATGTTCAATGGACTTTGTAAACCAATGTGTACATATCCACTATATTGGAGCACCAATATTAACCTTTCATCTCTTGGTTTGAATCCGCCTTGTTCGTTCCTGATCAACATGAGGTTCTTCCAAAAGTTTTCTATGCTTGCAACAATATTTATGCATTTTTTCACATTTCTTGCATTCTCATCTGCTCCTTTCCCTTATATTCTTTCTTTTGTTTTTTTGACACATTCAGTTGCTGCCTGATTTTTATCTACTTCTTGTTTGATTTACATTCCTGCTTGGCAAGGATGTGCTTGTGCTAGACTTAGCAGAGAAGTTTTTTTACATTTTTTCTCCTCATGTTTCAAAACTTTCACTACATTTGGGTCTTGTGAGCTCAGCAGATAGTTGTGCAGTCCCACGATTGCAGATGTATACATGTAATCAAATTCAAGGAGGCCCATCCCTCTTTCGGAACAGGGACTGTATAATCTTCTTATGCACTGATTTTTATAAATCATTTGGTGAGCATGAAGCATCCTTCTTGTCTTTCTGTCTAATCTATCCAACATGTTTTGGAGCCAGTCAATCACTCCAAAATTGTAATGACAGGAAGAGCAAATTGGTTTATACAGTAGCTTGAATTTTGTTACTAGATGTCAACGCTGTTTTCAATATTAAGTTATGTCTTCTAAAGTATTCCTTACTAAGTTTTGTTCTCATTTGTTCATGTTTTATTGTTGATCCTTCATCGATTTCCAAATATTTGTACACTCCCTTTTCCTCAGGTTCTTTTATATCACGTTCTTGTCCCAAATTGATGTTTTCTTGGTGTTGCAGTTTTCCTGCTTTAAAGGTTGCTTTTGCACATTTATCAAGACCAAATGGAATTCTTATGTCATCTGAAAAAGTTTTGACAACTTACAGTTGTGTTTTGAGTTTCTCATCTAATGAGCTATACAGTTTTAAATCATCAAGAAAGATAAGAAGAGAAGTCTTTACACTTTGTTGTTTTCTAGGAGACAAATTATAGTCATGGTCTAAGCTGTTAAGTAGGCAGCTTAATGAGTTAACTCATTACATCCGAATGATGCCTCCAGGTGCATCTGCAGTTACCTACTACTGACGCCTCTAGGCATCAACTATTGCTTGTTCATATTAACATTAACAATTCCAAAACAGTGCTACGTACAAGGTATCAGAAGATATTTATCTTGAAGAATTCATGATGGCACACTCAATTGTGTTGATATTTGACCTCTGTCAATAATTATTGGTTAGAACTATAAGGTGATAACTTCATTTTTGAAAGGCTCAAGCCACACCCACTTTGAGGTAAAAATGCACACTCAGATGAGCTGTACTGACAGGAATGAGTTAAGGGCAAGACAGAATAACAGCGGTGACAGAAAGTCACCCTGGAATATTTCCCTTTGAATTTTTATCCCTGGGATAATAATTTGTCCTTTATCATGGCTTAATTGCAAAGTGGTCTGCCACTGTTTCATAGTCACTGTAATGTAGTCGATCAGTGTAGGGTGTATCTTACACATTTTTAAGCACTCTTTTATCCATGAATGTGGGATACTATCAGATGCTTTTTTATAGTCAGTCCATGCCATACTTAGATTCTTCCCCTTTTTACTGTTCTCAACTATGACTTTATTTAACAACAAATGATCCTTTGCTCCATATGACTTTCCTTTATTGCCCTTTTGATCTACTGCCATAATTAAGTTTTCTTCTAAATGACTATAAACTCTGTTGGCATCAATTCCAATGTATAGTTTATTCATCATCGGAAGGCAAGTTATTGGTCTATAGTTTTTAGGGTAATTTTCACTCTTAAGTAGGAGCATTGCTTTTCCTGTTGTTAAACAGAATGGTGTCTGTTCAGGGTGCACATATAAATAGTTCTTACTCGTAGCTAAATATTTATGCAAAGATGTTAATATTTTTAACCAGAAGTTAGGTACTGCATCTGGGCCTAGGGTTTTCCAGTTGAAGGCTTTTCTTAACTTTTTTTCACTCTCTCTGGCTGTTACTTCACCCCATTTCATATTCTGTACCTTTAAACTTCTTATTCTTTCTTTTACTTCTTCTATCAATTTAGCATCTTTGTTATGTTCCACAGGATCTTCATAAATTCTTCTCCAAAATGTATCTATTTCTTATTCTTTTTACTGGTCTTTCAATTCCTTTTACCTTGTTTCCCAATTCTCTGTAAAACATTTTTGGTCATCAATAAATTGCTTATTTTGTACTTTTCCTTTATATTTATCAGCATATCTTCGAAGTTTTTCCACCTGTGCAGAGATTTTTAGCTTGTTATTTGTGGTAGTGCATGATAGATCCTGATTTGTTCTAATACTGCAGATTGCTTTTATTACATGTTTCTTAGTATTTTTGTTGATCTGGTCCCTCTTCTATAATCTTCTAACAATGACACTTCTTGTCTTAATTGCTTTATAGTTTTCACTATTTGATACTTCTATGATGGTTTTCAATTATTCCTCTTCCTTTCCCTCACAACCCTGTGTTCTTGTGGTAGAACTTTATCAGTTATTAATTTAGCTGCACAGTAATATATCCTGTTTACTTCTGTTATGTCACATGGATCTCTATGGACAGTCCTAATTACTGTGTTCATTTGTATTATCAAACGTCTGACTTTTTGGGTTTAATTGACTTTCTGCAGTCTATTTCTTTCATTGAGCTTAATATGTCTATCTACCACTATTAATAAAGCAACTATTCTCTTAGCTCATTTTCTTCTAAATTTAGGGCACATTTTTTGTTTTCCATTTCCTGTAGGCCTTCTATATAAAGTTCTATAGCATCTTCCTGTGGCACATCCTCTTCAATTTCATCCTGTGCCATCTGTTGCTCTATCATATGGGAACTCACTGGCCTATCACTCGTCAACATTGACTGCATCAGAGTTTCCACAGACTCCTGTTCCTTCCCTTGCTGTCCAGCTTCAGGTGAACATTTATACTGGTTTCCTGTGGAACGCTCCAAAACATCTTCATATGTCACCTGACCAATTGCTTCCTGTTCCACTGGTTTCCCCTTAACCTGGATATCTATTACTTTATTCTGTCATGGTATTTTCTGAATTACATTTTCTACACTGAATCTTTCACTTTGCAGGTACTCCATATCCTCAGTTTTTATTTCTTTAACTTCTCCATTACTAATCTCCTTTTCTACTTTTTCTCTTTGTCTTCCTGTTTTTTGTATTGTAAAGTTTTCCATGTCAGGATTCCTTTGCCTGTTTTTCTCTTCAAATATCTTTGGTGCTGCTCTTTTTGTATTGGTTAGTTTTGCTTTCTGCTTTGCATAAATATCACACCATATTAAATCCCTTTTCCTTTCCCATGTCCATATTTCTTCTTCAGGTGTCTCCTGATCTTCCTGCTTCCCCTTACTTTGGGAACTCTCTCTATCATGCTGTGATGTAACCTGTGTTAGACCTTCGACACCAAATCCTTCCCTTCACAGGAACTACATAACTTCAACTTCTATTTTTTAATTTCTACTTTACTAATCTTCTTTTCTACGTTCCGTCTTTGTGATATTTTTCTTTATTGTGAAATTTTCCATATCTGGATGCCTTTGCCTGTATTTCTCTTTGAATATCTTTGGGGCTACCTTCTTTATATTGATTATTCTGGGTTTCTCCTTTGCATAAATATTGTACCATATCAAATCTCTTTTCCATGTCCATATTTCTTTTTTTTTTTACTTTTCAAAAATCTCTAGGTTTTGTTGTTTATATTTTCACACTTACTCAGATGCTTCTTTTTCCAAACAGATAAAAGTTTATTGATCTATATACTGTTTTTCACAAATATGTTGTATTAATGAATACAAATGTTTATTTGAAGCTTCTGACAGTTTTTCTTGTGGAATTTGTGAAAATGTGTATTTTTCTTTTCTATAATTTCTGTCTTAATCAGTTTGTATATCTTGTGTCTGAAAATTCTAGGATTTTTGCATAATAGTAACAATACATAATTTCTTTGTTATCCTTACTAGTCCACTTTATCATCTTTATGGCTCTTCTTTGGCCTATCAGTTTTTGTGATTTTTGTGGACTACTACTTCCTTCTACAACAGGGGGGCCATCCTCACCCTGAGCCTTGCCTGGCCCCATTGTAGGAATGTTTCCATATTTTGGGGATTCTACACTGTCATCTTTTCCAGTCCTGACACCCAAGGCCAGCCTTTGGTCTACTGATGCCCTAGGCAACAGGTCTCCACAGTGCCCCCTCAACACCACTCAGTGTCCCCATTCTGGTCTACATGCACCTTTCAGATTACTGAAAAAGTGCCCCTGCTAGAGCAGCGCCCTAGGTGGATGGCTAGTTGGCCTATGCTTAAGGCCAGTTATGCTGTAACCAGTGTGCTTACCAGGCCATCCTCCCCCCTGGGCCTGGCCTGGCCCCATTGTAGGAATGTTTACATATTTTGAGGATTCTACACTGTCATCTTTTCCAGTGCTGACATCAGTGCACCTGCCAGGATTGGGCACTCTTTTATCCTTGATCTTGTGCACCCAGCTATCTTTTTTAATTTTTAACCTACTTCTGTCCATGATATATGTTATATAAATTATATAAATACAGTCTATATATCAGTGTCATCTTGGTGAGATTTTCTGTAAAACAGGGTTTACCTCGTGAAGGTACTCACCGAGACTTGAGGATGGATTCAGTTTCAGAAATACTACTCTCCTTTGTTTCCTGACTTACCATCTCTCCATGTGGACCCTTGATCCATCTCTCTGTTCTAAATAATAGCCATATAGCTGAAACACCTGATGTCCTTAAAGGGTTATTTTACATATATCCCATGTTGCCTTTGATACAAGAAGAGGCTTAAGGAATCACAAAGTGTAAAGTCTAGCCTTGCTAGATATTGATTTTGGTTTTTATTGTTTGTTTTTTTTCTGTGAAATTCTTGCTCATTGTTTTAGTTTGATTGTGGGGATATTTGCAGACACCCTAATGCTTATGGATACCAGTTGGGTATGACAACCCTGTGTCTCTAAAGGTTAGCCAAACATTGCACTTATGCTATGCTGATGATGTTATAAAATGGCTGAAACATGCATGCCGACAGCTAGGGGGGGTTTGGCCTTATTGGCAGGAATTTGTCCATAAATAGACTTAAAAAGAAAAAAAAGTCATGGACATTCAAAACTGCCATATAGCTGAAACACCTGATGCCCTTAAAGGGTCATTTGTATGTATCCCATGTTGATTCTGATAAAAGAGGTTTAAGGAATCACACAGTGGAAAGTCTAGCCTTGCTAGCTTTATCTTCTGTTTTTTACTGACTGTTTTTTTTCGCTGTGACCTTTTTACTCATTGCAATCCATCAAAAAAATATTCCTAGCTTTAACTTCCCGAAGAAGAAGATAATAAAACATCTGTAAAAAATAAGAAAATGGAAGTTTTTTATTTCCCAAAAGGGAACTTATCTGACCAGCTAAGGAAAGCAGAAGCCAACCATCACTCCTCAGAAGCCTCTGAAGAGTGTACTTTTTGGTGACAGTGAAAGCCTGAAAAGCATTGCACCCAAACATGTCTTTTAGTCAGTCCAACTCCAGCTGTTTGACAGTCTGGGTGCATTGAAGGCACCCTGAAGCATTGGCATTAGGCCAACTGTTATATCCTTGGCGGGATATAACACGTATAGCTAAGGCTACTGCAGTGATCAATATGAAGAACATCAACTTCACACTTCCAGATATGTCTATTACTTACAATCTGAGATATTGAAAAACGGTGTCTGCTGCATGACATTTCTGTAAATATTTTATCATTCTCAGTATCTCCACACATTTTATCATGGGATCCGTGTGGATCACTGAACAGCAACATAACCGAAACAGATTTGGCCGGGCATACTTGCGCGAAAGTGCTTTTCACTGAAAGGCACTTTCGCGTAAGTATGCCTGTTGCAGAGATCGCATTACAGTGGGGATAAGGGAAAATTCCCTTTTCCCCACTATAGTGCGACCTCGGAGTGAGAATATTTAAGTAGGGGGGTGTGGGGGTGCAGGGGAGCTTGCCCCCCTGCAAAAACGTAAAAATAATGTTTTATTTATTTTTAAACACACATTAACGAAATCGCTTTTTCCGTGAAAGCGCTTTCATTAAAGTGTGTTCAGTGATTGTGCATTCGGACTATTGAACTTTCGTTCAATAGTCCTAGATCCTTTATCAAATATTTCTGCCAGATTTTCATCACATTTATTTATTTATTTTTATTTGACATTTGTTGTCCGGGAATGTCTGACTGAGCGTGCGCCCTTTTTCAGCAGAGGCCCAGGGAGAAAAGCCCCACAAAGTATTATATACACCATAAAAATGTTTACAAACAATACAGCATGCATGAGATAATATAAACATGCATTATACTGCTTGGATTCACAATTGTAACATGAGAGTTTAAAATTGTTATTAACAAAAAAGGCAATAAAACCAAATGTTAAAGTCTTTCATATATCTTCACTACATAAGGACTTCACCATATAGAGGGGAAGTAATGACAATTAACTCAGAGTTTAAGAAAAGACTGTAGAGGTAATGTATATCAAATCTTAGTTCTTGCAAAAGCAAGCATGTACATCAGTAATCAGAAGCAGAGGGGAAGTTGATAGAGAGAGCAGATGATAGAAAAAATATGGTTATGGATAAGAGAGGGAAAATTAGAGATTTTTTTAATTTGTAAATTAAAGACGAGAGTAGTAGTAGTAGTTAGAATCAAGTGAAATCTGAGAAAGGAGAGTAAGCTAAGTGGGAAAGGAAGGGAGGGAGATAAATATGAGTAGTGGAGAAATTAAGTGAAAAAGGTATTAGGAGTTAAAGTTCTGTAGCGAGAAATACATACAAATTGAGAAGGGGATGTATGCAAAGAGGTTCAGGTGATTAAGTTCACTGTGATTGTGTACAGGAGCAAGTCCAGGTATTTGTAAAGTGGACTTTTAGGCCGATTTTAAATGGGAAGCACTGTGTAATAGATCTGATTGTTAAAGGTAACTTATTCCAGTGGATAGAGAAGATAGTTGTAGAGGGTTTCACCAATTGATTTTTTAGGTTTATAGATCTCAAGGGGGTTTTGGTTGGTGCTTCTAAGTTTTCTGGTTGGAGGTAGTAATTTAAGATGTTGGAAATGTTAGGGCAGAAGGAGGGTTTGTAGAGGATGGGGTGGATAATATTAATTTGATAGAAAATAAGTTGATTGGGGTACTCAAGCCAGTTCAGTGTTTTCATAGCCAAACTGTGATAGTATTTAGGTTGAGTGTTGCTGGCAAATTTAGATATTTTGTGATATGTGTTTTTCATCTTCTTCAGTAGTGTTTCCCGTAGGTTAGTGAGGATTTGGGAGCCATAGAAGAGACAAGGTAGGAGATAAGCAAGAGAGAGTAACCATCTTGCCTCTGGTGTGAAATATCTTTTGTTACGGTATAGTAAGCCAAGCTTTTGGTTAGTATTTTTGACGCAGAAATTTCTATGAAGGTCAAACGTTAGTTTATCATCAATTATGACTCCTAGTAGTTTGGTATGGGATTCAGCATTGATGGTGGTGTTGTCTAACGAGGTGATAGTGAAGGCTGAGGTGTTATGAGAGTGTGATTTAGCCAGAAATAAAAGTAGATTAGTTTTCTTAGCATTGAGTATTAGCTGGTTATTGGTTAGCCAGGTCTCAATATTTGTGAAAGTTTGCTGGGTTTTGGAAAGCAGGTTTGAGAAATTATCAGAGGAGGTGATGACTGTAGAATCATCGCATATTGAATGAGAGTTGAGTTGCGGCAGGATTTATAAAGATTGTTAATAAAAATGTTGAATAGAAGAGGTCCTAAGATGGAGCCTTGTGGCACACCTATGGTGACTGGCAGAGGACGGGAGAGTGTAAAAGCCATCTAACAGAATGTTGCCTATAGGATTGGTAGCTGCTGAACCAAGAGATAGTGGATGGGGGCAGACTATGAGCAAAGGATGAGACCAGGAATAGGGAAGAGACTAGTTTGTTATTGCCTCTGGACTGCACAACTGAACTGGTAAAAGCAATGAGAGTGGAGGAAGTACTATGGTTCGGTTGAAAGCCATGCTGAGTAGGTGTTAAAAGGTTTTCTAGTAATAGTTGGCATAATAATTGTGCATGGACACATTTTTACATGATTTATGAGAGTGGAGAGAGAATAGCTATAGGCCTAAAATTGGAAATTTCTGTAGATTTTACTCCTTTATGAATGGGGATAGTATAGATTTTTTTCAGATGGATAGAACAGTAAATTCAGACAGTGAGTGATTTATCAGCATAGATATGGGGTACGCAGTAGAACAGGCGGCTATTTTTAGGAAGTATTGTGGCAAGTTGTCAGCAGATGGAGAGCATGGCTTTAGGTTCTGACATTTTTTGATATAGGCAGTTGATACAGGTTGAAGAGAAAAAGTGTTTTTTGGGGGATTGGGGTGTTTTTCAGAGGACTAGATTAATCAGAAGCAAGGGTGGAGTTAGGAAAAGATCTGGAGCTAGAAGGCAGTAATTTACTGATGGTGTTGATGAAAAAGAAATTGAACTGGGTGGCTATTTCAGTGGGAGACAGGTTAAGATCAGGGTTAGGAGATGGTAGGTTACTGGGATATAATATGTGGTTAATTGACTTCCAGAGGTCCCTAGGGTTACTATTGTGATTAGACGTGGATTGTGAGTAGACGTTTCTTATCAGATACTATCATTTTATCACAACACTATCACTTGTTCATCCACTGCTAACATTCTGTTTTGCTCATTGTGCCATGTTTTTTTAATAAAGTGCATATTTAACATGAAACATAGCTTCCTGTGTTTTTAGTTTCAGCTACGGCTGCTGCACTCCATTCTGTTTGGTTTGCTTGTAATCATTTGCTGAAAAATGTAGCAATACATTATTCTCACATAGTAAATTAACTAACTCAGTGGGGCTTGCTCTTGCTGCAGTACTGCAAAACTACTCTTCTACAGTTGGTTAACGTAAAATTCCTTGAGCTTCATTTGCCCACTGGAAAAAACAAAACAAAAAAAAACAACGAAAGACAAAATTCCAAACCCTCTTGTTTTAGGGAATCATGGCTACAGGCAGTATGATTTATAAGTTTACACTGGCAATGTTTCTCTCCTTATTGGAGACTCCTCTCTTCTTTGAGTTGGTGTGACCATGGAGTGGATATATATAAATATGTGTATTTTATATATATATATATATATATATATATATATATATATATATATATATATATATATATATATATATATATATATATATAGTTTAGGGAGAGGGTGTACAGGGGGGACTTGCCCCTTGCAAAAAATTGTTAAAGCTAAGGCCAGTATTTGGTAGTCTGGGACTCTGCCAATGTGTTACATTTATGTGCAAATAGTGGCACTCCAGAGACATGCAAATAAGGTTTGCAAAAGGCATTTATGATAAATATGGAAAAGCGAAGTATTTTTTGAAAATATACCCACTTTTTTCAAAAGAGTATGTTACGAACTTGTAGATAATTACTTTGCAAAATTGTGATCTGTTAACTATTGTTTTCTTTTTTCCCATATTCCAGTCAGACGAGGCTGAGTGCAGTCACACTCAAAAGGCTTTAGGAAAGCTGTGGAATAAAGAGCAGCCAAGACTGATTTTTTTTTAAAGAAAGGGGTATTCTTTTTCTGGACATCCTGATGGTTTCATTAAAAAATAGAAAGGGGGTGATAAGAAGGGTTGGAAAAGGGGAGACAAAATAATGAGGGGAACACACAAGGGAGATACAAGAGGACTTTTTGAGGAAGAGGTGGGAAAGGATACGCACTATGTTTTTGTCTAGGGGGTAGACCTCCCCTCAATACATATATATATATATATATATATATATATATATATATATATATATATATATATATATATATATATATATATATATATATATATTTATAAGAGGATAGTGTGGGTGGGAAAAGGGGAAGAGTGTGAAGGAGAAAGAGTAAGGGACAAAGAACTGAGGAAGTTCCAGCTGGAATCCAGTCCATGGAGCCCCAAATATGTCCACTGACAGATAGTGTCATAGTGGAGGACTCTTACGTTGAAAGGGTAGGGGCCTGTGTTGGCTTTGGGGTTGTCACCAACTGGGATAGTGTGTCTTCATGCTGCAGAGACACTGGTTTTATTCTCCTGTGCACTACCTCTACCAGTACTTCCTGAACCAATCTCTGAAGCCCCCTTTCTGTAAGGCTTGCCAAGCTTCCATGTGCCTGCAGTATCAGTACCTCCAATCTGAAGCTGAGATGACATCACCGAATGAGCAGACAGTGATCTATCCCTAGCCTGGGAGGTACATGCTTGGTCTTCTGGGAGATTTAAACATGTAAAAGAAAATGGGACAGAAGCAAAACAAAACGGAGAATGGAATACATAAACAAAATAAGAAAAAAAGGAAAAAAAAGAATGGTAGAGGCAAAAAAGGAAAAGCACAATAAATCCAAACAATGCTGTTTGCATGTAATTTAATACAATATTAAAGTACTGCAGTAAAATCTTTATTGAAGTAAAACTTGTGTACAGGAAGTGCTTTTGCATACAATGGGGGTAATGATTTGGAATGTTCTTTTATACTTAGGAAGAATGATAAGAGCAGTGGTTATGCATAACTGAGAGCAATTGAAATGGCAACCGTTTTTGACTTTTTGAAGGAGTGTGCGTTAACCTTCAGATTGTTGTAAACCTGACATTTAGATGACCCCATTTTGAATTTTAAAAGTATATTCTTATTTTGGTTAGTCTAGGGTCATCTGAGCATTTCCAGGGAAAGCCTGGGATAGGTGCTGAGTGCTGTTGATGTGTCTCTTTGAAAGAAATTCATGCAACGTGACATGCACATTTACAACCAGTAAAATGCTGAATTTCACTGATATACCTCACAGCATATTTCTTTAATACTATGGTTCATAGACATGCATATTAATTAACCTAATTTGCATATAACACTTGTAAATGGCCTTGAATTTTTGTCTAAAAGTTGAACATTGTGAAATTAATTTGTGAATAGCAGAGATTGGTGGTAAATGTGTTAGGATACCTCAGGAATAGAAAAGTAAGGAAAACATTTAAAAAATAATTATAATTTTTTAAGATATATTTTAACAATTATTTTAATATTGCTTTAAAGGTCACCTGCAATGATTTTTGATGAATGCTGTGAATGTGCCACGGTGGTGCAGCGGTAGCACTGTTGTCTCACAGTAAGAGGTTCTCTTGTTTGATTCTTGGCTGGATTGCCTTCTGTGTGGAGTCTGCATGTCCTCCCTGTGGTCGAGTGGCATCCGAAAGATGTGTGAATGGGCGTTCCTTTGTTGAAGGTTGGGCATCGGGCTGGCAACTCAGCACCATAAAAATCTACTGCTAATCATTAGAAAACCGGAGTTCTGCTGTGGTGACCCCTAACTGGGAAAAGCCAAAAAAGATAAAGAATGTGAATGTGTTGATACCATTGCCTAAGTGGCAATTTTGTCATTTTGAAGTTTTATTTATGTATTTATGTGCTGTGAAAGTCAGAAGTGGTTATAGAAAATGAGTATTATTAAAGTGTATTGTATGATTGTGCATACATGGGAATAAATGCTTATTTTGCTATAGAGTTTTCCGTGTGCAAATAACAGGAATAGGCTTATAACTCTGCCTAATTCCTCCAAGTCTTTTGGGTTTTTAATATCATGATGAGAATGGATCCTACTCCTAAGTCAGTATATGATTAAAGTTCATGAAATTAGTATTGTTTCAGTCTCTGATATTATCCAAAATTGCTCTCAGCAGCACCTACAATATGCCCAGAACTGACTCCTTCTGTAATTCATATGAATTTATATGTATCTGTAGCATATCAAAATACAATTGCAAATTCTTTTTTATGAGCCTCATTGTTCCTATTGGTATTGGAACTGTCTGGTTATCTTCCACATTGTCCTTGTTTCTACCTGTAAATCATGGTATTTTATGACTTATGTCTCCTGCATGAAAGACACTGTAATCACCGGGTGTAACAATTTCAATGATCAATCCTACTTTTGTCTTATTTTCAAGGACTACTATATCTGTTTTTCTCACATCTATTTTCTGAACTCTAGGGAAGGGGCAATTCCTATGTATTTAATAATATAATTTGCTGTTAACACTCAGTTCTGCCTATAAAGTTTCTACCTTTTAAACCGACCTTAAGGAGTTGATGAATGTAAATGCTGCTGCAGATACTGGTGAGATGGAAGTGTTCATATCTCCTCTAATTATTCCTGTTGCACCATCTTAAACTTGCAGCTTTTGTTTTAAATTCACCACTCCTTAGCCATCCCTGCATTAAATCCTGACCAAAACATGGTTGTTGCAGGAGTTTTCTGTACTTACCATAGTATTTTTGCCTTTTCTTCATTTCTTGTCTTCTCAGCTGATTCATCTTATATTCCTTCCTTTGTTTTTTGGTAAATTCAGTTGCTGCCTGTTTTTTTATCTACTTCTGGTTTCATTTCCATTCCCCTTTGACCCCAGTATGCTTCTGCTAAACTAAATAGGGAAGTCATTGATTTCTTCTCCTTGTGTTTTAAAACTTTCACTGTGTTTGGATCTGGTGAGTTAAGCAGATATGTACGCAGGCACAACATTGCAGATCTATACATGTAATCAGTTCCCAGGGGCCTTTGCTTCCTTCAGAATGAGGAATATATCATCTTGGTATACACAGTTTTATAGATCATTTGATAAGTGTGAGGCATTTTTCTTGTTTTTCTGCTCAACTGATCCAATAACTTTTGGGGCCACTCAATCACCCCAGAAATGTAGAACATGAAGAGCATATTGGTTTATAGCTTGGACTTCATACCTCTCAACTATCCACATTTTCATTGAATGTCCACGTTTGCCTCATATTTTTGGTCTGATCCTCGTAAAAGTTGTGGTTTTCTGGTAAATGACTAAGGAATTAAGTCACTAAATAATGACATACATTTGAATTTGAGACTTTATATCCTTAAAAATGCATGTTAGCACAAATTCTGTTATTTGAGCAGTTTTGTAATTTTAGAAGAACAGTATTTAAAATCCTTCTCTATTTTGGGCCTGTGACCCCCCCCCCTCCATTATTTTAAGCTTTCACCAAATTTCTTGTGCTAAGTGGTTGAGAGGTATACTGGATATTCTGCAGAAAGAGTTGGTGGAATGAGCTAGTGTGCCAAATATGGGAATCATGTGCACTGCCAGGATGCTGGGCAGAGACGTTGATGATATACCCCCATGCATCACATACTACTTAGCAATTGATAGAATGATAGCCCTTCCTATTATGGTACTACTCCCCACTGTGGAGTACGAGGTGCCCTAATTGCAACATGAGTAAAAATTATAGCACTGGGTACCTCAGGGAAATGTGTCAGCCCATAAAATGCACACATAGTCTTGGCTTGGTCCTGAGCTGACACCAGGAACTGCTTCAGTATCCACAAAGTATAAGCCTGTGAGATCCCCAAAGTGCCCCCAGTCTGTCTCTTTAAGGTCCCCGTAGCAAGTATAGTGAGGGCTATACATATTTTGGTGTCCACAGGAATAGGAAGTCCACACATTCCTCTAATGTCCCTTTAGGGGTCAGACATGCCCACTAAAACCCTTATAATGTCTCCATCTACTCTGAACCTATAAAAGATTTCCTGATTATCAAAGTTATAATTAGTAATCCTTTGCTTATATTTTTGTCTTCTTGGCAAACACGCACACTGTTCATTAGCACACAAAGACTTATATCATTCCTCGGTTCCATACACATTTGCACACATGCATTTGATATCATTGTCAGTTGGTGTAAATGGTCTCTATTAATAGTGGCCCAACTGCTCTTGTTCACACACATCCCCAAAAGCCTTAATACATTTGCATAACTGAATATGAGTACTGGGCTACATTTTTTTACACTGCTGCATCTCAGGCATTATTTATGTTGGTTCATTGCCTTTATGGACGATGGCAAATCAAAGCTGAACCAGGAAAATATCAGGACTGTATCATATCTAAATGGATTTAAATGTGTTGGTCACACTTGCAGTAATAGCCTCTATGTGGAGTCCATGTGTCATATTTGTATGCATTGTCTTTTTATCAGCTACTACAGTCCTCCTAAAATCATATTGATAGATAAAGAAGTGAGTTTCTAAATTGCCTTTCAGTATGCATGAAATTTGAATATAAATGTGTGTGTGTGTGTGTGTGTGTGTGTGTGTGTGTGTGTGTGTGTGTGTGTGTGTGTGTGTGTGTGTGTGTGTGTGTGTGTGTGTGTGTGTGTGTGTGTGTGTGTGTGTGTGTGTGTGTGTGTGTGTGTGTGTGTTCTGAAACACATTAATGTTTCACCCAGAAGTGATTCTCTGTGCTACACATTTTGAGTCCCATGGTAGACTTTTCCTCTCCTGCTTTCCTGTGACTATAATCAGGATATTGTGGGCATCACTCTCTGAATCAATACGTAAACTGTATAATTTGATTTGTGTGTGCTTAAATTCAGTTTTATGGTATTGTCATCAACATAGCTTACTTTTGCTGTGCGTAAATATTTTTGTTTTTGTCTTCTTAAGGTTTTGTCTGTGTGGATCACATTATCAGTTTTCTGTCTTGCTATTTCAACCATCCACTGCATCAGATGTATTCACAAAGTGTCTAGCTCTGATTATAGCTAATTGCAGGCTAGAGGGTATTCACATTTTCCATACTTAGATGACTAGCTTATCTTGACAGAGTCTTTTTCAGTGTTTAGAAACCCCTATCTTGGGATAGAGATCTCTTACACAAACTGGGATTCCCAAAGAACATTCAGAAATCTTTCTTGACTCCCTCACACAGAATTGTGTTCCTGGGATGTTATTTAGACACCTCACTTCAAAGAAATTTCCTTCCACATGAAAAATAGATCCTTGTCTAGATCTATTTGTAAGATTTTCCATTCAGACTTTAGTCACTGTGGGTCGCATGGCATCTATAATTCTCATAATATCCCTGGCAAGACTTCACATGTGAAAGGTAAAGTGGTATCTGAAATATTTTTGGTGCCAGCATCAACATCCCTTATCTTTTCAGATATCAGTGCTAGTAATTGCAGAAAGGACTCTTCTGGTAGAGATAACAGATATCCTTGAATCCAGATCTCTCCTTCTCCTTCCCTGCTCCAAAGCAGTCAATCACCACACTTCAGACTTTAGTAGAACAACAGTTTTTGGATAGATAAAGATGCAGTGCATTTTGGACATCAAGGAAGCAATGTAACAAGCAAGGAAGCAAGCATGTAAATATGAAGGAGATGCTTGCTTGAATCAAGGCACTCGACTATCTGAACCATCTTTGGTCCCCATGACCTCTTCAATTGGTTACAGACAATATCATAGTCATGTTGTACATCAACAAGCAAAGAGGAACAAGGTCATACTCACTTTCCAGACTAGCCATGCTAGCTTGGGATATAGCTTTATAGCACAGTCTCACCCTTCAGACATTGTACATTCTTTCAGAGCAAAATTCTGTTGCAGCCAAGCTGAGCAGGACCAGAACAGACCTTCATGAATGTAAACTAAATCAGGAGGTCTTCCAAGATTTGACCCTTTATTGGGGAATTCTCAAGCAGGCCTATTTGCGTCCTCTCCCAACAATCAACTAGTTAGTTCTGTTCCAGGACTTCATACAATACGGCCTAGAAGACAGATGCCTTTTCTTTTCTTTGGACAAGAGTATTCCTGTATGCCTTTCCACCATTTCCACTAATATCATGCGTACTTCTGAAAATTCAGACGGAATCCCCCAAAATCATAGTGGTGACTCCTTTCTGGCCCAGGCAACTGTGGTTGTCCCTTCTTTTGTAAATATCAGGAGCAGTTAGCACAAGCTTCCTCACAGACTGGATCTACTCAGATATACCTGACATAAATCTTCTTTGGTGACTGCCCGGATGATAGGGGCTTAATTCCTTTTAGGCACCTGTTTTTTGAGGACGTGCAGCAGGTACTAATGGAGGCAAGAAAACCTGCTACTAGAAAATCATACATTAGCAAATGGAAAAGATTTTCTAGTTGGTATCAGCAACATAAACAGCACACATTCAGAGATAGTCGCTCTCTAGTTTTCACAATATTTGTGAGTTACTGCCATATGGCTTTCTTATTCCTATGCTTATTCCTCTGTCAAGGTTCATTTATTGGCCATTTCAGCATGACTACCCATGGATTCTCCTCTTTCAATGAAGTCTTATGTCAAAATGTTCTTGAAAGGGGTTTTCCATAGGAAGCCTCCTAAAAATTGAGACCCTTCTGTGGGATCTTAATTTTTTCTTAAAGAAACTAACACTTGCTCCATTTGAACCAGCTAATCTAGATGACTTGAGGTTCTTAACATGCAAAACAGTTTTACTGGTTGTTCTTACCTCTGCATGAAGGACATCTGAGTTGCAAGCTCTTATGGTGAGTCAACCCTAACTAATTTTTCACAGGGACATGGCTTATTTGAAAATGAATCCTTCTTTATGCCTAAAGTATTATCCAAGTCTACTTTAAGCCAAACTATCCATCTCTCCATTTTCTTTACCGAACATAAACATGAGGGAGAAAGGATACTCCATATCTTGGATGTTCACAGACAACTGAGGTACTATCTTGACAGAACTAAATCTTTCAGATCATCAGATCAATTGTCCATTTCTTGTAAAGGTAAGCAAAAGTGACAACCTGTGTAAAAACAGACTATTTCCAACAAAGTCTATGTATTATACTATTAGTTATAAACCTTCCGGAAGGATATTTGGACAATGAATAGAATGAGTGGTGATACCACAAAAAAGTAGGGGGAAATCTATAGCAAGACCAAAGGCAAAAGTCAGATATAAAGACACAAAAGATAAACAAGGTGGAAAAAAAGTAAGACACCCCTCAAGCTGTATATACAATATTACATTCAATATAAATACAAGCAAAATGTCATACACTGCTAATAAGTCCTCTCACCATTTGGTCAAATAAATGTATGTAAAGAATAAGAAAGAAATACACTCATTGAGATAAATAAACTACTGGAAATAAAAATGAAAATGTGTAACAGCAAACACCAGATCAGAAAAAAATAACTACCAGAAAGTTTAAGATGGTATGAAATATACTATTATACACACTTAAAAAATATTTTTGGTTGATTATTCCTTCTTTGTACATCCCCTGTTTTATTCCTATCTCACAGTAAGGACAAGAAACCTGTTTTAATTCCAGCCCGTGATAACATAACATTTATGACGGCAATAATCATAAACTCCCAAAATGGACAATGTCGGCAGTATAAGGAGCATATGCTTATTGCACAAATTATTTTATGGAAATGCATAAGAACTCTAATGAGCACTACAGAAAATAATCTAGAAAAAAATAAAAGAAATGTGCTACAAACCCCCTCCACTCACACACACTGCCATGCTTTTGTTAATTAAAACACCTTAAAAATTATGTTTCAAATGTGTGTTTATTTAGTCAGTTTACAGAAAGCAAAACAGAAGACAGAAAACAAGAAAAATAAACAGTAATACAAGGTTACAAGGAATAACACCATTAATCAGTGACATAGTTTGGGTTGTATAGATTCTTTTGTGGTTGTAGACAAGGTGAAATACTGTAAGAGTTTGTACTCCCACAAGGAAATAAATATATTTTAATTTTAATGTCCAGAATGTAAACTTGAATTATGCCTTTATAAACTCATGGAATAAGCATACTGAAGGTGTCATTTTAGCCTAGTGTGGAAGCAACAAGCATAACCTTAGTTTTACATGGGTTCTGGACAGCATGTTCAACTGAAGGCAATGAAAAATAATGTCGATAGACAGTATCAGATTTGTCTTTGAGATGAGTTTGCAGGGCAGAAAATAATACCTGAAGAATGTCATATTAAAGAAATATATATGGGGTCTGTTAGAAGTGAATTTGCCAGACAGCTTAAGATTTTGCAACGTCTTCCAAGGAATAAAACAGCCTTATGAAACAGGGAGCGAGAGTCAAGCTATTCAACAAAATGTCTGCTACATCTTGCTGCAGAAGTGCCAGATTTATAGACTTGTAATCTTTCATACCTTCCAAAAGTAAATCATTTTGGAACTGCTTTTGTTTCCTTCTAGTGTCTGCACATTCCAGGGAGCATAAACTCAACCTGGGGTCAAACATGGAACAACAGAAGAATAAAAAATCCCTGCGGCAATAAGGAAAGTATAAAGGATTGATTTCTTTATTGTTTTTTTAATCTTTAGAAAAAATGAATAAATTAAACCTTCAGTAAAGAAGAAAAATCAAAAACTGTGCTACATAAAACAGACCAGACGTTGATTAAAAATGCTGTGGACTCTTAAGACTACCAAGGTTACACATTCTTGTGCAGATAAGGAACATTAAAAGCTCGCATCGTGCTATTCAAAACTGTCTAATCGCTTTTATTATCTTCTCTGGCATTTGTTTTCCACTTTCAAATGTTTAATCTGAGAATCTCTTTTTAGCAATCTGAAAAATGTCTGTAACCAAAGAAAATGGAATTTAGCATAAAATGATCTAATAACCATAAGTGTAATTATGAATGTTATTATTTTAAATGATTTAAAGACCTAAATTCCTCAGGGCATTTGAAGATAAAATGGCTTTGTGCAGCCAGTTACCTGAAGTCAGTATACCGACGTACTCAGCTCAGTCCTACACAACTAATCATGGTGTCAGTGTGCACTACCTGGAGTCACCACATTTATTCCCTTAACAATTGCAAACTTTCCAACAAATATGCTGCCAAAATTCTTCTGCATACTATTTTTATTCCATTACCAGCAGACCATCTGGCCCACTACAATAATTGTGTAGAATTCATTCCTTTAAGTGTAAAAAGCAACAGGCTTATAATCTACACAGCCCTGGGGAAATGATCTTTTATGGACTAATTCCACCTCTGTTGACTGACATGAACATCCCCTGAAGTAATGCCTGCTACTTCTTGTCATTTCGTGTGCCCTCCCAAAATGTGCGTGTATGATTCACTGTATTCACAGTTATGGGTAATGTACAAAAAGAGGTTGGTAGATCCTAGCTCATATCCCCAAACTTTTTGAAATATGTTATATATCTGTGTTTCACTAGGCATCAGAACTGCAGTGTACCAAACCACTTTCATCCTCTCAGGATGCATTGACATTGCCCAGTTCCTCCCTTCCCACTCCAGCTTGCTCTTCAAAAACAGTTTTAAATGATGAGACTTGTAAATCTGACTCCCATATAATAAGAGACTGAATATGTGAAAATGCAGACATACCTGTACTAGTTTTGAGATCACTGGGTCTCAGGGTATTCTGTTTTCTCACTAGTGTGAGTTTGGGGGGGGTGCATCCTCACATAGCTATAGACAGAGGGGTTGGCTCCTTGCCAGAAAATAATTTTAAAGAAGAACCATAATGCTCAGACACATATGTAGAGGTCTTGAAATTAAAATAGGTACCACCACCCCCAGAGTATTTGTCACTATTTAGACCCATCTCATCTGAATCATAACCATGTCTTTATCTGTCTATACAAAGCAAGTGGCCTATATGTTGCTAATGTTCTTTTTACATTTTTTCCCTTTTTACTCAACAATTAATACTTTGACTTCTGGGTTTTATATCTTACATTATATATTGTATCTGTGTTGACTTCTCTTAAATATTTGTACTAAACACAGCAAATAAGATAACATTATAAGAAGCAATTTTGGCAACCGTATAGAACACCCAGTGCCTTCTTAAAGGTCCTTCTCTTGAAGGTGAAAGCAAAAGCTTTTCCCTTAAAGGAAAAAGCTATTTAACAAGTAAGCACCTGAAACATTTGAGAGACTTGGGCACATCACAACACATCTGCAAAGAAAGAGGCAGAACTTGTATAGGAACTGTAATTAGACAGAAAAAAATTTAGTAGAACAGCTCAAGTTAGCAGACGGGACCCTAGCTGCTTGAAACTAAAACAGTGGAGTGGGGCAAGACTGTCATAGGGCAGTAGCACAAAAACAAGCTGAAAAGCTTAGATGGGTTAGAGCAACAATGGATCTTCTTCCATTAACATTTTATACATTCATATAAATTCAGCAATTTGTGAAGCATGGAAGATCTACATTCCATCTTGATCCTCTGGAATTTGTCAAATGTATTATTACTTTAACAATTAATTTCAACCCCTAAAAGAGACTGACTACTCATTTTCAAACCTATCAAGATCAAATCTGTGATAACACAGAATGAACCAGTTGTGTCTGTTTATTTTTTGAAACACTTCTAAATCTTGTAAGTCATTTATAATCAAGATGAATTCAATATTTTAAAAAAAAATGTAGCAGTCCGTTAAAGTGGCTTAGTTTTAAGTTTTGTTTTTTTAATGAATTATATGCCTGGTTTGTGAAAGTAAACTTTCAGAGTTGTTCAGCTTAAGTCATTAAAATCATAGTGTCTGTGAATGTTTGGATACATTCAACATGGAGAAAATGGATATGCTCTTGTAGTAAAACGATGTTTTTGACTATACCAGTTGAAAATATTCATCCATGATATTTTCATACCCCAGACATGACTGGACTATTGAATAGCCCTGTACTGTACAGGCATAAAGCCCAGACTGTCCTCCATGTGACCTGAGTTCAATTAGCTGAGGCTGCTATAAGGACTAGTTGACGAGGATGAGAGTAAGTGGCTGAAGTCTGCAGCATGACAGACTGATCCTGCAGCACAGGCCCAAAGCCTCCATGGCAGTGAAAGCAGTCAGCTTTTGCCCCCTTAATTGCACCATTCCCAGACAGCTCTGTAGTACTGGGGCATGCTAGTTGAGCCTGGGCTTCTTGTATCATACTAAGTGGTATAGCTTCTCAAAGAAAAGTAATAAATGGCAGCCCTCTTCAAGCTTTTATATGTTTCTTATGTCTGATTGTACTAGTCTGTGCCCTCAGAAGTTAAAGCAACCTTGTGTTTTTCTGTGATTCCTATATAGCCATTTCAGAAACTTCTAGAGTGAATAATTCTAATAAATAATTTGTGTACTCTGTCTAAACTTTCACTTGAGGGAACTGATAAATGAAATAACCCTTTAATTCAGGGATAGAACCAAATCTGCAATCAAACCAAATTAACCAGCATGGGAAGCACAGAGGTATATTATGTTTTAGAAAATAGCATTGTTATTTTAATTTTAAATCTCATAGTTTTAATTGCTGCTTCAATTTTAAATCACATGGAAAATACTGAAAGTGTAGCATAATAATTATTTTTCTGAGAAAGTAAAGCAAATTTGAAGTCTTCCTGAAAAGATGACATGCAGTGAACTGAATACTTTACATTTGAATTGTTGCATGCAACCTGTTAGATAACATTTTATGGAGAAGTAAAGTTGAAAATATCTAAAACATATCGTATTTATTTATTTAAATCAGTACTGGCTCTTCAGTATCTACCTAAAAAAGAAATCCATGGATTTTTAAACTAAACCTGTTAAGTGTTACTTTAATTTGAGGCTTCTTCAATGCTTTGTCCTGTCTGAAAATTTCTACTGAAATACTACACAATACTGGAACTAGTTTAAGCCAGTGCTCCTAGCCTTAAGTTGAACTTAAGAAGTTGGCAAACACAGAAAAAATATTAGTTCATGTTGTTTATCACCACTTATTAGCTGACGGAAAGACTTGAAACAAATGTTTATCTTCAAACTTGCTCTAAACCCCTGTGAATCATAATGCAAAGTGAGTGTGTCACCCGGATGAGAATCAATGAATGTTCCCTGAAATGAATAAACAGCAAAGGTAACAGATGAAAATGTAAGGATAACTACAGGATTTAAGAACAGGCTTTGTCAGGTGCAAGCCATAAATACCATGCAGAAGAATACTGTTTCATCTTGCATGACAAATTAGTAAAAATACTAAGGCCATTAAGGATGTATTCTCTTTCTCATGAGAGCCATAGTTTCATGCGCTGTTTGTCTCTGTTAACATCTCTAGGGGTCTTTGCATATAAGGTCACTCACTTGCATGAACTTATGAATGACAGGTCAGTACATTAATGATAGTATGTGATGGGATGTGCTGGGGAACAGACATATGGACGAGTACCTGCTCAGCTACATCACTTATGCTATGATCTGTTCTGAACAGCATTGAAGTACAGAAGCTTTGCTCAAAGCATGCTGGATTTCACAGACATGTTTGGTGAATTTATTCTTTGTCTGTCTGTAGTTTTTTGTATGTTATATACCTATTAGAAAATGAGATGTAGGTTCTTGTCACCAACAACTGTTTGCATTAATATTCATTATTCTACATCTTCTGCATTGCTGCTTTCAGAATCACAGCCACTTTAACTTAACTTGTAACTTTGGTTTAAAAACATATTTGAATTTGTAAACAAAAAGGCACTAAGGTAACATAACAGGTAACCTCACAAAACCTTTATTAATCCACAATTTGATGAATGAAGAAATAAAAAAACAGCAACTTGAACTGACTAAGCGCTTTCACCCTCATGGGCATCTTCAGTCAGTTAACTTCAGTAAAAACAACCTTTAAATACAGCTATTAATTAGTGCTTGATTAATCAATGATGAAAAAGCAGGAGGGTAGTTAAATTAAACAATTATCCCCTAAAGTTCCTGTTCACCAAATCTTAAAGTCCTGCTCAACAATACCTTGTTTGCTAGAATCTCAAGTAAGTAATAGCTATCCAGAATAAATAAATAAACCAAAATAAAACATCATAAAAGCAGTGTGTGCAGCAATAAACATTCCATATAAAACAAAAAACATATCTGTTAAAATATTTAAATTTACATAGTTTTATATTATATACAAGCTGCCTTGTATCTTAAAATACATGCTAGGGATAGTGCATCATTGATACCAGGAGCATTGCTGGCATCAAGTCTCAGTTGCCAAAGAAATTCCCTTATTTCCAACATGGTTTTAAAGTCCCCGCCCCAAAATCCTTTGTATATAGCCTGTCAATAACAAAAAAAATAAACTTTTTAAAGTTTGAACAATGATTCGTGTGTACATACAATGAATTAGTGGTTTTCTTGTTTTTTATATCCCTGTAATGTTCTAATATTCTTTGTCTCAACTTCCTGGTAGTCATACCTATATAGAACGCTGGGCAAGATAAACAAGTGGCAGCATAAAAGACCATACTTGTGTTACAGTTGCAGTAACCAGGGCTCTTCAAAATTCTCTTAAAATTACCTAGACAAACATAGGGACCATCATTAATAAATTTACAGGCCTTGCAATTGCCACATTTGGCCATAGTAGCTGGTCTTTGTCCAAATGATTTAGGGGTCTTATCTAGTAGGTCTTTTAAATTTGAACCTCTACTATTAATAAAAGTGGGACATTTACCAAGTATGTTGTGTAAGTCTGCAGGGATGAGGCTTTCCCAAGCACTGTAAATAACATCTTTAACTTCAGGTGCTAACCTATTGTGTTGTAATACCATTCCTGTTGGCGTATTGTTTCTATCAGGCACATCTTTATGGTTGGTGACTTTGTCACATAACCTGTGTGTGTCATGCAAAATTGGAACAAAGTCAGTAGACCTTCTTCTAAATATTTCATGTTGAAGCGACAAAAGTATATCAATGGGATAACCTCTTTGACAAATAAGTCCTTCAATATTGCTTACGTAGAGGTTAACGTTCCGTCGGATTAGCACACTGGTACCACAAAAGTCAAATAAACCAAAAGTAGAATGGTTCCTTGTGTGCGAAGTGGGTGTCAAGCCAAACACAAGTTCTTCGTCAAATAAAATCCAAGTTCCCCAAATAAACGGCGAAACGTTGATGTATAATCCAAACAAACAAATATTTATTAGAATTCCAACGAACAGGATGATAATACAGATGAGCGCTTTCACTAATAACTAGCTTCTTCAGATCATTATAAAAAATGGTGCAATTCCATCCCTTATATAGTAGTACAATTAGTTTCTGATTGAAACAAGCATATGTAATTAAATAATTGAATAAAATCAGTGATAGATACATCATTCTTAAAAGAGCCAGTGCATATTCAAGTATATCTTGCAGGGTTGCTATAAACAGAATTCACTATTACACGCCTTAAATGCAATTCATTTCTTTGTCAGACAATATATAAAAACTGCATGAATTATAGAAATATTTATAAAAATATTTAATTGATTAAATAATACAGTGTATTAAATAGACCAAATGCATCTGAAATATAATCTCAAATGGAATTAATTGTTATAGCAGTCAATAATATATTTGTGAGAACGCTTCCAGTATAAAAAAATCAACATTGTCACATTTGTTATATTTCGTTGTTATAGTGCATAATCTAAAACTGTAATTCAAGTAAGAGGATATATATCAAGTAACATTAGTTAAAAAGTATGTAAAAACAATGTATATAAAATGTAGAAGGCATGTAGGGAATATATGAAATATAAAATAAGATAAAACAAAAACAAAATATGTGTATATATATATATATAAACATAATTTAATAAAATTCCTCACAAGAGCCTATAAATATATATTCATGACATGACGTTTATGTGCTAATGTATATAGCTAAATCTTTGAATGCACATGAATCCTCATGTAAATATGTACGTATATGTATATATATGGATCATGAATGCATGGATATATATAAATATAGTGAAAGCGCTCATCTGTATTATCATCCTGTTCGTTGGAATTCTAATAAATATTTGTTTGTTTGGATTATACATCAACGTTTCGCTGTTTATTTGGGGAACTTGGATTTTATTTGACGAAGAACTTGTGTTTGGCTTGACACCCACTTCGCACACAAGGAACCCTTCTACTCTTGGGTTATTTGACTTTTGTGGTACCAGTGTGCTAATCCGACGGAACGTTAACCTCTACGTAAGCAACATTATATTTTTAACCAACCGATTCGGAAAGTGGGGCTATTTGTTGTTTAAAGCGTTTGGACATAATATACAATACGTGACTGCTCAAGCGGTTGACATTTTAGTGCAACCAAGCTCAGTTTGCATACGTTAACTACACGCTACATACGCGACATTGCAAGTACGCGAGATCTTGAACAGCATGGTGGATGTCGAGTTACCATATAGGCCGGGAGGTGAATACCAAGGCAAGGACAACGTGCCGAAAACACAGAGACCCAGAGGTGAATATCGGGGCAAGGAAGCACTCACATCGCGATTTATGAGATATCTAAATGGAACATCTATACCTGCATGGTTTTTTGAAGAGAACGATGCAACCGTTGATAATGAAAATGCAGTGGTGGACATGGAAAAATTACATAAACTTCTCGGAGATATTGAAAAGGACTTTTATAAACTTAAGCGTTTGCAGACTCAGAGGGTACATTTTGAATTTTCATATCATATATCCATTTCATATATTCCCTACATGCCTTCTACATTTTACATACATTGTTTTTACATACTTTTTAACTAATGTTACTTGATATATATCCTCTTACTTGAATTACAGTTTTAGATTATGCACTATAACAACGAAATATAACAAATGTGACAATGTTGATTTTTTATACTGGAAGCGTTCTCACAAATATATTATTGACTGCTATAACAACTAATTCAATTTGAGATTATATTTCAGATGCATTTGGTCTATTTAATACACTGTATTATTTAATTAATTAAATATTTTTATAAATATTTATATAATTCATGCAGATTTTATATATTGTCTGACAAAGAAATGAATTGCATTTAAGGCATTTAAGGCGTGTAATAGTAATTCTGTTTATAGCAACCCTGCAAGACATACTTGAATATGCACTGGCTCTTTTAAGAATGATATATCTATCACTGATTTTATTTAATTATTTAATTACATATGGTTGTTTCAATCAGAAACTAATTGTACTACTATATAAGGGATGTAACTATACCATTTTTTATAATGATCTGAAGAAGCTAGTTATTAGTGAAAGCACTCATCTGTATTATCATCCTGTTCGTTGGAATTCTAATAAATATTTGTTTGTTTGGATTATACATCAATGTTTCGCCGTTTATTTGGGGAACTTGGATTTTATTTGACGAAGAACTTGTGTTTGGCTTGACACCCACTTCGCACACAAGGAACCATTCTACTCTTAAGTCCTTCAATATGTCCAGTTCAATTTTAAAGACATCATCCTTACTAATAATACAAGACAACCTGATCATTTGGCCCTTAACAACATTTCTCTTAACATAGGCAGGGTGACAACTACTATAATGTAGAAATGAATTGCTGTAAGTTTTCTTTCTGTATAATCTTGATTCTATTTTACCATTTTAGTATATAATTGTAAATCCAGATAATCAATACTCATCTTGCCAACCTTGTGTGTAAATTTTAAGAATGTTGTCGTGTTGTTCAAATATAAAATAAATTCTTCCAGTTCGTCCAGTGTGCCCTTCCAAAAAAGCAAAATATCATCCAAAAATCTAAAATAGATAGGCATCTTAGCCTTATAATAAGATGTCAACACAAACTGGTCTTCCCATTCTGCTAAAACAAGGTTGGCATAAATGGGTTCACATTTAGCACCCATAGCCACCCCTCTGGACTGTCTGTAATACTCATCCTCAAAACCTACAAAATTGTTCTCCAGTACCATTTGCAACAGATCCACCAATAGGTCCTTCTTGGTCCGGTGCAAGTTGGTATGTTTGTCCAAGCTCTTCCTAAACCAGTCGAGCCCACAATCATGGGGGATCACTGAAAATAAATTGATAACATCAACAGTGACCAACAAAAAATCCCCCAGATCATCATGAGACAAAGTTCTGAGGCAGTTCAAACAGTGCCATGAATCTTTTAAGATATATGGCGACCTTTCCAGGATGTCCTTGGTCATAATGTCTATGTAGGAAGCTAGAGGTTCAGTTTTTGATCATCTGGCTGCAACTATGGGTCTAAAAGGTGGGTTAATTAAATTTTTATGAATTTTGGGTATGCCAAAAATGGTGGGCATGACCGGGTGTTCTACCAATAAATATTTATATTCCTCAGCATCTATTATACCTTCACATAGCAACTCATAAAGCATCCAGTCTATTTTGGTGTACGCCTTCTGGACATCAAATTTAGAAGCTAACTCATATGTGTCGGAGTCGTTTAGAATGTTCTGCATCTGCATTAAATAATCAGTGTTGGTCATAATAACCACTCCTCCACCTTTGTCCGGTTTCATAACCCTATAGTCCTTGTTAACAGAAAGTTCCTTTAAGCAAAATAATTCTGCAGATGTTATGTTGTTGTCACATGTTATCTGTCTATTGTCAAGAAGTCGCCTAATTTGTGTTGTACATAAACGTTCAAAAGCCAACACAGCAGGATGGTGTGGGGGTATAAGTGTGCTGCTTCTTTTAATTGTAAATAATTGAGATTCACTGTCAAGCCTGTGTTTAGTATTAAAAATACTTTTAAATTCAGTTTTCTTGTAAAGAGCTTTAAATTAATAACAATCTTACTGATGTCATATTTGAAATCAGGGACAAAAGAAAAACCTCTTTTCAATAAGCTAAGATGACTGTCTAAAATCTTCAAACTAGAAAAATTGTAAACAAAAAAGGAGTTGTCACCTAAAATAGTAGGACCCTCCTTAGTAATGTTAGCCAAAGGAGAATTTAACATACTGGTGGGAGAATGCTGACATAAATCAGTAGATGAATCAAAACAAGATACAGGAGAATCAGTAGGTAAGAAAATACTGGGAGTGTTATCAGTGCTGTCGTTCATCTGTTGCACCAGTTATTGGTGTTGTGGAAGGTGGGGTTCAAGTTCGAGTTGTTCCTCCTCTGTCGCCCATCCCTCCAATTGTTCCCTGTGTACCATCCTGGTCCCTGAGGTGGTCTCTGAACCTCCTGATCTCATGGGTTGTCTCGGTTCCTCAATCTGTCTGACCGTCTTAACGGAGGTTGGTTTTCTAAAAAAACCTCTTCTTCCTCCTCTATCCCAAAATGTATCTCATTGGTTACCCCCTCCTCCTCAGTTAACATTGTGTTTCTCCTTATGTCCCCATCATGTTGGACATCCCTAGTCGTATTGGGTAAGGGGTAAGCTTTTTTCTCTTTATATTCAGTAGTATCCCTTAATAGCTTCTTTTGTTTTCTTTCCATACTTTTTTTAACATATCTGTCAAATTCAGTTGTAATTCTATCTAATCTACCTTTGTTACTTTCAAAAAGCAATTCATTGGTAATACTCTGCTTGAGAATAATTAGTTCATTTTTTAAAACACTTAATCTGTTGTTATTGTCTCTAATGATAATTCTCATTAAGTCCATCCCAGTTCTATCAAAAAGTTCCAACATATTTTTGTATGCCTCAATTCCCATAGGGACCCTATATACTCTCAGACCTTTGGGTACCTGGTTAAGTTCTAGTGAAAGCTCTAAAAAAACATTGTCCATCTGAAGTGATTTGTATTTTTTAGCTAGCTTTTCAAATTTAAATACCTGTGAGTTGAATGTCCCAAGATTTTCTGATCTAAAAGAGTCACCTAATACAGGGGGCACCAAGAAGTTCTCCATGTCAAACATCGGTCCTGTAGGAATGTTGTTAGTAACAATTCTTCCTCTGCTGTTATTATTCTCTCCCTCATGGGTATTGTTCCTTTCCCCTCTAAGTGTCTCCGTATTCACTTGTCTATCAGCATTGGACACTGGTGGTGTATGCATAGTAAACAGTTCCACCTGTGTGTCTGTTAAACTAACATCTTGAATATTATGTTCTGCAGTCTTGTTTGCCTGCAGTAATGTGATAATCTGTCTAGAAATTTCCATATATTGGATCATTAAATGTTCCATCATAAATAAAAATATATATATATATATATATATATATATATATATATATATATATATATATATATAGGAAAAAAAAATATAAAAAAATATGTAAAAAAATGAACTTTTCCTGTCCACTTTTAAATGTTTAACCTCAGATCTAAATGGGTAATAGTGGTAAAAATAAACACCCTATTGGTTGAATTCATAAGAACCAATAGCATTAATAAAATAAAGTAGAAAATAATAAAATAAAATAAAATCAGAAAATAATAATAATGAAAAATAATAATATTAAATTCTTATTGTCAGGGTGTAACAATCTCTCGGATTCATGAAGCTCGGCGCAAGGCCGGTGTAAGGCCTGCGCTGGCCGTGCGGCGTATATATGGTGTAGTAGCGCCATATGCATATTAATGAAGGTGCGCTGCCACCACATCCACGTGCATAGGACATGTGCGCGAGTGCATGGGGCATTACTAAGCTGCGCCCGGAGGCATGTCAATGTTGGCTGTCGATGAGCAACCTAAACTGCTGAATATTATAGTCTGCCAGCAATAGTAATTGCACCTATCAGTGTCCGTGGATAATGAAACATATGCAAAGCATGCAAGACAGTTCCCGGCCACACAAAATGGAGAACCAAACAGAAATGCACGCAACACAATATGAGTTTCCGTCCATGGAACAAATGATATTTAAAATCGTGCGTCCATAATGTACTGCACTGTCAGTAGTTATACCCAGTGGAAGTGAAGCGCATCATGTCAGCGCGCCGCCAATACACACATCTAGCCCCATGGGCAGGGTCACCAGCAGTCCCACAGTGGTAGTGATAGTACACAGCTGGGCAGTTGTGGCCATATAACAACCATAAAGAAACCTGACAGTCCAAATTGTATACCAAACTCACACAAACATATGAATATTAAAATGTGCTATACACATGAACAGGAACGTAACCGGCACATACACATAGGATGCTATATGCGGAACCAGGGCATTCAAATGCAGAACCCATGCATGCAAATGCAATAAGCAACAACCCCTGTATAGCACATAACCCGCACCCACGTCCGAATGTCCACCAAATCCTGCTACCAGCCTTGCGCAGCCGTACACCTACACATAGCGAGTATTCCCCATATGTAGTAGGAAGTATCATCCTAGGCAGTGTCAGGATTGCAAATATGTATCCCACGTGTGTAAACATCCCATCACAGTTACGTAAATCCAAATGCCCACGCATCCATGTTCTGGCAAAATGTGTGTACATCCCGCGTGGGATAAGTAACCTGTTGAAACATCAGAGTTGTTTACACGCCACGGTGTTTAGTACTGTACACATCTGGACAAAACATGTATGTGTAGTCACAGTACTGTTCAGTTTCTAGACAGACATGCAAAACATACTACGCAGGATGGAACACCTGTCCACCATGCAGGTCTCCCCACTAGGGTTGCCACCTGTTCAGATGCCCAAGGTGGGACATCTGTTGTAGAAATGTGAGAATTTTCAGGATAAAACATACCCCCGGCCAGTGCAAAGGACAGAATTACACTTGTTTGCCAAGATAAAAGCTTATGTCATAGCATGTGAATTGCTTATGCTAACCCAAATAATAGTTATGTGTTTCAGATACAAAATACCTGTATCAAGCAACTATTAAGGAAAATAAGAAATATACCTTTGTCTTAAAATCACAGGACACTTGCCATGTCTTAGGTTTCGTCGCAGGACACAACTGTCCAAAGTGGGACTTCCCCTCGCAAAGAGGAAGAGGTGGTAACCCTACTCCCCACTGAATTATCGACAGTATATATTCAACCCAATCACATACCGACACCACCACTCAGCCTATTACAGCAACAAAATCTGGACAAAGCCTAAAATGATGGCTGGACAAATAGGGACAGATGTAAATACTGCTCTCACAAATTTTGAAAGTTCACAGAATAATAGTATGTACATTAGCATGAAATGTTGTGAAGGATGTGGGGTAGTCCCCGAGTATTACAGAGGTCTGTATATTTTTACTGTAACAAACCTTCACATATGTTTACTGTACTACTGCATACCTGTAGTTAATTCATAGTTAATTCATGTCCAAAATAATAATCCTCGTATGAATGAATACAGGAAATAGTCAAATGTGAATGGGAACACCACTCACCGTGGATTATGTATTGTAACCACCCCCACCCATATTATGTATTGCCAACATTATAAGCTGCTGACAGGTGCCCAAACACCTGTGTCTGTAAACACAGTTAAATAATGTGAATGGGAACACCACTCACCGTGGATTATGTATTGTAACTACCCCCACCCATATTATGTATTGCCAACATTATAAGCTGCTGACAGGTGCCCAAACACCTGTGTCTGTAAACACAGATAAAATGTTTGAAATGGACAAACTCTGTCCATGTGCTTTGTCTGACATTTGAAAATGGTCAGGTCAGTTCCGTTCACCAAGCGGACAAGCCTAAAGCCAGATCACCACATGAACACCCTGACAATTAAAGACTTGTATGTGTCAGGACTATAAGCCTTGGGGTTCTGAATATCCCTGCAGTGATTAAATATGCAGCTTGGGTCCAGAGCAGTAGGGAATAGGGAATGTGTAATATGTAGTACCGCATTTTTCCCAGCAGGAGAATGGATGCCTGTGTCGTAAGTGAAGCGGTGAGGCATATGTTAATGTAGCTATGTACTATGGGTATGCATATAAATGAGTCAGAACACCAAAAGTTTAGTGGTTACAGCATCCGGCCAACATGAATGCAGTCCCGGTTCAACTACGACTACAGCACATATAATGTTAAAGTGTAATGAATGCGTCTGTGCTGTACAGACATTTAAATATGTAAAGGTGAACGTGTGTTTCGCATATGTCCGTTAACTGGATTACAGATATTTTACTGGTACTGTCACAAGTAATAAAGCCCACGTAAGCACAAAGACTTAGTAAACATATGTAACCCACAATAAGGATATGCATGTAGCCTGCGTAACCCACAATAAGGAAATGCAAGTGCCTGCGTGTGTAATCCACTCACAGCATAGCAAATGAATGCTGGTTTCTACACATAATGTCTATATATGGATATATACATTTGTGTATAGATACATATATCCACAGACTTTAAATAAATATATGAAATAAAGAATGTACAGACATATATATATATATATATATATATATATATATATATATATATATATATATGCACTCAAACACATACAACATTAATTGATATATACCTAACAAACATATAAACAAATGTCCTCGTAGATACAACACATGTACATAAATAGGTTACACCATAGCTAGTATGGATAGACATAACAGACATGCAATTAAGGTAAATACACTGCTGCTCTCAAAACCATTGCCCGGAAAGTGTCAGTGTGCCAGATCTGTAAGTCCTACTCTTTAAACATGGATATAGGTGTCCTTTGCAGGACCCCAAAAATTGTGAATCTATAAACGTACTGTCCTGTAATGATCGCTGCAAAGAAGTGTCATCCGCAACTACAATATAGCTGTACATGCAACAGTAGCTTGTGCAAGTGTAATAACACATGGGTTGACAGAATGTATGACATATGTCCCGACATGCAGAGAGTGGATAGTGCTTAGAACTGTCGTCATACTTTATTATCGCTCACATTAAATATGTGTTATGACTACTGTGGAGGGGTGTCAGGTCTGGGAATCATGGGTATGCAACAATGGGCCTAGGTGCCTAGGTGTTGGTTGGCACAGATTTATGAGGTCCGCCCCATGGGAGTGATTAATATTCCTATGTGGGTATAACAGACGCCTCTAACTTCCTAAAATGAAGAACCCATCTACTGGATATTGTGTAAACTATTGGGGGAAGATGTAGGGAGTTATATTAGTGTCATGTAAGCGATTATCATGGACGTACATGTGTACGAATAAGATGGTAACCATACCTCTCAATCAGAATAAGACATCTGGACAAAGGCATTTTAAAATAAGTACAAATAGGGAATATCTCAAATATTCCTCTTACAAAGTCAGAACGTTGATAGAATAATGGATCAGTCAATAGTATGAATGTTTTGAGGGTTATTAATTGTAAACTACAAATGTCTGTCATTATTGTCTAACCCCACAGTCCCTAATGACTTCCCACTAAATTACCAGAAAGGCACAATATTATTAAAAAAGGAACAAAATCAGACGTCTAAGTTCGGGACATTTACCCAAAATTTGTACAGTTGAGAGGTATGAAGGTAACCCTGACCTAAATAAATGTACAGAACTAGTGAGATTAGGAGGACAGGTGTGAAGAAAGATGTGATGACAAATGACAAAACATGTATAAGTCAAAAGCATGTACCTCGATAAATTTGGATGAATACTAATGCCCTGTGATAGTCAATGTGGAAGGTTAATAGAGACAACATAAATGTGTCCCTCAGGGTGCTATGCAGTGTCCCCGATACAGTGTTCAGTCTCCCACACACGCATGTGAGTTCTGCCACTGACGGAAAGCGCAAATACTGGCGAACACATAAGGTAGATGATAGCAGAATATGTTTTGATTAGCACCTGTTGGCTTTTGTGAGGAACACAACACTCTGGGCGGGTGTGTCCTACAAAAGGAATGTAATGGCATCTGGCCTGTGATTTCTCCATATATTGTAGTGGTGTAATAATATGTGTGTAGTGGTGTAATAAAATGACATATCTTGTATCAGAAACAGATACATGTTATAGGAAACAGTATCATCGACTATACCACTACAAGACAAATCTGAAGGTATGAAAAGTGCTGAAGTAGTCAGTTTAGTATTGACCGCAGGTATGTGTGGACTTGTCAAATGTCACAGCTGTACATATAGTTCCTATAGGGCTGTCACCTCTACAAATGATGAAAGTGGGAGGTGCTCTGTAGAAATGACAGACGTAGCAGGTCAAAACATACCTACAGCCATGCTTACTCCACAAATAGACATATTAGCACACATCAAAGTTAGGCCAGGATTCACGAAGCTTTGGTCGGTGTACGAGTAAAGTAAGAGTAGAGCAAGGCAAGATGTCTGCCGAGCTATTCAGCAATATCCTGTAGGGCGTAACACAGCCCTTAAGCGAACGTTGCACGGACAATGTTAGGATATGCAAATTACCCCATTTGTAGGTGAAAGCTATGAAAATGATGTAAAATATGCGATACATGAAACAGTAAGCTGTCCGTGCAAGAGTAGAGTTATGTGCAGAAATGTACACGGATGTTAACCGAGTAACGTTCTGCAAGTAGCTAAACGGAGCAATGTCATCTGCAAATAAAGGATGGATTTAGTTGAAGAAGCATGCCAATGGCCAAATATAAGGCCAATGGCATGTTTTTCCATTGGAAATTAATAAAACTCTAGTTGTCCTCCCCCGATCTCCGGTGTTTAAGCGTAGCGCAGCAGCGCGAGTATGCGCTGTGCATACAAAACAAGATAAATATGTAAAATATACATACAAATTGTAATGTCACTTAAAAGTTATTTCATCATGCAGGTGAATGGCAAGCTGAAGACAACATGGCTACTGAGTAGTGGTTGCTATGTGTGGAAGCACACTCTCAGAGATGTAACCAAGCATTAGTAGGCAATCCTATGCAAATGAGGCTGAGGATAGTGAAACACAATTTGTCATGCCATATGGGCCAAGCCTCTACAGTGTAAGAGTAGGTTAAGGGGACTATCAGTGTAGAAGATAGGTGACATCATGAGTGTGTATGTATAAAACACTGTAATCTTATTGGAGCAGTGTGTCACATGTCTGCTGTCAGTGACTCATCAGTGGAAGAGGCGTGTTATGATTTATCCTAGGTAAAGTCAGTAAACTGATGGTGTATGCCATGGATATCACTGAAGTTCCTTGCAAACCTGGTGAAGTGTGTTTGCGCCCGTGCAAGCCTGTAAGCCCGAGTAAGCATGTGTGCATGTGTGTCAGCCCGTGTGCACGAGTTGAAGAACGAGTAAGCTACTGTAAGATTGTTGAAGCCTGTGTAATGTTGTTTAAGCCAGTGTAAGTGTTTGTACGCATGTATAAGCCTGTGTGCGCACGTGGAAGCGGATATGCACTTCACTGTGCTCCTATGCGTGGCGCCGCTCACTGTGGACACAAACAGTGAAAAGGAAGGTAAACAAATAGCAGTAAGTTAACCAAGGAGAACTACCACAGCTAGCAGGTGAAAACAATCAGACTGAGTATATTACACAGCCAGTACAGTAGGCCAGCACAGCACAGCACGTAATTCTACAAACAGCAGTCCACCATGTTTTTTTTCAGACACACTGTAGCTTACTAAGAGAAGTGAAAACTGTAAAAACTTAACTGAGACAACATAATGTTAGGGGCTGCCATTGCTATTATACGTCAACATATGCAACATGTGGAGGGTTGTGCCAATGTGAATGCTGCTCAGCATCACACAGTGAGTAGACGGAGAGGAGTGTGCAGGCACAGGGTAACCTACCAGGGGCTACATGAGCTGGAGATAGTAGAGCTATAGAGTGGACAGAGACCTCCTGCAGAAGATTGTGGATCTGTGCAGGCCATGTCTCACACACAGAACCAACAGAGGGAAACCTATCCCAGTGGAAACCAAGGTATGTTTTGCCCTAAGGATACCAGCAACAGGTACCTTTCAGAGATCAACTGGTGATATGATGTGGATTTTACAAACATCAGCATCCAGGGTACTGCACCAGTTCATGAATGCCATGTCAGCACATGTCAGTGATGATGTATATATCCCCAATTCCCATAAGG
>NC_056728.1:1425627992-1425795492 GCF_019279795.1 Protopterus annectens
TGTGACACCTGACTGTTGCTGTACACCAATGAACACACGTCTGGATATGTCCTACATGTGATTGTGTGGATGTGTGCATGGACTGCACACACAACACATACATACATAGCCTTTGATGTACCTCATGCATAACACTGGCCTAATCAATGCTACACACGCGAATGGAAGGTGGGCCCATGTCTGTTGAACGCTCACACTACAGGGGGTAGCAGTGTTGACCGGGACACATACCCTTGTACTGGTCGCCTGTAACACCCATGATATCATACCACAGTCCATGTGTTATGTATGTCAACACACATGTCCAACAATAGCAATGCATACAAACATGGCAACAGGAGACACATGTGACATCTGTACTGTGCATGCAGCAACCATGCATGTGCAGTGGCCGATGTCCGTAACATAGTTGCACCTACCTACGACATGCAGACGCAATGCAGACCCATCATTGACACCTGTATACGGTGACATACAAACAGCATGTATGGAGGGATGTGTGTACATAACGTGGTGAACCACCTGTCTAGATGTATGTGTGCAGGGGGTGGCTCACAGTTGTGTCACACACCATCCTATCATGCCATGTGCAAACAGTACGCTATGTCACTGTTACGTGATGGTGCTGACATAATGCATAGACAGTGGTCAGGTGTTAACAACTATATGTCACATGGCACCTGTAACACCTACAACCTCCTGTGTGCATATAGCAGCACATTTGCCAGATATAGCGTTGGTACACATAATGCAATCAATACCGCTGCATGTCTATCAAATGTGTCATCATATGGCAGGTGTATCATTCCCAGCACTGCCATGTGTGTCCGAATGTGTGACCAGAGATGCCACATATCGCGGGGAATATGTCCCAGTTGCTACACATCCCTGTACACCATTGTAGAGATCTGTACATATGTCAGTGTGGGAAGCATGATGTCGGCCGGTGTGGTGCATCACACATGTCGGCTGTCCGTATACACATATGTGGTCACCACAGTGTGTGTGTGTCTGTATGTATGTCTGGTGCTTGGTGTGAGGGTGTATGCTAATATATGGTGGGAAATGATCACTAACCCCATGTGGTGACTAACCCGTAATGGTGATGCATTGCACTACCCTGTTGATGCCATAGGTCCCAGCCATACTGGCTACCTGTGCATGTCCCTTATCTGTGACATGTCATGTTGGTGCATAGTACTGTGAGGGTGATGACCACATAGGCAAGGGTCCCCACCTTTACACTATGTGGTGTGCATTATAGTGGTGTACACCCCGTGAATGCAGCCATGTTCCCATACTGTTACAGGGTCCTACTGCTGCACAGTGTGGCCTCCAGCTACCAAGTGACACCTCACATCACCATTGGCCAGGCCACTGTGTACAACCCCTCCACCATGTCACTATACCTGTAATGTGTCCTGCTATGTATGTCACGTCTCTGTCCAGTGTAGCCTGTGGCACCGAACACATGCGTCAGGTGCAGTATATGTGCGGACATCTGTGTCATGTTGGTGTGTCCAACAGTCAGGTTGAGGGTACATGTAGCATGCTGATATTGCCAGACGTGCCTGTGAGTAATCCACAGTTACACGTGGGGGACTGCAAGCACTGCTACCTGTAGGCACATGCAAGTACACCATAGGAGGGAACCAGGGTATCACAACCAACATGGTGCTACAGATGTAACCGAGACACATACCGTGAACACATCACAATGCATGCTGCACCTGCACTACATGGTATGACTGGTGCATGTCGACAGTACACAACCTATATCACATACACATCTCTCAGTATTCACACACAACCACTGCAACGTACACATCCCTCACTATGCATACACAGGTAATATTACATACACCTCTCACTATGCTGTTCACCCTGTGCATCAGAATATTTGTGCATAGCCCTGCACCAATGGTGTGGATGACGGGGATGCGGCACAGGCTTCATCATATGCACAGGGTGATATGTTTGCCAGGGGCATAGGCTGCACCAATGGATAACATCATGTGTGTGTGTGTAAGGGCTGGTGAGTTGACTGGACATGTCTGTGCAGAAAGCATGTGGATGTTGTGGAGCCCTACAGTTGTGTTTGCTGTGTGCGTGTATGTGTGTACACAGTTCTGCCATTTTTGAGGCCTACACAGGGTATAATTGACAGCCCCAGATTGTAGAGAGCAGGTTGTACAGCTCACTGTGTCCGTCCACCGCCACGTGACCTGTGCCTGCCTGGGGTTGCACTAGCACTACCAGGTGGAGGTACAGAGTGGCTACTGTCCGACGACACATGTCCACTGGAACCGTGTCCCTGCTGAGACCATCCAGGGCCATGTCCACATGGCCTGCTGTGTCCTGGTGTTGACAGCGCAGCACCAGCTGCACTGCTACTGCTACTGGCACTATGGGAGTGGGCATGTGAGGTGGCACGCTCACGTCGACCTACACTAGGTGGTGTTGCTGGCCTACATCCACGTGGCCTACGCCTCACTCCTACCAGGTATTCCAGCACAGACAGCTCCCGCTCATGGATTGCCATGCCTCGGTCAAGGATTCTGACCATTTCTCCTAATCGCCTATCCAGAACATTAGCAATCTGCTGTTGAGCATATGCCAATGCCTGGATGTTGTAATTTAGGGTATGGATAGCAGCCCTCTGCAGCCTCTGCCCTTCTCTGTTCTGCCATTCAGCACATGCCTGTGCCGCCATTACAGTCTGGAACATGCGTCTGGTGATACCAGCTGCTGCGCTCTGTCCTGCAGGTGCATGTCTGCCAGAGATCCTCCAATGAGCAGCACCGGCCACATGCCTGTCTGGCACATCTGCAGTCATTACACTGACACCATGGTGTGTAGACACACCTTCTGTAGCCATCACATGTTCCTGTTCCACGCTAACAGATGCTGACTGTCCTTCCTCTATGGCCACTGGTGATGTGGTATGTGTTGGCAGCAGAACTGTGTGCGGGGAAGAGGGGGACATAGCTGGGATGGTAACCATTGGCACAGATTCAGCCCCTGACAACCCTGCCTGTACCTCATGCAGATGTTCATCACCGCTAGTATCTATAGGGACACTAACATCAGATGGACCGCAGGAGGGTAACGCACCTATATCACCTGTGAATGCAAAGAAATACTGTAAAGTACAATAGACACAGACACACACACACACAGACACACACACACACACACACACAGACACACACACACACACACACACACACACACACACACACACACACACACACACACACACACACAGACACACACACACAGACACACACACACACAGACACACACAGACACATACACACACACACACAGACACACAAACACAGACACACACACACACACACAAACACAGACACACACACACAAACACAGACACACAGACACACCATGCATGTGATTTGTCAGATGGCATGCAGCATGCCTGCAATACAGCAGAGGGCATGCAGCTCAGACATTAATAGTGTTAGTAAGCATACCTCCCTGGGGTGCACACTACAGCAAGCAGGTGTCATACCAGTAGCCATGCAGTTCACACATTCATGGTAGTATGCATGCATCCCCGTGATACACCATGTGGCCCAGAACAGGATAACAGTACACATGGCTGACGTGACCTTGACGTGTAATCTGCTGACATGTGCATTAACATGCATGCATGTCTGACACAATGGTGTCCTGACACATGTACAGCATCATAATGGGCTTCACATTGCAGTGTTGTGTGCATGCCCTACAGATAGAATGCATGTTTAGCAAATGTGCATGAGCATGGGAGGGTAGTGTGAGCCGTCTACATTGCTATACAGTGTGAAGTACAGACACTGTGCCATTGCATGGCAACATGAGGCATCTATGTTGCTATAGAATGCATAATATGTACACATTGCATAGCCATAACTGCAACACAGTCATGATGTTCAACAGATCGTATATGGTAGACTTCAGTGATACCTCCAGTAGCTGTGCACAGGCTTTTAGGTTGTCCAGTGTACCACATCAACTGTATAATCAGTCACCTAAGGCTATAATTGGACCATGTGTGGACAATGTGCAACAGGGTGTATACACATCCCAAGTACTGTGTGGCTACATGTCTCTGGCCATCCCCCATGGCCATGTGTGCACATGTGTTGGCCAATTGTGTGTGATGGGCATCTATCTCACATGTCAATGTTGTCCTATATGACATACACCCATAGATGTCAGATATGTCACAATCCACAGGGCTATGCAGACAACGGGTTGTATGTTTGGTATGTGTGGTATAGGTCATGCGATAGTGTGACAATATTGCAGACAGAACACTACATGTCTGGGACATGCCAGGTGGCACATCACAATGTGTGCACCCAATGCAGGGGCATATGACACAATGGTGACACCTGTAGGCTACCCATATCACAGCTCACTGTGTGGTACTGTGTGCTTACCACACATGTTGTTCCAATGCATACTACATATGCCTCCATTGTAGAACACCTCCACCGTTGTATGCACAGCTGACCACACATGTTGCAATGACAAGTACTGTGGTTTCAAGTCAGTGTATCATTACGTTTGTATATATTGCACATGGGTGGCCTGTGTGAATGAAGGGTGGTGCGACCTGCATATTGTGACTGGAACAAACATCAGGTGTGCAAGTGTTAACTGGCCACATGGCAAATAGATCTACACTGTAACATGCCTGATACTGATGACAGTCTCACCTGCAATGGACTCATGTCTGTGCGGCACACCAGAGATACCTGTATAGGGGTGACACACCAGTATGAACATTATCCATGACTGTATGACAGCCACAGGTTGCACTGTGCATGTGAACACATTCACCTGTGTAATAGCATATAGTATGCACATGTGTGCATACACAACGTAGCATACTGTAGTATGCAGCATGTGTGTCCACATACCTTGCATATGTTGTTACTTTACATAATGTACAGTGACACATGCAACTACATGGGATATAATAGCCATATGTGCAGTACTGACTTACCAGGCAACTCCAGGCTCATTGGTTGGGAGACACCCACCTCCACGATGGCAGCTAGTGTTTCTGGATGCTGTTCCCTGGGTGTCCACAGACTGGCCAGTAGCTCCTCGGTGTGTGTGAGTGGGGGTTGGGTTGGTGGCCCACCACCTGTTCCACCTTGTTCCCTGGCGATTGCAGTGGCATGCTGTTTTGCATTTCGTATCAAGTCCGTGCAGTGTCTGTGCACCTGCTGGTAGGTGCAGTTATGGCCACCCACATCATTCACCCTCCTGCGTAGATCCTGCCACAGGTCATCCCGCTGCTGGGCATGCTGTGGCACATTGCTGAACAACAAGTCATAGTTGTCATGGAGCTGTGGGATGAGGACATCATCCTCCTGGTGGGTGTATGCTGGGAGGCGTGTACGGGGAATTATCTGTAAGACATAATGATGGTGACAGGTCACAGTTTCAGAGATGTACAGAGATACTGCTGCACATACATTTCTATGACATCTGCTACATCTGCACAGTTATCTTTGCAAAGCATCATGACACTGACACGACTGACGTGTTTGTGTCACACATGTCACACCCATTATGCATTGGATATCATCACCATATATGTGTGTCACCTCATTACAGTTTTCATACTCCATGTAAATGCTGTCTTGCTGTGGGCATGTCTATTTGCCTGCACTTGTGTTCTTACCTATCTGCACATGCCTGGATGTGTCCAAGGTACTGCTGTTGACCTGGATGCTGTGTATATGTCACATATCAACACAGACACAGCCGTAATGGACTTGAGCAGTGACAATGCACACATACGGATGGACACCTGTACATTCATGTGTTTTGCCATATACATCTACACAGCACTGTACAACTGTTCAACATCCTGCCACGGATCGCCTGTATTGCACATGTGATAGACATGGGACAATGGATAGTCAGACGACATTCGCAGGGATGGTTATCAACCATAGCATGTGCGGGCACGGTTTCCAAGCTGTAACAGACAGCCATTGTGCCACCGCAAGGTGCATCAGTGCCACATTACTGATCCAGTCAGTTGATAGTACATCTACCATGCGGCCATCACACCATGTAAGACTGGGATGACATGTGCAGCTTTGATGGACAGGGTTGCATGGTGTGGCAGGAGTATGTCACATATATGGCACAGGGATCTGTCCAGCCTGTGGCGATCCTAGTATTAGGACGGTGGCTGTCCATGACATATGTCTTATAGATCAGGATATGGACATGTAGCATGTCCATCATCATGGTGTAGCAAATGTCTATCTGCAAGGTAGACAGCATGCTGCATAGTGGAGGTGAGGATTGTGAAGGCTGGTATCACACATCCATGCATAGCCATTACCCCTTAAAGGTGGTATGTGATCCAATATTGGTCACCACAGTGCTGTATATGCCTGTCCAGTGATCTCCGTGCTCATGGATGGCACCCTGACATGACATGGGTACCTCATATGACTACCTAAGGGGCCTGGAGACGTCACCAAGTCGGGGGGTGCACTGCACAGCACCATCCCTTACACAATGTCCATAATGTTGACCACAGTCTAGGTAGTAGTTTATGGGTACAGGGATGTTCACCTAGCGGTGACATTGCTGGTATCATCCATCAGACTGTGCACATATGTCACACACCTCACCCACACAGCCCATTTTGTATGTTGTTCACAACACTGACACAGCTATACTGATAGGTCATGGCCATTCACAGCCTTACATACACAGATGCCTAACATTTGTCTGTGTGGTATGGGCTACAATGAGGGTGGGGTACAACACATTAACCCTGTTCTACTGTAGCTTGCACTGGTGTGCTGTGCACATGTCACTGTTGCACCTTTTGTGTTTGTGAGTCTGTCAACAGGCCACTGGTGGAACACTTCTGTGACATGCAAAGGTATTTGTAGTCAAATATCCATGCTGTCTTGTACATCTGTACTGCTAATATCTACAGTGCTACTGGTTCATGGACATGCACACCATACTCAGCAGGGTTATAGTGCGGTGCCACCCTAAATGACTGTCATCACCACTTGTGGGTTGATATTATCCAACACCCTATATGTATTGTATGGTCATACTAGGCACTTGTTCAGATCTTGTGAGCATGTCATGAGCTACTGATTACTATAGCACCCATTCCACACCATTTCCCACAGGTACACTGGCTGTCCTACACTTCCCAGCTTGCTTATGGTACAATAGCTGTTGTACACATGTAACGCACATATCCTGTGGGACATGGTTGTATATACAGGCATGTCCAACTGTCACGTACCAGTGCTACTGCCTGTCTATATGAGGGATATGTTGTACATGTGGCAATAGAGCAATTGTCTCATGTACACATTCAGTGCTCACCTCCCAACATACGGCACTACAGCCTGTGGGGGATGCACTTCTGCAGCTGTGCTGGGGGCATAGCTCTCAGGTGTACCTCATTACAAGGAACGTACCTCATTTGGGGTTCTAAAAGGTGCATGTTCCTCAAGGTTCCACATTGGAAGGGTCTGTCACACATTCATTGTTGGAAATTGTTTACCTACTAGCCATGGCTAAATAGATGGGAATCATATTAATTCAATAGAATATCTTTTTTATACGTAAAACCAGCCTATTTTAGCCATCATATGCCCTTCCTAGTTGAAGCTGTTAGTAAGCCAGTTGTAAGTGTTCCACGTTTTGCTCATTTGTCACACAGTATGAGGGCTAATGTTCCTCAGTTTGGGGACAGGAGGTTGACAGCTATGGCTGGGTGTAATGCTGTAATGCTGTCACCAACCCTGACTGCACCTGACAGTCATTTGGGGATGTGTAACATTCGCAACACACCCCACCCATCACATAGTCTCACATGATCTACGCCACTGGCCACACCTACGAGGACAACTTGTGCAGTATGTCTCCATACTCACTGTAGGCACCAGAGGTAGCCCCCATCATGGAAGACAACATCACCAGCTTATAGCCCACAGACTCATGCGTGCCCATCACATACAGCCAATAGTGAGTTACAACATTCACAACACACCAGTCATAGATGACTCTGTAGGGAGTCACACTGCAGTTCCACACAGCAGGCTGCACAAGACGTTAGTTGCTTACATCTTGCTGTCGGGTAACTGCTTCTGCAACATAACCTATGCACTCATGCCACACCTCACCAGGTACGATATGACTGTCATTCTCCATGTTAGTGTGACTGCCCTGTGATGCCACTGCACAGACTATGTGTGCAGGGACATGCAATAGCTCACCAGTCTTATAGCCCTGAGGGTGTGGTATGCATGATATGCCTGTTATGCTGTGCAGAATATCTGTCATATCTACCTATAATACTATACATTACACATATTTCACATATTATCCCATAATGCAAAGCATACTTGCACAGTGGGACCACCTTACATATGTCATTAACGTTATATGCCCATACACATGCGTGCTGTGACAGTATATCAACATTTACTATCCCCTGCTATGGCACGTCCTTGTTGGAAATACCCTACCACTGACGGCGGGTTGTATGGAATTGTTCTGTTTAACGCCCTCATGTTGCATCCCTTGTGGTGTCTGTGCTGTGTACCTTGTGTCCCACTGCTGGACGCACAGTTTCTACAAGCGTTAGTATGCTCAGCAAGACATCACTACATAAATACCTTTCCCCACTTTATGCATTGCGGACACGTTTAATTAATGCAAACCAGACTATACATACAGTAAAACTAATTAATACAGATCATGCTATACATAACCTTACATATCGGCCGTTCTACATACCTTGTTGTCGTTACGGCATTTCGTTTCTATCTCTCTCACAGTGTTTCAACTGGTATTCAGTATGAGCATACGGTTTGAATGTCTGGCAAGTCATCCTTATATACGTCGATACCTGTAACATGTGGATTCATCCCGCCAATTGGTGTTCCTGAGTGACTAATTACTTGCATATCAGCTGTGCAGCTACTCCATTCGCCAATTACGTGGCAACAGTGGGGTATAACTGGATTCTCCACTTGGGCATTGCTTATTTGCCCTACCTTCGGGGAGACAGTCTGTATTGTGTTTTGTTATGTGTAACTGCAACTGCTATGCATGGAGACAAATATAGTTCGGATTCATGTCCCCCGTGAATTGTGTGCGACAGGTAGAGTATTTGGTTCAACATGTGGGTGTACCTGTCATCCCAACGTCTGATAACGGAGTATTGCAAACAAAACCTGTAACATGGCTGTTTGTTCCATTATACAACGCCTGCAATTTTGCATGACGCCTTTAATTGTGTCTCTCACACGGTATGTTGAGTGTTCTGCAGATGTAATTGACTGACTGGATGTTTGTGCTGCTATTATAGTCTGTATTGCTTTAGTTTCTAGTGTGGGGGATGTCGGTGGGTGTATGTAGCATATACAGGTGTGTGGGCCTTGCATTTCTACATAATCCGTATATATGTGTGTGGGCTCCGTCCCTAATTAGAGAGCTAACAGTTAGTAGACTTGTGTTACGGGATTGTACGTTGGGCTGTTGTTAATTGGTGTCTATATCGTCTGCAGGTCAGCTTGCTACTTGTATACCTCCATAATTGCAGCGTTATATCAAGGGATATGTGTAAGTGACAGCTATCCCTTGTATTTCTGTCCCACATATTTGCAGTCATTGTGGTTGTGTTGTTAAAAGAGCCTGTTTGCCATGGGTTGCCACCTTTTCATATGGTCATTGTTGGACACTTGCGGGACACACAGCCGTGTTTACAGGCCAACACGTAGCCATGGTCAGCACACAGGTTAGCACATACTTTTATCTTCACTACATACCTATTGTTGTGTGACTTTGGCTACTTATCATATTGCATGTAACATTTACGTTTCTTACATACAGGCATAACTATTAAATATGACTGTTACATTATATATGGGACATATTTATGCCCTACCATCTCGGACATTTGCCCTTTGTACTGTTTTATGTCAGGACACACCTGCCCAGGGTGGGGCTGTCCCTCCGACTGTGGGACAGGTAGTAACCGTATGCCTACGGTTAGCTATACCCACACCTACCGTACTGATCTGCCTCTGCTTGGCACTAACAAACACATGTAGCAGACACACACACACATTACAGTCACACAGAGACGCACACAGCACCCTCAACGCACACTTACACAGACTACGGCACTCACAGACACAGTTGAACACAGTACCTACGTGGACCGCAACACCGGCAGCGGTGACTAACTGTCCCTTCATATCATCATACTATTACTCGCGGATGTACTGTTCCGGTACTGTGTTCTATCAGTCTTTCAGCCTCGAGCCTCGTGGTTACGCATGTCAGTATGTTACACATTCCATGGTTGGCGGTATCCTATTTATTTGTACCTCCAAGGTGTTATGAATGTCGTTGCACTATCTATTATATTTGCAGATATCGCTGAATCCATCTATATCACCATATATCCCTCTATTGCCCTTTCTATCTGTATTATATATATGCATATGTGTACATATATATATTTATATATATATATATATATATATATATATATATATATATATATATATATATATATATATATATATATATATATATATATATATATATATATACATCTATATACATATATATATATATATATATATATATATATATATCTGGCGGGGAACGTGACAGGCACACAGCACCACCATATGCTGTAAGGCTCATGTACTGTTCAGGTTTTGGCATTCCGTGTTCCACTGGCTGTTGTGTTTACAATGTTTGAGGTCTGCCTATGTAGGAGTCACACATTGGGCCACCTATACATTACAATTTACAGGTGGTCATGTTTGTGTGCCATCCATTTTACTGTGTGTGCAGGTGGAGAGGTGTCAGTCCGTAGGGGCCTACACTGTCAGAGTATGTGCTATACGTTCCCTCTTTGCCAAGGCGTAGGCATATTGGACATGCCTCCGTCTGCCTACTGGGTCTGGCACAGTGTGTTCATGGTCTGAATCCCCCTGTGCCTGTAATGGCCTTGGCAATTGCGGTGGGCTATGAGGGCCTTCACCATTTTGTCCCTGCTGCAGCTGCTTCCACAGGATCATATTATGTAGCATGGCACATACTATGACAATGTGGGTACACGTGCCTGGAGAGTACTGCAAGGCTCCACCAGATGTATCCAAGCACCGGAACCATGATTTCAGCATCCCGAACACACGCTCTATGATGATTCTGGTTTGTGCGTGTGCCTCATTATGGCGTTCTTGCATGGGTGTGTGTGCATTTCTGATGGGAGTCATCATCCACGGCTCCAGTGCATAGCCAGCATCCCCCATAAGATGGCCATGTGGGATGTCCCCCCTGACAAATACCTGATACAGCTGTGAGGCATGCCAGATATGGAAGTCATAGTAGCTTCCAGGGCTGCCAGTACACACATCCATGATAATGCCCTCGGCATTGCACACGACCTGGCAGTTGATGGATTGGAATCCCTTGCGGTTTATGTAGCGCCTACCCTGCTCACCGGGTGGTGACTTGATTTGTATGTGCGTGCAGTCTATCGCACCCAGTACCTCTGGGTAGTGTGCCACACGGTGGAAGTGGCGCATATTGCTGGCCAACTCCTCCTGAGTTCTGGGGAAGTATATCTGCTCATTGGCATGTGGTAACATGGCATCCAGGAACTGGTGTAGTACCCTGGATGCTGATGCCTGTGAGATACCCATTATATCTCCAGTTGGCCTTTGAAAGGTACCTGTGGCCAGTATTCGCAGGCTTACACATACCTTCGTGTCCACTGGGATGGGTTCCCCTCTGTTGTTTCTGGTTCTCAGGCGTGGCCGGCACAGCTCCACTATTTGCTGTAAGATGTCCCTGTCCACCCTGTAATGCTCTACTATCTCCAGGTCATGTAGCCTCTGGTAGGTTACACTTGGTCTGAACACTCTCCTTCTCCTCCAAGGCCTGCGGTGGTTGTCGGCATCATCCTCCACAACACCGTCAGTCTCTAACACATGCTGATGAATCACAGCTATGGCAGCTCCCAACATGTACATTTTAAAAGTTCCCCGTGTGTTTACACCTATGGTGCAGTGTTTGGGAATACACAGGTGTGTGTTGGGTGCTTTCACACTTTAGACTATTGTGCTGTGAACACTGATGATGTCATAGGGTGTGCATGTACGATCTTAGCTACAGGGTATCTTATGTGTTTTACTGCCGGAACTACTATTGTGGTGCCTTTGGTGTTGAATTACATTTGCCTGCCGTGGATTACCTCTTGACCTTCCCTTTACATTTCTGCACGTTGCACCTATCATTTTCTGGCGTGCATCCTGCAGCCTACTTTCATTTGTACTTTCCTGGACCTGGCGTATCTTGCGTTATGTGTGCTACTGCCGGTCAGCTGTCAGTTTGCTTTGCTCTGCTGTGTCAGGTCTCCTATCTTTGCAATCCAATACCTCCCCTCCTTTCTTTGCATTCCAATGCCTCTCCTATCCTGTTTTGCAGGTTTCTGCAAGCAGACTTGTCAGCTGCCGTCGATTGGCCTTCGTGGGTTGATTGGTGTTGATTGATCATTAGTACTCCAATTACCCTACTTCCGCATTTCCTTCTTTTCTTCCCCTGACCTTCCTGTTTCTGCTATTGTTTGCGGTGCGTGCGTCCAATTACTGGGTTTCGGGCATGTTTTCATCCTCATACACATGCGCTTTTGGGCACCATGTGTGCTCTCAGCTAAACGATTCAATACCTTCCTCCCCACCCCTGTCCTGCAGCTTTGCTTAGCAACGGACAGGCCAGATTTGCATTGCTCCAATGTCCTTACTGCTACGGTGGCACACCCCTCTGCTGATGTCATGTATCTCCTCTGAGCCACTCCTCAGTATTATACCTCTGCGCCGTATGGTACAACCTTCATCCGGCGGGACATTTGCGATTCAGTATTATCTGCCTCATTTGCATGGCATTGACTACTAATTCATAGTTACCGCGCTGAACACAGTCGCAGGCCCTTAGCAACCCTTGCACCTTGGTTGTGGTGTTCCATACCTACCATTGTGTATTATGCTGTAAACCTGATTTCTATTACGTTGCGATTTTATGACATTTTTATATAGTTTCTTTATGTTACAGCTTCTGCACACATGCCCTGCGGTTGTGCTGTGCGTTACTGTGGACATGACATTAAATGTTGTTATTTACATGTTGTGCATCTTTTCTTATGCCATTGGCTGTGTATTTCGCCATTGGCATATGTTAACGTTGTGATACCTGGGCCTGGCCCTCTTCCATAGCTCCGATGTTCTGTTTGGGAAACTGTAAACCGTATTTTTTGGTTTACATTTCCGTGGGCTTACGCTACGCCTGCACCACTTCATAAATCGCTATATGCCTTCATTTGCATGGTGCGACACTGCACATGGGGTGATTAGCATACCTACGCCGGGAGCTGCGCAGTTCTGGCGTACGCTGGTAGTGCACGTGGAATTAGATCGTACCTGAATCGCTCGACGGCCATATTTGGCGTTATACCGCCTACGCTATGCCTGCACCTGGCGCAAGCTTCATGAATCCCGAGGAATATCTATCTCAAAAATCTCAAAGCAAGTGTGTTGTTAACAAGTACACTAGCCCAAATCACAAATCCACTAATCTGTTATTTATATGAAGACATGACAAAACTGTAATAATGATGAAACTACTCTATGAAAATTATAAGTTAATGTAGTCAAAAGCAATACCAAGTAACCCCTTGAAAAAATGTAAAAAAATCCACAGCATTCAGTATGTCAAGTTTACAAATGAATAAACCTTATTCAAAAATCATAGAAAAGTTGTTGTTCATCAATTCTGTTCAATTATTTAAAATAAACATAAAAAAACAGCTCACAAATCAAGCAAATTAAAACAATGTTAAAATCATATTATTATTATAACCCCCCTGAGTTAACTCAGCGATTGTATAACCAAACTACAGTGTAGTCAAAATTGGAAGCTACTTTGCTTCGAAATAGTGTGAATCAAAATACAAAAAAATAAATACAGAAATCAGTCCAGTAAAGTGTGTTCTCTTTGAAAATTGCAATGCTGAAGACAACAGTGTTGCAAACCAGGAAGTTGAGACAAAGAATATTAGAACATTACAGGGACATAAAAAAACAAGAAAACCACTAATTCATTGTATGTACACACGAATCATTGTTCAAACTTTAAAAAGTTTATTTTTTGTTATTGACAGGCTATATACAAAGGATTTTGGGGGGGACTTTAAAACCATGTTGGAAATAAGGGAATGTCTTTGGCAACTGAGACTTGATGCCAGCAATGCTCCTGGTACCAATGATGCACTATCCCTAGCATGTATTTTAAGATACAAGGCAGCTTGTGTATAATATAAAACTATGTAAATTTAAATATTTTAACAGATATGTTTTTTGTTTTATATGGAATGTTTATTACTGCACACACTGCTTTTTATGATGTTTTATTTTGGTTTATTTATTTATTCTGGGTAGCTATTCCTTACTTGAGATTCTAGCAAACAAGGTATTGTTGAGCAGGACTTTAAGATTTGGTGAACAGGAACTTTAGGGGATAATTGTTTAATTTAACTACCCTCCTGCTTTTTCATCATTGATTAATCAAGCACTAATTAATAGCTGTATTTAAAGGTTGTTTTTACTGAAGTTAATTGACTCTGAAGATGCCCATGAGGGTGAAAGCGCTTAGTCAGTTCAAGTTGCTGTTTTTTTATTTCTTCATTCATCAAATTGTGGATTAATAAAGGTTTTGTGAGGCTACCTGTTATGTTACCTTAGTGCTTTTTTGTTTAATATTTGAATTTGTCTCTAAGCATTACACTGGTGATAGAATCCATTTAGGTGTCTTGTCTCCACAGGTCTGGAGAGTATTGAATATGGGGCCATGAGTAATTTCATACTGTTTCCTGAAAGTGATGCTGTCCTCTTAGCGCTTATCTACATATTTGTATGTATGTGTGTGTGTATATATATATATATATATATATATATATATATATCTTTAGAGATATGCATATATAATTAGTTGAATAACAATTTCATCTAAACACTACAAACCGAGTAAGAAGGTTGAAAGCACATTTTACTGAATCACCATTTAATCTAATTAAAAATAACTGAAACATGATACAATCAAAAACAACCAAAGGAAAGGTTTTCAAAAGTGATTTCTGTACAGGGGTTAGTCCACACACAACCTTATCCCTAAACTTAAATATACTGATTACGCTGCGGTAGCGTTGGCACCTCACAGTAAGATGCTGTCCTGTTCAATTCTCAGCTAGAGCGTCTTCTGCGTGGAGACATCCGTGAATGGGCATACCTTCGTTGAAGGTTGTGTGGCAGGCCTGGCAAGCCGGTATGTAAAAATCAACTGCCAATCATTAGCAGACCGGAGTTCCGCTGTGGCGACCCCTAACCGGGAAAAGTCGAAAGACAGACACATTGTCACACAACCGTGAAAAAAAAAAGTTAAATTACCATTCCCAGGAAACCACTGTGTCTATAGAAAAAACACATTAGCAGATATCATGTATAGAAAACTACTAACACCTGCTAAAGCATTTTCATATACTTCTATATATTTCTGTCTGTGAATTACAGGACTAAACATAGCTATACGGCCTAATATACATATATATATATATACATATATATATATATATATATGGAATATACCACTAATAATCAAACTGTCACATGCTCAAACCAAAAAAACACAGAGAAAAAATGATAGACATTATCCTGTTACACAAAAACTAGAAGTATTTGTAAAGTTAAGGGCAAGTACGCCTGCAACCCTCATGTGGGGACGATGCTATCCCAGCCCCCTGTAGCTTTATAGATAGATAGATGGGTAGATATATGTGTGTGTGTGTGTGTGTATACACACACACACACACACACACACACACACACACACACACACACACACACACACACACATGGATCTACTTCAGAAGCTCAAAGTTTCAAAACATCAAACTGTAATCAAAGTTTTGAAAACTTCAAAATTTTAGTTAAAAAAAAAATTTACATGCAGCACTCACACCCCCTGCTAAATAAATATACCAACTCCAAATTCACACTACAGGGAAGAAAATGGTAAGATTTCCAGTTTTGCGCTGTACGGCAATATCCATTCAAAACATTCAATGTTTTAAAACTTTGATCTTATGGTCTCAATCATTTGCAATTCAAAGTTTTGAAACTTCAAGCTTAAGAAGGGAATCCACACGCGCACACACACTCGCAAGCGAGCGCGCACACACACGCACACACACACACACACACACACACACACACACACACACACACACACATATATATATATATATATATATATATATATATATATATATATATATATATATATATATATATGTACCAACTCTGAAATTGCACAACAGCAGCAGCAGGGCTAATTACCAGTCTCTGTCATACTATGATCTCCTCTGAAAACATACAGGTACATGGAATTAGCATAGGTATGTGATCACTTGTTCCACTGTTCAGCAGCTTTGAACAAGTCAGAATTTGATCACTTGCATGGAACCCCATTTATATATATATATATATATATATATATATATATATATATATATATATATACATACACACATATATGGATGAGAATTAAAATAATCCAACCAAGAATCCAAAAGAATGAGGCAGAAGTGAAACCAAGATTCTTCTATTCCATTTTTGTTCCTCAACAATGAGCACTTTCATCTGAATTGCATAGACTTCATCAGAAAAACAGCTGTTGTGCACGCAACTCTTTAAATACAACTAGCAAATCACATGTCAAGTTAACAAAGAAGCTGGTTAATTAGTGTGCCCTCTCCTGCAATTTAAAGAGCCAGTCACAGTTTTCTGAAAAAACATACACAAGCCCCTGATTTACTAATCTTCCATGTAAGACTAGATTAGTCTTACACGGAAGCACCAGTCTAAGAGTATGATGGCAGCACGCCATGCATATTAATGTGGGTGCGCTGCCTCAACTCTAAAGCTTACATGGAGCATGGACGACTGTAGGGGGAGTGCCGGACTGCCGAGCAGTCCAAGAATCCAGGCCCTTGTAATGAAGAAACGCCACAATTTCGAGTTACATGGGTGAGTCTGCTCACATGTGAACAATGTAACACTACACTCCCCCATATTTTAAACAACTGACAAAATTAAAAATAAAAAGAGTTTTTTTATTTTTTTTTATTTCATCCGATATAGCTGCCCGTATTTGCGCATGTTTGCATGGGTTTGCCCATTGCTTATCTACAGTTAGCAGCTTGGACACCAGAAGAGGATAATAAGAAAAATATATGCAAATTAAGCAAAATAGTGATAGCGTAGTTGTTAGATCCTTCACACAAAGAGGAGGCATTCCCTGTTCGAGTCCCACTACTACACGTTCCATTTTTTGTTGGAAATCTGTATACAAAAATATTTCCTGTCATTTTTTATGTATAAGTTTTGTAAAAAGCATTGAAATGTTAAATGCAGTAGTGAGCGAATTATATATATATGAATGTGAAATGGTTATGCATTCTGAGGCATGAGTACCCTATTTTAAGCAATTTAAAGTACTGCTAAGCACATTTTACCACTATTGAGCTCATTTAAATCCAATTGCGCATAGCTGCGCACCGTATTAACCAGCACAATGTCTTTGTGTGTAGCTGCGCACCGTACTAACCAGCGCAATCACAATGTATTTTCACGTAGCACTGCGCTAACCACCGCAACATCGGGCAACATCGAGCAACGTTGGGCAATGTTGAGCAATGTGGAGCAAAGTTGAGCAACGTTGGGCAAAGTCAGGCAAAGTTGAGCAAATTCGGTTAAACACGGCCACACCTCTTTACTGTACCTTAACCAGTCAGGTCTGCCCAGTAGGAAAATAAAAAGCAGTGGCAGGGCTCGAATTCAGGATACTGTGCACTATAGTCACAGTTCTAAACCATTAAGCCATGACAGCATTTCATAAACATGCACTTTCAACACATCTATCAAAGGAATTTTAAACATAACAACATCAGCTAAGCAGGCGTGCCTACAGCTGAGTTTTTCCAAAAATGGCCAATCACAAATAAGTGTGGGAAATGAGGCATATTTAAGCTCCACAGGTGGGAATACTTGCTATAACTGGTTGCAGCTTCCTTCTGCAGTCAGCATGGCCCGTGTTGGAGAAGGCACTCAATTTAGAATGCAATGCTGGGGCATTGAGGAGTTCAAAGTAATGGTTTGGCTCCTTGTCCATAATCATGAGGAAAGACTCCTGCGGGGCCAGTACCAGGATACCCAATATAAAACAGAGGCCTGGAACAGTCTTGCCCATGATCTCACCAGTGCCACTGGTGTTCCTCGGACTAGTGAGCAGGTGAGGCACCATTATTCTGACCTGAAGCAACGTAGGGAGGATCAACTGGACCAGTGGATCCAGGAATCCTGTGCGATGCCTAATGCCTCAGTACTGAGTAAGTAGCCATTGTATTAAGTAGTTAAGAATTGCTATGCTTGTCTATACTATGGATAGGTATGTCTCAATATCACTGCATTTACTACACAGCTGCAGGTGTCCGGGCTATGAACCAGCAAGCCCATGAAGATAGGCTGCAAAGGCTGCATCATTAGGCAGGTTAGTAATTATTCTGCATGTATTGTTATATAAAATAAATGAAAGAACCTTATAAAAGTGTTTTAACCCAATAAATAAAAGTGTAATAATCCTTTAATAAATGTATAATTCCTGGAGTGCATCTGTGTCATTTTCTTTGATAAGTTGTACTGTTGCATTCTACAAATAGTAGTGTTGTATTAAGCAGTGTCAACCCACACTTGGGTAGGCCCATATAACGTGGATGAAGGGAGTGCCAGTAGCTTTTATGCATATTTACAGCCCTCAATTGTTGGTTCATGCCCAGCATGTACAGGTTAATCTGGCACATGAGTAGCTTAGTATTGTGTTCCCCAGAAATGTCAGTGTGCTGCCAGAAATGTAGGGAGCTGTTAACATATAACTGATACTTTCACCTGAACATATCTAGATAATTATATGAAAGTAGAGATGTCAGTGTACCATCTCAGCAGTAGTGTGTGTGAGCAACTCTCAAAATATGTTGCAGTAACATCTGCATCTTGGACAGTTTGCATGTAAGGTACAGCTCATGTATATAATGATCTAGCAAAATCCAATTGCACAATATAAGGACATTGGGTAGTGTAATAATACATGTAAGGGACATATAACTGCAGTTAATAGGAATGTAGTGAAAACTAGAAGGATATATAAGTTGTTAATTGAGCTATCTTTTTCCACCCTACTGTATGTGCATAAAAATGCAATTCTACACCTCAATCAGTATGTCTAATCTCAAAACATTTGTTGGGACATATGTCCTATTGGTTTTTAAATATTTGCATTTATTTCTATGCATGTACCCTGTTAAAATTCCACAATATTGGTGGCCTGTTGCCATCAATTAAACCTGCATGCTGTTGTAATGTCCGCTATTGTTCTATATATGCATGTGTTATGCTTGCCTTTCAACTGTTGAAAATCTGGTGTGTTGGGTTAATGGGAGTACTTCTGCATGCTGCTATAAAAAATTGGGAATGTTGTTGACTGTTACTAACCCATATCTTTATTAAACTCTCCAAAACATAGTTCGTATGGGAAGGCCGGTCCCAGCGGACCCACCTGTCCCATCTCAGCTGGCCATGGCACCTGGCACCAGCAGATCTGGTGCCCAGCCTCGGACCTCCTCCACCGTTGTCCCTGTGCCACTTTTGGGTGGAAGCACTGCAGGGGATGGGGCTTGGCCCCCTGTGCAAGCATGGGCAGAGGAGGGGCACCTATCACTCTTCGATCGTTCTGGGCTATGGTGCATAGAGAGATTAAACGTTCTGTTGCTGAAGCTCTATGCCAGCTTGAGGCCCGAGTGGTGCAACTCCTGGGTCAGCCTGCCCTTCCTACACAGGCCCCAGCACAGCCAACCTCTGGGCCATGAAGGTGCAGTGGTGACTGCCCATGGGTGGGGACCTCAGTCCCACTGTTTCCATCTGGGGGTTCATGGGCTTGCGATTTCCAAACATCCCTCCCCATCAAAGGTGTTCACCCACCACATGTGTCATATACCGTCCCTGTATGCATCTTGTTTGTCTTGTCTGTTTACCTCCCCAACCTACCTCCCCAAATATACCTACTTCCTCTACCCCACATTCCACTCTCACCTAAAAAAAAAAGAAGAAAAAGGGCAATCTGCTCCCAAAAAAAAAAATTACGCCGCATACATAGCTGCCCATTTCTCGCACATGTCCACTGGACACATGAAATGTTATTTAATTGGCATTACAACATACTTTGTTGTCCTCACCCCTCTCTCAGGGGTTGAAGGTTTCATATCTACCTCCAAATTTATTGCATATGCACAGCTGTTGCTGTTGAAGAAATGGGCATCTATGGACCTTCCCTACACCTGTCCTGCACATCCCGAGCTATTTTCCATACTGTCTTTCCCTCTTTGTGCCCCTTTTTCACCACTTTCCTGTCTCCCCATTTTTCTTTTCTTTGAAAGAAATGAGTGTGGGGGTTAGCGGGAGTAAGCACTATTAAGCAGTAGTTAGCGGGTTTGCGCAAGTTTGTGCTTGGCTAAGCAAGGCGCAGTAATGTGCAAACCTGCTTACAACTGCTTAAAAGTGCCTTAGTCACTCTGTATGTGAGGGCCCTTGTTCTTCTCAGGAGCAAAATAAAACAACTCTGTAAGTCTCGAACCCCCGGACCTTGTACACACTACACAACATGAAGTACCAATAAGCCATGGTAGATATACATCAAGTTGATGCTTAAATAATTATATCATGCATCAGAATGAGTGAATGTAAAGGAAAAATAGGAATACCATACCACACAACTTGTTCTGTGGATGTTGACCAACAGTGGGATTACATTACATGACTGTGATAAAAGAAGCAGCCATTCTAGCAGGAAATAATGTTGCACCATCACTTTACAATCCCACACAGTATCACAGCAGGACAAACACTGGCATATCTGTTTAGGGCATAGGCCATACCTCCCAACTGTCCCTAATTTTCAGGGATGTCCCTGATTTTGACACAAATTTTAGCTCTGGCCATCTAAATCCCTCCAAAAAACTACTGACTTTGGCCAGAAAGGTGGCGAATTACACTTAATGAATAATGGCAATAATTAATAGTTAGACACTTCTTTTACTTCAGAAAAGGTGTATTAATTAATATGCTCTGATTCTCTCAATGTCTCAACTTAATGGCACTAATATTTTAAAAGTGTCCCTGATTTTCCCTGACTTTTTCTTGACTTTTCGCTGAGTCTGATCAATATGTACCTGATTGGTTGAGAGGTCTGGCAGAGGCAGAAACACAGAGGCATATCAGCCTTTCTGCTGTTACACACTGTGCAAATAGCTTTGGAAGGAGTCACGGAAGCATACCCTTATGTAGGAATACAACACTGAAATACAAAAGGATGTAGCCATGTACTGGTATCAACCAACTGTAACAATGCCATTGGTCTATTGCTGAAAAGACCTGTGTGGTGCACAGACAAAAAATAATAGGCTATTCTCTGGCTATCATGTGGATAAGTCCACAGTTGGGAGTTATGTAGACAGACTACTTGCCTTGATAAACTAACATGTACACCGCAACCCTGTAAGTCCAGCAAGATAAATTCCACACAATACTACTTACGGTCTCTGTACTTCTGCAACCCTACCCAAATGTAGAATATACCTGTGTGTGCAGGGTCCACCAAGAATGTAGGTAAGCATACTCACAGTACTGAAATGTGTCCAGTTTTTCTGAGCAGCTTGTGCTAATGTCAACACTAAAAAAGCACAAACTGTTTAGAACTGAGTAAATGAATATTCACAGTATAGCAATTCTTGTGCCAAAGGAATACATCTCAATAAGTAGCTTTGTATAGCAGTTGATTATAACAGTTGAAAAGAAAGTGCATCTTTCAATGTATCTTGGGGTAGCATTTCGAAGGGTGAGTACATTTCTACACTGACAAGTGGGTACTGGAAGCAGAAACATTAGGTCTGAGTACAAAATTTAAATCTCTGGCTACACCCCTGGCTTCTGATATAAGAACTATACCAACCTTCTGTCTTAAACAATGATGTCCACAGCAAACAAGGATGATCTCCATCTTGGAAAGCTGAAAGTGCCATGCCTACATGAGTCAGCAATTTATAGTACTGGGTTGCTATGACAGTGATTACTGCAATTACTACACAGCAGGCTGCATGCAATTAGCAAATGGTGGCCACTAATTGGTGCAGAGGCCATCACATGCTCATGTGCAAATTCCTACAAAAGCAGGCTGCAATTTCTGCCAACAAACTCAATCACTCTATTGCAGAGACTGACACAGAGAGAGACAGAGACAGAGAGAGAGAGAGAGAGAGAGAGAGAGAGAGAAAAGAGAGAGAGAGAGAGAGAGAGAGAGAGAGAGAGAGAGAGAGAGAGAGAGAGAGACAGAGAGAGAGAGAGAGAGAGACACAGAGAGAGAGAGAGAGACACAGAGAGAGAGAGAGACACAGAGAGAGAGAGAGAGACACAGAGACACAGAGAGACACAGAGAGACACAATATTACCAAATCATAAAAAGGAAAGATATGTGACACATATGCATTTACTGGCATGTAGTAGATGTTATTGAAGAATAGTCTACATAATGTGAACCATTCACATGTGTCAGCAGTACTGCTTTATGCACAGATGTTCTGTTTAACTACTGCTATGGACAATACTGTGTGTACCTGTGGACAGTGGGAAATACCTGTGAAATGTGTAGCTCAGCATTAAATGTCATAGATCTGATCCATGTTATCTGTGTTCTGTACAGTAGTGTGGCCAATGGCTGTTGGGCAGATTAGCGCTAACATTATATAAGCACGGGTGTGACAGAACAACACATGCATGATAGTCATATTAAAGTGTAGCTTAGCACTGGCAACTGCTGTAGCAGTTTAGTATGCTTATCTAGCATCTATTGCCATATATACCCTCCCCTAATGTTAGTGTGTGTTCATATGTGACACCTGTTTGTGTTGCAGCAAGACCCAACAGTTCAGCTGTGAGGTCCAGGGACTTACAACAGTGTGGACCTTGTGTGTGTATTCCACACACATACGGAGAAATATATATGTCATATATATTCACATCTGTATATGTGCATAGAGCAGGGAATGTATTGCAACTGTTTGTGAAGGGGTGAGATATATATGTTGGTGAAGGTTAGTATGCACATATTTGTATGTAGGTTTTAGTTTGTGACAAACAAGACAGCATACAGTGCTGGTATATGACATGTGGTGGTTAAACACTGTGGGTGGTTTGTTCAGTTTGCAATGTTGAAGCCAGTAAGGCCTGCTAAAGCTACCTGGGCTTTGAACACCTTCAATGTATTTATCCCAAGACTGTGCAATTTTATTACATTACTGTACACCTTACATCCTTTGTATAATTGATATTCTCACTATGAAATGTGAAATGTATATGTGCCTACATATATGTGTATATATAGACCAATGGATGTGTATATGTATATATATATATATATATATATATATATATAGTTATATATACTCATACACACCTACATCTCCTTGTTGCAATAGATTCTCTGTACTGTTGACTGACTGTGATGGTCAATATGTTTGTGAATACACCAAAGATATATATCTGTGGGATAGCTTGGTGGGAAACTGTTTATGCCATGGTATTATGGGTCCTTGCTTTGATCCTAGCAAAAGCTGTGTATTCTGTTGCTAGGCAGAACAAGTGCTATTGCACACATTGTGATTAAGTCCCTTGGTTTTAACTAGGGTGTGTCATTGGAGTCTAAAGCACTACATCTATGATTATTGATTGGTATCAATTGAATGCAAATCCTGTGTGTACTGTAGTACTACTTGAAGCTCTGGACCTGTACAGCAAAGTATGGTGTATGTCCACATTGCTTGCATCCACTGTTTTCTGTGGTCCCTGTATTCATCACAGATTACATTTCTCAAGATTAAGGTTGTGTAAGTACTGACACACAGTACTGTATAGTATACACTGAAAGCTTATCTTGGTTGTCATACCTTTGTGTCCTGTAATTATGTCTGATGTGTGTGTGGGTATGTCTGTAACATGTCCTTTGACATATGTGTGGCAAAACATATAACTGTGTATCTAGCAACATTCATAGTGTACCACAGCAGTATGCAACCTATATTCTCAATTGTGCACATATTTTGGCCACATGTTTGGCATTAACAAGTTGTGTGGTATAATAGAAATACATTTACAGGACCTTACACTGAATGTGATGGATGATATATTTCTTTACACATCAGCTTGATATATATCTGCTGTGGCTAGGTGGTGTATTGTGCTGCATACAGTGTGCCAGGTACTATTGTATTGTCTTATATAGTGATTTTATTTTGTTGCTGTGCAGAACATGGTTCATTAGATAGAGAGTGAGAAAGGCACTTTCAAGCAGTTGTGGGGTGAGCAGTGATAAGTGGCAGTTACAGTGTTTCACCCTCAGTTAGCTTATAGGTTGCTATATATGACAGTTCAGTGATATCTGTACTGTATAATGTTAAATGTGCCATATGACTTGCTCAGACATATTTTTGTATTTATGTCTTCCAGGGATCATGGCCCATCGCAGGAACCCCAGTTACAGTAGTGCTGAAGATGATATCATTACTAGCAGTATGATTCAGCACTACCATCTCATGTTCTCACGAACCAGCCAGGACCAGCAGGAGCATACTAAAATGTGGCAAGATGTGCGGAGGGTCAATGAGGTAGGCCTGCATAACCAGACATATGAGCAGGTATGCCACCACTGCAGTGATCTTCTCAGACATGTCTGCCAGCATGCTGCTGATGTGCATAGACAACAGCTTGCAACAGGAGGTGGTGTTATTATCCACCAGAGTGGAGGAGCTGCTCCTGAGCCTGGTGGCTCCTGCCCAACAACAACAGCAGCAGACATACACCATGATAGAGGTTGGAGCCACCCAGCAAGCACACATGGAGCATGCAGGTAACATGGCATATCTGTAGACTACTATTATCTGTATTGGTAGATCATGCATATGTGAGATGTGGAGTGTGTTGTTTAAAGATGTGGAGCCTGTTCTTGTGCAATACTGATCAGTTGGAACATAATTGTAGCCCTGTGAATGTAAACAGTTGTTGTACTGTAAGATTGAAAATACACAGTAGCAATGCGACAGTTGTGGCCACTGACAAACTGTCTCATCTCTATGTAAGTCCCTCTGGGGTGACATCAAGGCAGCAGACAGATGCTGGTGAGTGTGTTCTACATTTATTATTGTAAATAAAAAGTGCATGTCATAGTTAAGGTGTAGGTGATGTACACATGTAGCACACCTACCCATAATGCATGCTGTGCATGTTTGGTGTAAGAGCACGCACATCTCACTAATGTGATTAGCTGCCTCAAATACATGCAATACCCAGACCATCTCAAACAAATGTGGCTAGACGGTAGTGACTATTGGATAGTCACAGTTGATACTCAACATGCACATAACATACACATCTATGTCATACACAGAGCATTTTAACATGCTACACATAAAGGATTCCCAAACCCTCTGTAAAGACACACTCCAGTATCCAAAATCTCATCCACACATTACACATAATATTGCTGTGGGGTAGAGGCCTATCATGGGGCATTTAAACAGTCTGCAACACACTACACATTCATGTCAGGGAATCCTCCTTATTGACCTCCTTACAAACTCACGTAACAACTGGTTGTTAAATGGTGAACTTAGCCAAGGTAGTACAGTTCCGGCACAGCATGATTAGTGCTGGTTTGTGAAACATTTGTAGCCTTGAGTGACCACCTGATGCTTCATGATGATGTCCTATGGTACTATACCCCATCCAGTTATTGTGACCACAGTACTACACATAGCTTTCATTGCTATACACCTTAATGTTGCGTGTGTGCAAACATATGCAATTCTAAACAGTATGCATACCAAACACCATTTGCAGAACTGACACATATATGTCTTGTGATGCTATTGAGTTGCTAGGTCATATGACACATATTGGGTATGTGTAGTGTTTAAGTATGCAATTGTGTTTTAGCATGCCATGTCATGGATGAGACTGGCATGTCCACAATATGATCTACACTCACCATAAGTACCGTACATTGGGTATGTGGCCAAATGGTATACCATCAATTATCCATGCACCGCTGATGATGTCGTATGAATACTCATCATGCATGTGCTAAAAATGTGCCCACAATTATTTGCTAAAGACACAGAGGCTGTAATCAGCATTGGATACCTGTCTGTCACACAGATACACATCCAGCAATGGTATCTACACCTGTGAGTTATGGTGTACAGTTCATTACAGGGTTATGAATGAATATCTGCACAGCAATGTTGTGTCCATGTATGCATTGTGTCCAGGGGGAGGGGCATCACCTAATAACAAAATACATGCATGAAAGTCATGTATACTGTTAGTAACAAGGACTGACTACCCTTGCACTGCATGCTGTTGATGTCCTGCATGCTGACATGTGTGATATGACTGTTTTGCTTGTGATACTGTACCCCACCATTACCTACTATTGTGTATGTTCTGTGATTGCTGGTGTTGTTTGTGTCTGCTTTAGGTAGGAGTATAGTTTTGTGTATGTGCATGTGTGCATGTGCGCATGTGTGCATGGGCACATGTGTGCATGTGCACATGTGTGTATGTGGTCTGAAGTCATGTTCAGGTCATAAAGTGTGTTTCCTGTTTCCCTCTCACAGGTGCCAAGGTGGGCTTTTCCAGTACAGCAGGGAACCTGATGTCACTGAGCCAGACAGTGATTATGAGGATAGGTGTGTTGAGGCACAGGCAGGTTTGTCAGGGTCTGTTGTTGGGCCACCAGTTAACAGTACACAAGTCTCCACCCCATCCATGCACACAGTCATATTGCCTGTACATCCATCATCACCATTGCCCTTAGCTGAGGGACAGTGTACAGCTGGCACTAGCCAGGACAGTGTGGTATCTATGGCACATGTATCAGGACACAGCCGCTATAGTCAGATGTCTGGTATGGTACCACATAGGCAGATGCCCAGGGGTTCTCATCAGAGCACTGCTGGTCATCATGCCCCTGGCAGACGTGCCACACCTCTTTCTACCACACACATGTTCCAGGCTGTCATGGAGGCACAGACACAAATGGAGCAGTATACCAGACAGGGGCTAAGAGCACAGAGGGCTCATTACACCTCTGTAAATGATAGTATCCATGACCTAGCAGGTGCCATACTTAACTACACTGTGGTCATTGATAGACATTGGGGTGAGACATTGGATGTCCTCCACAATGTCATGTCCATGCGTCAGGACAGTGCGGGATGGTTGAGACATCGATGTGGATGTATTCCAGCAACATCAGCAGCTGGAAGTCGCCGTGCATGTCCAGCAAGTCACAGCCACTCCTGTAGTACCAGTACCAGCCCCAGCAATGTTGGGGAGGCTGTTCATAGACCGTCCTAGCAGACCACGTGGACATGACTCTGGCCAGTCCCAGCAGGGACCTTGATCTAGTGGGCATATGTCAACCTCTTTGGATAGTATCCAATCTGGATTAGTACCTGATACTGTCTGTAGCACCCCTGCCAGGCACAGGTTCCGTATCCATGGCCAGAGATGGTGATCTGTAAAGCCTACCAGGAACAGTCTGTAGCTATCTCACAAATCCCTGTATATGGCAGCCACATGGTGGAACTGTGTGCATGCAGACACACATACATAAACCAGAAACCTAGGGCAAACACATACCAGCACACATTACATCAACATTGGCCCATACCAGTACTCATGGCCCTCACACACACACTCACACACACATGTCGATTGTGTGGCTCAGTGTAGGCCTCTGGCAAACTAACAACACACCCTCTACATATGATGAATCCTGTGCCACCTCCTGTCATCTGTAACACTGATGCAGGAACAGGCTAACATGGTGCTGATGCATAGGGTGACTTTAATAAAGTATAGAAATGGTTGGATGTGAAGCATGTTGTCAGCAGTAAAGTGTAATGACATCCTTGAAGGTGTAGCTGAGCAGGCATGATGCATTAAAGCTGTAATTAGCAATGTTGTATTGTTTCCACCAGTGTTTATTCCAATTGTGTTTTGTTTGCCCATGTGCCACTTGGCTAATGTGTGTAGTTGTACCAGCATGCGTTATACAGTGGACAGTAAGTGTGGGGTGTGTGCAACACATGTTTGCAGGTGTCCATTTGGGAACATGGTGGAGGTGCACTGTCTGCATGTACATGCATATTGGACACATGGGCAGGGTGACATGCCCTGTATTGGCCAGTGTTAACACTCCATGGTTTCTACTGGTGGCCAGTATGCATTGTACTACACACATTTTGGAATTTGAGTACGCATGTGTGTATGACACAGGCTGACACTGTGCTGTGGGTGATGCTGTTGTTGCTATCTGTCATTGGTTTGAATTACTAAGGTTAACACTGTCCCAGCTGCATAATCCTTTAGTAATGCACACTGTTCACCTACAGGGTTCCATGGACCGTGTCATCACGAACACAAGAAATTCTCACTTAAACAGTAAGAGTACATTAGTCTCATGGACCCCTGCCATAAACTAAATATATAATAGAAGGTGTGAAGTTGTATCAAAAAAGAGTTACATACCAAGAAGGGACAACCTCTCTGGTCAGTATTATTGGGAAAACACAATCCCTCAATAAACATACAAGACAAGCTTCAAAATACAAAATGGCAAGGATTCCAAAGACAACACTAAAGCTTTCTTTAGTGTTGTGTATAATCTACAGGGGAAATCTCAGACCAGGTCACAGTTAATGTAAACGGTCACAAAGTACACTTATCTGACTGACATTACCAATTTCTTGTCAGACAGTTTGAATGTGGATTTCACCACCCTGTCGTTAAACAAGGGCCACATTTCCAGACCTGAAGAATGTCAAACCTGATGACTCACAGACACTCTAGTTAAGACATCTCTTTACCAAAGTCAAAACCACAGTGGCAATGGTACTGGACAGTGTCCCTGGCTGTGTCATACACAAGCTGACATAAGAAGTCACCACTCACCTAAACACTCTGTCCAGATTTAGCCTCAATACAGGTTACATACTTGTGGAATGACGCATGGTAATGGTGTTCACAGTCCACAAGGGTTGAGCTACAATGTCTTCTTCTTCTCCTTTTGGATGCTCCCACTAGGGGTCGCCACAGTAGATAATCTATTTCCATTTCTTCCTGCCCTCTGCATCTTGCGCTGTCACACCATCCACCTGCATGTCCTCTCTCACCACAGCCAAAATCCTCATCTTAGGCATTCCACTTTTCCTGTTACCTGGTTGCTTCATCCTTAGCATCTATTTCACAATATACTCTGCATCCCTCCTCAGCACATGTACAAACCAACTCAATCCTGCCTATCTGGCTTGGTCTACTAACCTTCAAACCTGGACTGACCCTCTAACATACTTATTACTAAACCTGTCCACCCTCATCACACCCAGTGCAAATATTAACATAAATTGATTAAGGGTAGAACTGCAACAGATCCTGGAAACTCTCACCCTATAAGCCAGACAAATGTTATCAGGAAGGCTATGGAGCACAGCATTATGGAACTCATTAACAGAGACATTATGAACCTGCAAACACTGCACCATACCCACTTAGGTTCTCTAAAAGCCAGATCATGGCTCCTACACCTAGTAGACTTCAAGCCAGTTAACAAGGCTATAGGTGAGGGAGGGGAGGTCCACACAGCCAAGCTATAGCTCACCAGCAATTCATACCCATCCCACATTCTGGTATTATACATAACCTCAACAGACTGACCATAAATGATTGTTAGATGATGGACTGACAACTGCCACACAGATGTAGGACACACAGTAACATTTGCAGCCTCCATGTACAATTCTATGCCAGTAACAAGTGGTATTCACCTGCACTCAGTCCTAGGACCACTCCTGTTTGGCATATAGCTTTTATAGGTACAGGCAAACACAGAAGGGATATGTCTGCCCATGTTTGATGAAAATGCATACTGTGGGCTATACTTTATTCTCCAGATGACACACACATCCTCCAAAAGGGTATCATAGAGACAGATACCTGGTGTCAAACTCATGCTGTAAAGGTATAAGCCAAAGAAAGCATAGTTATCCACTTTTAGAAAACAAAGTATCCCCAGAGTACAACATAGGTAGTAGCCGCCAAAATGTGGAACAGGTACTAATGTATACATAGAACCATGTGTTTAGTCATTTCTCCTTTGATAATCACATTACCAAAGGGTTTTGGAAATCCTTCTGTGGAACACATAAGCAATAAAGGGTTTGCATGCAGATCCACAGAGGTTGTTGCACACCTATAATGAGTAGTCATCTTTGCCAGACTTTGCTTGCTTTGGAACAGGATTCAAACATACCTCAAGCATAAACCCTCACTCACACTCTTCAATAGAAACCGTGATGAGTGGATGAGAAACAGAAGACTTAGCCCAGGGACCACTGCAGTGGCTAAGCTTGTCACTAGCATACAGAAGTGACCTAAGGTCTGGAAAGTGCTAGCATGCTCTGACAAAGATAACAGATGCGTTCATGGAGAAAACAGAGTACCCACCTATGAAATAATTGAGATCACATGTATGTATATGGCTTTGCCCCACAGCTACCTTACATGTGTAATGCACATACAGCTGTCATTGTGATATGCCATACACTAGAAAAATCAAAATCCACTCCACATTGACCAACGGTGTCACCCACTCTCACACACCTGGAACACACACAGTCAGCAAATGTGCAATTCAAACTCCTTCCTAAGTACATTATGATACTACAGCAGTATGTATTTACACAATGTGCTATACACATTTCTGGTATTTCACTTTTCCACAGGTATATTTGTAGGATGGTGACATCATCAGACTTGACAAAGATGAGTATACCACTTTTAAGGGGTGTAAGTATTCTCCAAAAAGGTCACTCCTCCCAAGGGAGGTACACCCACAAAGTTTTCAAGTGCAGGATTCAAACCCCTATCTGATTACATTATGATACTACAGCAGTATGCATTTACATGACACTTTATATGCATTACTGGGATTTCTTTTTCCACAGGTATATTTGTAGGATGGTGACATCATCAGACTTGACAAAGATGAGTGTTTTAAGGGGTGTGAGTATTTTCCAAAAAGGTTGTTTTTTTCCTAAGGAAACACACACACAATTGGCAAGTACAAGATTCAAACCCCCTACCTAACTACATTATGATAATGCAGTAGCTTGTATTTACATGATGTGCTATACACATGACTGGGAGCACTTCTTTCCACAGGTATATTTGTAAGATGGTGACATCCACAGACTTGACAAAGATAAGTATAACACTTTTAAGTTGTGTGAGTATTCTCCAAAACAGTAGCACTTCCCCCAGGGAGACACACACACACACACTTGGCAAGCACAGGATTCAAACCCCTACTTAACTACATTATGATACTACAGCAGTACACATTTATAAGATGTGTTATACACATTAGTGAGATTTCTGCTTTCCACAGGTATATTTGTAGGATGGTGACATCATCAGACTTGACAAAGATGAGTATGCCACTTTTAAGGGGTGTGAGTATTCTCCAAAAAGGTTGCTCCTCCCCAGGGAGACACACACAGTTGGCAAGTGCAAGATTCACTCCCCTGCCTATATTATGATACTACAGCAGTATGCATTTACACGACACGCTCTACATATTACTGGGATTTCTTCTTTTCACAGGTATATTTGTAGGATGATGACATCATCAGACTTGACAAAGATGAATATACCACTTTTAAGGGGTGTGAGTAGTCTCCGGAAATGTTGCTCTCTCCCCAGGGAGAGACAGACACACAAACACACACAGATGGCAAGTGCGGGGTTCTTAATCCAAACTAAGTATGTCTTTACACTTCAGCAAGCAATATGGAGCTACAGGGTGCAATGCAGACATTACTTGCTGACAGTTTGCCCAAATAATTTTTCACATTTGCTAACCTCAGCAGGCTTATCATACTAGGTGTACTGTGAGTGTATTGTATGCATAGGCCATGACCATATCATATATGGGTTGATGCACCACATGTTGGCACAAACAGGGTCAAACCAGTGGCTAAGATCTGTCAACCCAATACTGGACAATACAGTCAAGAGGAGTAGGGTCATACAACCACAACACCAACAGTTTTGCATAGACCTACAATATAAGCACCAGCAAAACACACACATAAATACACATTACCATACTTGGAGAATACAAATATTAATCTGAAAAAGAGAGTGTCCTCCTAAGCAGACAAACAAGCAACATGCACCTCCAAGCACACGCCAGAAAACACATAATACACCAAAGCAGTGTGCCTCACAACAGGCCCTAAGGCAAAACAACATACCCAACACACTAGTAATAGGTGACTTCATAGTCAGGCACACAGATGTTCCACTCACTCGGCAGGACAAGGGAAAGGTTACTGTCAGTTTTCTGTCAAGTGCTATGATCTGCCACATAACACAAGCACTTACATCACTCCAGAACAGGTACATATATGATGTGTTCTTTGTACATGTCAGTGTGAATGATCTGAGACATACCTCCCAGGACAACATGACAAGAGATATATAGTAGCTCTATGATTATGTAGCCCAGGCTGGTATGACCCTGACCTTGAGTAGCATCTTACCTTCACCTACATGATTCTGCAATATAACAGAAAGGCAATAAACTTCAACAATTTGCTGAGCTTCTGGTGTCATTCAAAGGGGATACAGTATCTGTCTGCCTGTGATGACATGATAGACAAGCCTCGTTATTTCGCTACAGATGGTTTGCACCTGTCACCCCTATGTTTCGAATATGGGCCAAGGCTCTTGCTGTCCCCATATTGCCTTTTTTAGGCAAGGCTCAAAGGTTCATAGGTTCATAGGCAGGTACTAGGCTATCGGCCCTGGGGCCTATACAAGCCCAACCAAAATGGTACCCTGGCTTTTGCCACCCAAGAAATTTATTTTCCTGTGCCACTGTCGAGCCAAGACACAGAAGTGATCCCCAGGGTGAATTTACTATTTCCCATCCAATCATCAAGATTTTTCTTGAAGAGTGCTAATGAGGACCTTTGTTTGATATAGATAGGTAGATTATTCCAGAGTATGGGAAGTCTCTGGGACAGGAATCTATACATCTGGCATGTTCTGTTTATTGTGGTGACAAGGTTTAGGCTCCTAGAGCGTGTAGCTCAGAGGGATTGGGATTTCTTTAAGTGGAGCATGTCCAACAGCTCTGCATTTGACATAGCTTTGTATGTTAGGCAGATATCACCTCTGAGTAGGCAATATGCGACAGAGTAAAGCTGGAGTTTTTTGAGATGTTCTGTGTAGGGCATGTGTTTTAGGCTGGTAATCCTCTTTGTGAGGTATTTCTACGGCCTTTCCAGTTGTTGTAAATGTCTTGTGAGGTACATACCAAAAGGGGCATTGTACTCTATAATGGATCTAATGAGTGATGAGTAGAGGGGAACAATGACCTTTTTTTTTCTGCATGAGAAACCTTTTGTGATGAGGTGTGTCACGTAGAAGGATTTTCTGACTATTGTGGTGATGTGATTATCAAAGGAGAGACTACTGTCCACCTGCATCCCACGGTCTCTTATCACACTTCCAGTGTTAAGTATACTACCACCTATGTTGTAGTTCATGGGTACAGAGTCTTTACCAAAGGGGATGACAATGCACTTTTTGGCATTGAGCTTGAGGCCATGGCTTTGACACCAGGCATCTGTCTCAGTGAGGCCCTTTTGTAGGATGTCCACATCGTTAGTAGTTTCGATTATGGCTCCTAGTTTTCAGTCATCTGCGAACTTCATTAGCCAAAGACCTTCTGTGTTAGCCTGTACTTCAGGGAAGTAGATACCAAACAGGACAGGACACAGGACTGAACCCTGTGGTACTCCACTTGTCACTGGTCTGAAGTCGGATTTGGAGTCTGCTACTTTCACAGTGTGGGTTCTGTCAGTGAGCCAGTTGGCAACCCATCTTGTGACATAGGGATTTATACCTAGTTTAGTAAGTTTATCTATAATTCCAGAGTGGGGATGGTGTCAAAAGCCTTAACAAGATCTAGATAGGCTGTATGAACCACCTTACCCTTGTCTACGGCTTTGGTGACTGCTTCAAAGAAGTCTGCCAGGTTTAGGAGACATGATCTGCCTTTTACAAACCCGAACCGGTTGGGGTCCAGAGTTTGGAGATTACCAATGTCTTTGTTTATAAGTTCCATGATGATACATTCCATGGCCTTGCAGACCAAGCTCATCAGGCTAATAGGGCGATAGTCCCAGGGTCCCTGGTGGCTTCCCCCTTGTGTAGTGGGATAACCGTCGCTGTGCACCATTCAGCAGGTACAAAACCTGAGGTGAGGCTATGATTGAAAATGGTACTTAGGTGTGGTGCCAGTTCGTTCAGTAGTTCATGTAGAATGCAGCCTGAGATGTTGTTTGGTCCCATGGATGCTGTGTTCCTGGCTTTGGAGAGCGTGGTTTTTACCTGTGCAGCAGTGATGACAGGAACTTTACATTCTTCCAATATAGAGATGGGCTCCTTCATGGGTGTGAGGGGGGTAAAGTTAGCACTGAACCTATCTGCCAGGATATTGGCAATATCAGTTGGGTCTGTATATTTAGTACCATTGTGCTGTAACTCAGAGCAGATCTGAGTGTTGCCATTGAGATTCTTGACATAGCTATAAAATGCATTGTGGTTTTCTTTAGAATCAGTGGTGATTTTGTTTTCGTAACTAGCTTTGGAGGGTTTTATCAGGGATCGCAGCTTCTTACTGAGGCTGACCAGGGAGCTCCTCCACTCATGGGATTTTACCCTCTTTTGCAGCAGTTTCTTCCTTCTGTTGTACAGTTTGTTTATGGCAGGGGACCACCAGATTGGCTTTGTTTTCTTGGAGGATAGCATCTTGGTTCTGTTTGGGATAGCACGATCCATGCACTCATGTAAGTGCTTATAAAGTGCAATTGTGTAGGATTCAGTAGTTGTAACTGTCATGGGTGTCATGAAGTTCACCACTTCTGTCTTAAGAAGCATGAAGTTGGCTTTGGAGAAATGTTTTAACATGGTTTCCTTAATGGGGGGTGGGGGCAGAATGAGGATATGTAGGGTAATTAGCTTATGGTCCGATCGGACCAATGAACTGTTGACTTCAGGTGTAGAACACTGGTCACTTAAGACAAACCAAATCCCGTAACCAACACAAATAACCACAAAGTGAGCTAAATGCTACTCATTGCCAGAGGTCTCAGCCTCCAAATGCACACACTCAAGGCACTTCTCAGTATGGAGAATATTGATATCTGTGCAGTAACAGAAACCTAGTTCAAGGCTCCAGAGAGCACACCAGCACTACCAGGATACTACTCATTCCATACCTTCCAGCATCAGAACCTGGATCATAGTACATAGGTTGAGGATGTATCCATATTCATCAAGGATACCTACACCTCTCTCTACATCCTCTCTACAGAATATGTACCCATAGAATGTTGCACAGCAACGTTCTTCCCACTCCACAGGGGTGGGGCCACAAAAGACCCTTGGTATTCACACTCTATTACAAGTCTGATCTGCAAGTCAATGGAGCCATTCATAATGGAAGTCAACAATAAAGACATTGGGAACCTTCACACAGTTGAGCATACCCAGTTTGGTTTTGTCAAATGCAGATCATGCCTCCTGAACTAGGTGGATTTCTTTGAGACAGTTACATAGCCTACAGATGATTGAAAGAAGCTCCATACAGCCTACCTATACCTTGCTAAGGCCTTTGACACCATTCCCCAGTCAGGTATCATAGATGAACTCACCAACCTGGGCATGAATTCATACATCACAAAATGGATTGCAAACTGGTTCACAGATAGATCCCACAAATTAAGAGTTGCTGGCTACTTGTCAGACTCTACACTGGTAACAACTGGTGTCCCCCAGGGTTCAGTCCTGGGGTCCCTCCTGTTTGGTATAGACTTCTCAAAAGTACATGCCAACACAGGAGGGTTGTGGTTGACTAATTTTGCTGGGAACTGTAAAGTGTTTGCCATAATAGATTCCCCGGATGACACAAATATTCTCCAGAAGGGACTCTATGAGATAGATGTGTGGTGTCAGAATCATGGCCTCAAGCTCAATGTGAAAGAATGTATGTCTGACAAGATGTTGGCAATGTCAGTCATGTACATGTATTCATTTACACTTTGCACTGACTCAGAACATATATGAGTTTACATTGATATGTATGACATAACTAAAGAAAGCTTCATGGTTCTCTATGGACTCTTTGGCAATATTTTTGCCAGAACATGGCTTGGATAATGTTAGGAGTGCTCATTGTTTATTGATGATACTGATCAGAGATTTATTGATCTTCTTTGGATTTTCACTTTCTTTGAACAACTTAAGTACTTGTATTACATAGTTTGATTATGACTGGGGTCCAGTATATTATATGGGTCTGTTTTCATATCAGTGTGTGTGCAAGGCAGGATTGGTGAATAGTGACATGTGTCTGGAGTAAGAATTGCAACTGCCAGATATGTGTGGCCCACTACTGTACTCAGACATGGCCTAAGAGTGTGAGCATGCTCAGTATGACCTTTCAGTATGTTGACTGAAATTTGCTTTGTTTAAGTGTGTGAGCATGCCCAGTATGACCTTTCAGTATGTTGTTGACTGACATTTGCTAAATTTGTTTGTGTGTGTGAGCATGCCCTCTATGGGCATATATATATATATATATATATATATATATATATATATATATATATATATATATATATATATATACACTATATATGTGTGTGAAAATTCAAGTTGGTTTTTACTTCAGGGCTCACCCTTGCGTTGTACATCGACAGGAAGAACACTGTGCCTGTAGGGCATCCATGAGTCAATTTGCATAGACTTATCAACATTTCTACATACAGGGGGGACAGCTATTATTTGTACATTCCTACCGGGGGGGCACACCTGATTGATACTGTGGGTGTACATAGGATGAGGGGTACACCTGACACTTATACACATTTGCTAGGCCTGCACTGCTCTGTCAGGTACTCCATTTCAGTCTATGCTGTTGCCTATCATACTGGCTTGAGGCATACCACTGTACTACAGACCATAGCTTCCAATTACGTGCATATTAGTTTGTGACTTCATAGCCTACCCAACTCACATCACACTGCCTGGCCTGCTGTTATCTGCCTGCATAGGCCTGGGGAGTGGTTACTCATATGCCTCTTCAGAGGACATGATATAGCATTTGTTTGTGTTTGCATTTGTCTTCAATTGTCCTGCTGGCTGTGACTGTTAGGTATGTGACCCCGCCAACTGGTATGTATGAGTGACTTAAGTTGTGTCTGTGTCAGTGAAATGCTGTCATGGCTTAGTGGTTCAGTACTGTGACTATAGTGCACAGTATCCTGAGTTTGAGCCCTGTCACTACTTTTTATTTTCCTGCTGGGCAGACCTGACTGGTTAAGGAACAGTAAAGCAGGTGTGAGCATGTTTACCCAACTTTGCCCAACGTTGCCCAACTTTGCACAACGTTGCCTGATGCCCGACGTTGCACTGGTTAGCACGGTGCACAGCTACATGCAATTGTATTCAAATATGCTCACTACTGGTAAAATGTGCTTAGCACTGCTTTATATTGCTTAAAATAGGGCACTCATGCCTCAGGTGGTGCTGCAGGGCTGCCTATGTTGGATGCACATAGTACACTCCCTATACATGTTTAAAAACAGGTAGTGTCAAGTTAGGCATCCCTTTTACTGTATGTGCGAGTCAGAGAGAGGTGTCATTTCCAGGGTTCCTACTGAGTCAGTGTATGTGCTATGCATTGCCTCATTGTCAAGGCCAGGGCATACTGGGCAAGCCTCCTTCTGCCTACTGGGGAAGACTCAGGTTGTTCCTCCTCCAAGTCACGCTGTGCCTGTTCAGGCCTTGGCAATGGTGGGGGGCTCTTTGGCCCTGCTCCATGCTGTTCCTGCTGCAGCTGTTTCTGCAGGATCATATTGTATAGCATGGCACATACCATAACAATTTGGGTACATGTAGTTGGTGAGTACTGCAAGGCTCCACCAGATGTGTCCAGGCACCGGAACTGTGACTTGAGCATCCCAAACACACGTTCAATTATGTTTCTTGTTTGTGCATGTGCCTCATTATGGAGTTCTTGTTCAGGTGTGTGTGCATTTCTGATGGGTGTCATCAGCCACAGCTCAAGTGCGTATCCAGCATCCCCCACTAGGTGACCATCAGGGGTGTCCCCATTGGCAAATCTCTGGTACAGCTGCATCAGATGCCAGATGTGGGAATCGTGATAGCTTCCAGGGCAGCCAGCACACACATTCATTATTATGCCCTGGGCATAGCACACAACCTGGCAGTTGATGGAGGGGAAGCCCTTGCGGTTGATGTAGACCCTACCCCGCTCACCGGGTGGTGCTTTGATGCATATGTGCATGCAGTCTATTGCACTCACTACCTCAGGGTATTCTGCTATTTGGTGGAAAAGATGCATATTGCTGGCCAATGCCTCACAGGAATTGGGGAAATATACATGCTCACCGGCATGTGCTGAGATGGCATCCAGGATCTGGTGGAGTACCCTGGATGCTGATGCCTGTGAAATTCCCCTCATATCACCAGTTGGACTTTGGAAGGTACCTGTAGCTAGTATACTTATGCCAACACATACCTTGGTATCCACTGGGATGGGTTCCCCTCTGTTGGTTCTGTGTGTGAGGCGTGGCTGGCACAGCTCAACAATTTGCTGTAGGAGGTCTCTGTCCACTCTATAGCACTCCACTATCTCTAGCTCATGTAGCCCCTGGTAGGTTACCCTGGGTCTGTGCACTCTTCTCCATCTCCTCACTGTGGGTTGCTCAGCATCATTCAAAACATCACCACTCTCAGCACCTTGCACATGTTGGTCTATGATAGCAAGAGCAGCCCCTAACATTTTGTCTGACTTAAGCTTTTTAAGCTTAACCTGTTTGTATATTGCAGTGTTGCAGAGTTCTTGGGAAAAAAACAGGGAGGTATGCTGTTTGCAGAGTTTAAAGTGCTGGGTTGGGCTGGGCTCGTCTGCTGCCTGTGTAATTGGCTGATTCTGATATATTTCACCTGGCAGCTCTGCTAATTCTCCTTGGTTAACTTCCTACTACTTCTTTTCCTTCCTTTTGTCTTTCTGTTTCTGCCCGGGGGGAAGCACCGCGCAAACAAGTTCAAACGTGCACACACATGTGCACACACTGTGTGCATGTTTGCAAGGAGTTTCCTATCTTTTAACATTGTGCACCTTTGGTTTGAGGTTTTCAAATAGGACAACTGTAGGCACGCATCTTGCAATCCTGAGCAGCTCAAAGCAAACATAAGCCACTGTGCTCCAATTAGCTTACAGCCTGTCTGACACACCCACTCATGATGTCACCTATATTCTACTCTAATACTCACCTACTCCTACTCTTACACTCTTGGGAGATGCCTTACATGCTGGGGAAAATTGGGATTCACTATCCTTATCCTCATTTGCATAGGATTGCCTACTAATGCATGGTTACATCTCTGACACTGAGCTTCCCCCCTTAGCAACCACTATTCAGTGGCCATGTTGTCTTCAGCCTGCCATTCACTTGCATGACAGAATAAGCTTTTTAGTGAACATGCCTATTTTTGGCTTTTTTTTAATTATTTTCTTGTTTTTATAAGCGCTGCACGTTTGTGCGGTGCTGCGCTATGCTTAAACATCGGAGATCGGGGGAAAAAAAGTTAGATTTTTATATTTTTAAACATTTATAAATGCCAATTACCTTATATTTGGCCATTGGCATGCTTTCTCAACTGTACGCATCCTTTATTTGGAGCTGTCATAGCTCCGTTTAGCTTTTTGCAGAATGGTACTCTGTTACCAATGGAGTACATTCCTGCAGATAACACTAATCTTCCACGGACAGGTTAGTGTTTCCTGGATCACAAATTTACCTCATTTGCATAGCTTTCACCAGCAAATGAGGTAATTTGCATACCATGACGCTGTCCGTGCAAGAGTAGTTTTAGCAGCTCTCATGCACTCCCCTGCCAGCTGTTCCTGGATCGCACGGCAGACATATTGTCTGTTTGACGTCTTACACTGCTCTATAACTCCGTGCAAGTTTTCTTAAATCCGGCCCATTGTTAAGTTAAATCATAAAAATACAATTAATGTTTCTGTAGCCCAACTGCTTTTTAAGTAAAAACTCTAAAGCCCATATTATTAGTGTGCATAACACACTAAGCCTCTAAAAAGCTTTAATAATTAAACAAATTTAGCTGATAGAATATAACTTACAAAAGTATTAGTACCTGAACAGCAATTCCTACAGTTTAATTTCTCTAACTTTGTAAAACCTTGAATACCCCCCCAACCTGTGTTCTAAACAGTACAGCCGTGTCCATATACAGAACATTCAAAAGTGTGTGTAAATATACACAGGCACATCGTAAATCAAAATAACATTAAGAAAAAATGAAGCAATAAAAAACTAACCTAAAAACATAACCATAACAACAAAGAAATACAGCTAGCATAAAATAGAACAACATTACATACTGTATGTGTGGTAAATTTCAAAAGTAGCATATGTACACATGTATCCTTACTTTGATTTGCCTGTTACCTTGAGTGTCTTTCGGCTTTTCCCGGTTAGGGGTCGCCACAGCGGAACTCCGGTCCGCTAATGATTGGTAGTCACCACAGCGGAACTCCAGTCCGCAAATGATTGGTAGGGATTTTTATGTACTGGGTTACCAGCCCTGACGCACAACCTTCAACGAAGGCATGCCCCATTCACGTATGCCTCCACACAGAAGACGCTCTAGCTGAGAATCGAACGGGACAACGTCTTGCTATGAGGCAACAACGCTACTGCAGCACAACATTAAATGCAGCTAATGAAGGTAAACATGACACTGTAATTGTTTACTATGTAGAACTATGTCCGTGTGGGCTATTATCAGGTCGCCTGGTTTGATCTCTTATCAGAGACATTAGACCTCTTCCATATTGTCTCTAAGTGTCATCTAGTAAATGAATAAGCCAGAGTGTATGTCCTGACATATGTCAGTTCTCTATTCAGAGGTAGTTTCAAAGCCATTTAGCTATTGAGTGTTCAGAAAAGCTCTAAAGCTCCCCTGTGATGCTGAACTTGTTGGATTAAACTGGGATAAAGAAGGGGAAAATATACACTAATGTCTGAAAAATGAAAACCATCTATATCAAAGCACTTTAGTAACTAGCAAGGCATTTATATTTATATCTATAATGAATTAATGCAGTTGATGCAGCTACCATCTTTTCAAATGTTCTACAGCCATGGAGTTACTATTTGTAAGTAACAGAGTGTTGGGGTATCGAGGGAAATACCCAGTACCCGCAGCAAAAAGATGCTTGTTGACTTGTATATGTCCATCCGTAGAGATGACTTAGTTTAGAGTTATTTTGTTTTTAAGTGCGTTTGGTCTTGGCATTTGATTGTTATACAGTTCTAGTATCTTTCTTTTTTTTTTCATTTCAGACACATTCAGTTTTGTGGGATTTGATAGAATGACATGAGCTTATCTTTTTCTCTCTCCCTCCCATTTTTCTCTAGCTCCATAATGTATGTGTGTGCATGACTCTAGCTCCATAATGTATGTGTGTGCATGTACATGTACATGTGTGTGTTTATTTGTGATTATATCCATATTTATCAAATTTATTTTTACCTGTGAGCAAAATATTTACCAAAACTGAACAACTCATAATCTATTGGAACTGGGGCGTATACTTTAACATAGGTCCTGCAAGGGGCAGGTCCATGTCCACTCACTTTTTTGCAGTCAACGAATTCTGTTTCTGCTTGCTATGGTTGACATTCCCAGAGTTGACCAAAAAGCATTTGACAAAAGACAGTCAGCCACGTGTGTGTGTGTGTGTGTACGCGCGTGTGTGTGTGTGTGTGTGTGTGTGTGTGTGTGTGTGTGTGTGTGTGTGTGTGTGTGTGTGTGTGTGTGTAACATCTGTCTATCACAGACACACACACACACACACACACACATATATATATATATATATATATATATATATATATATACATATATGTATATATAAGTATATTTATATAGAGATAAATAGTTAGTTCTATAGTGTTTGTGTATTTATTAGTTGTCTGTCATCTTTCTGTATAGTTATATCTTTTTCCTGAAATATATCTGCCAGTGTCCTTCTTGCAGTTAGGCAATGATTCTTAGTTACTATATGTATTACATTTTGCCTCATTGGTTGACACTGTTTTGGACTGTTTTTTGTGCGTGTGGCATGGTTCATGGCTGAAAATTAACTTTATTCTAGCCCATTTACTAGAGATGTGCATCTGGCTTAGCTCAAAAATGTCTACTTCATAGAACCTGAGGGAAGTACCAGTCTGGTTGCCTAATACTACCTAATACTCAAGGGCACAGGTATTACATATAATGGGTCAAATGATTGCTGTATGTGGAATGGACCCCCTGAAAGAAAGCTCGAGACAGAAGTAATACACTAGTCAGAAGCACCCAAAGAAACTGACAAGCACTTCTGACTATAGCCCTTGATATTCCCTTTACAGACTCTATGGGCATAAATCATACTAAAAGATGGCTTTTTACACAACTTTTATTGCAGACGTTGCAACAGGGTATAGCAGGATCTAGGAGCAGTGTCAAATGGTGGCAAGGCTGGAGACAAAGACAAAGCTGCTATTATGAATTTGCCTGTTATAGAGGAACCATTTCAGAGTATAGCCATGGCTATTGTGGGACAACTAGGTACATCACAAGATCCACAAGAAAGAAGCATAGCCTGGTAGTGGTGGATTATCTGGATATCCAGAAGCAGTGACTGTCTTCTATTGAAACAGAGAAGGTGGCAAATGCATTGCTAGGCATTTGCATCAGAATGCATTTCCCTAGAGAAATACTGATGAATGTAGGCGATAACTTTATGCCTGTGGTGCTGTTATATGTCTTGAAATGTTGTGGAGTAAACCATGTAGAAACGACCACCTACCATCCACAGACAAATTGACTGCTGCTGTTGTTAACGCAAAACTAAAGATCATGTTGAAACCATGTGCTGAGCAGTTCAAAAGGGACTGGAACCAATACCTGCAAAACCTCTCTCTGAATACGGATACATACCTGAAGATTCCTCACCATTTTTTATCCACTGACCTGCTGTATCACCATGGGGTAAGAATGACCCAGATTTAATCTGTAATGAGTATGAGTGTGAGGGTAATTCCCACAAGGAGTCCGTTTTGAGTACATCCAAAACTTCATGACTAGACTCAATGATCTTATAGGGTTAATGCAGGAGAATCTGATATAGGCACAGCAGCAGTTCTGATATGAGATCCAGAGCCAGACAGTATTCTACAAGCAAGTAAGTAATGGTTCTTATTCAACTCCCTATTTAAATGTTGTCACTTGTGACATCAAATGCTCACACACCAAAAAAAAAAAAAAAAGAAATTGGGTGTTAGCACAATAAAAGTGTTTATCTGAAACATATGGTACAGGGTTTCACTTTCCCTTTTGAAAGGGAAATTGGCTAGGCTTAAAATGGCTACCAAGGGGAGCTTGCCTACTACTTACCCAAGGACCATGACTTTTCTTCTTTAAACTTATTTTTCGCAGGGGAGCAAGCCCCCCCAAACTTAAATATACTGACTCCAAGATTGCCCTACCACAAAGAAAAGGGAATATTCTTAGAAATGGCAGTCTCTGACTTGGTATATGCAAGTCTGTTTCTTCAGCTATTCAGTCTCTGTATCTTGGGACTTTCTGATGCAGGTCCCAACATTTCAAATTGTTACCTTCTTATTCCTGTCAGAACAAGCAACCTGCATGTTGCCTGCAAGGGCCTGTTCACTAATGTGAAAAAAAGTTAGTAATGTCAACTATATGACAGAATTGCAGGGCAGGCATCAGAAGCACAAGTTATACTATAGTAATAAATACATTATTAAACAAGAGAAAGAAACTGATTAATGCTTACAAGAGGTCTCATTCTACTTACCTTAATAACACACACAGCATCAGGTAAATATTAGGGAGATCAAGCTTGAGTATGAACTTAAAATTGGTACTAAAGGCAAACATAAATGCATATCTTTCTTTTAACTATGTCAAGAAGTTAGGAATTAACACACAACAAAGTTCAGAGCTGGTCCACTGTAATGCTACACTCGCTGACACAAAGGAAATAACTAATATCCTAGCAAACAAATTTAGTGCATATTATATTCCACCCATAGTTATAGCTATCCCACAGGATCCATAATCCTAGCCACCTCATTTAATTACTATGGAATAAATTCTCATAGATTGCTCAAAAACTAATAATACATCACTTGTGGACCCTGATAACATACCAGGTTGTCTTATTATTAGTGCCAAATATGGCCTTTCTGAGCACCTACTTAACGTCTTTTGTCTAAGCCTCTATACTAGTTACATTCCTGAAGCCTGGATAACAGCCATTGGAATGCCATTCCACAATTATAGACCCTAGTAAATACAGACCCGTTAGTCTCACTACTGTCATATGTAAACTTATGGAAAGCATTACCTCTGACTTCATTAATCTGGACCTTGGAAATCTCTTAACCATGGCCCCTCGTCAATTTGGTGCTGTCAAAAGAAGGTCCTGCCTCTTAACTTCATTAATTTCTTTGAAAAAGTTACTGAAGCAGTGGATAGTGGTTATGCAATTTCATTCAGCATTTCTAGCTTGACGAAGGCATTTGACTCTATTCCTCATGCAGGCATTATTGACAGACTTGGAAATCTGAACACTAATCCTTATATTATCATGTGGATAGTTAAACGGTTGTCTGAAAGAACTCTTGTGGTTAAAGCTGCAGCTCTCACTTCTGAAAGCAAAAAAAAGGTAGCAGTGGTGTACCACAGGGCTCAGCTTTGAGCCATCTTATATTTGGCATATGTTTCTCAGACCTGCAAGCCAGCACTCCTGACTGATGGATAACTAAATCTGCAGATGACTGCAAACTGAGTGTTGTCATTTCAGCTTCAGCTGACTCACAATTACTCTAACATAAGTTAGACTATGCTAACATTTGGTCCAAGGACAAGGGTCTCAAATTAAATGTAAAAACAAATGTAGCATAGTTCACCTATGATATAGGAGATGCACCCCTCCAATCAGACACAGCTGTAAGGGATCTAGGCACTCTTGTTGGTAATTCCTTACCGTTAGACCATTGTGTCTGCACAGTAGCTAGGAAAGCTCATGCTCATATCTTATCAGGCTCATTACTGAATATGATGTACCTCCTGGCATGTATTTGTCTAAACATATCACAGAACTTGAGAGACTTCCAAAATTTATAAATAAAAGGATCAGTGGCTTCCAAAGCCTTAGATGTCTATGCCCAGTCTCTTATAGACTCCTATGTGGAGTTATGTGCCCAGGATATGGAGCCGTGAAAGATCCAGCCCTATTTGACCTCCTATTCCATTGTAGAACTAATGTTACCTCAAATACCTGGCTAAAGAAAAAAAACCCTCATTAGCAGATAAATAAGAAACAGTGGCATGAGAAATTCATATCTCAAATTATCCTTCATATCCAAAACAAACTTCCACTACATATCAAGCAGTATAGCACCCGTGCCACCTTCAAGGTAAACCTAAATAATTGGATGCACAGCCTCAAATTAGTCTACCTTGACCTGACTTCCTTGAGGCTAGAGGGACATTTTCAATAGGGCTTTTGAATGGGCTTGAAATTGTCTGCAGACATATAGTCTAGTGCTTACCTATGAACCCATACAGCTCTATCATGAGAGAGAGGGCATGGTACTTGGTATCTGCAGTGAAATGCAAGAGGAAACAGAGGAAGATCTGGAAGATCTGGAGGTGGACCTCATGTTGAGACTTGGTTTGAAACCTCACTGGATGGCATAGCCCTGTCTCAACACATAACCCCTAGCCAGGTTCAGGAGATTCAAACAGAATTACAAGAATTTGGGAAATATTTACTGGTAAGTCAGGGTGTATTGAACTTGTGTAGCAACATACAAACACACACAAACCAAGCAGCATATCAAACAAGTCTCCTTACTGGGTGCTTGAAAAAAGGTAAACAAACTTTGAGAGACTGATATGGTGAAACTGTGGACAGTCTAGTAGTCCAACAGTCTTTGGAGCCTCACCAGGGGCACTGGTGCTAATAAAAATGGCAGCACCAGGTTATAAATGGGTTACATGCAACTGTGGAGTGAAACACAGCAAGAGGCATGAGAGAAGAATGTTTAGAACAGATGGGTGGGTCTCAGTATTTCAGTACTACTGACTTGATCAAGGGTTACTGCCAAGTTTTCTTGACACCTGCAGCCAGGGAGAGCTCAACATTTGTCAGCTCATTTGGGTTGCACGGATTTATAAAAATGCCATTTGGGGTGAAGAATACCACAGCAGATTTCCAGAGGCAGGTAGATTGCGTCCTTGCATAAGGGTGATTATGCCTTCCCTTACCTAGATGGCATTGCCATCCACAGTGAGTCCTGAGCAGAAAAGGTACAACATGTCATTGCAGTATTAGGCAGACTGCAAAGGACAAGGCTGACTATCAGGCTAACAAGTGTAGTGTAAGTATGACGGAGGTATTTTTTCTGGGTGAACATAGATTGATAGAAAGATTAGGCCAGAACATGCCAGTGTTGATGCTATTCAGGGATGGCCCATCCCTACTACCACAAAACAGGTGATGAGATACTTAGATACAGTGTGGTACTACAGGAAGTTTATTCCCCACTGTAGTATGATCACTGCTCACTTTACAGACCTTACAGGGAACATAGACCAGATAAGGTTGCCATGATTTAATCCTGTCATCAGGCATTTCAAAAGCTCCTGGAGCTTCTAAGTGGACTACATATATTAGCCAGTCCTGATCACAGTCAAGAATCCAGTGCCCAAGTAGATGCTTCTAACTATGGGGTGGAGAAGTACTTAGCTAGGTTTCCTTAAAAGGAACTAAGCCTCTGATTATATATCTAAACCACAGACTTCAACCTAACAAGGAACTGAATGCAGCCATAGAGAAGCAGTGTTTGGGCATAGTCTGGGCTTTGTAGAGATCACAGTCTTACCAGTACTGAAGAAATTCCAGAGTAGTTACAGACCATAAGTGTTTAATATGGTTACCTAGAGCAAGTGGGCAGAATAGAAACATTCTAAGATGAAGTTTACCCTTATAGACCTCTAACTTGACTATCTAATGAAGAGGTGGCACTGCTTATGATTATGCAGATGAGCTACCTAAAAACGGGAGTGGTGTAATGCATCAATGGACTAGTAATGGCCATAAGCTTCATTTGCTAAGGCATGCCTTCAGAAGACTTGCTTGTGTTTATTGCAGATTATAGGAAAAATTGGGGTGACAGGGTAAATGGCAGACTACAGAAAATTGTTAGAAGATGGACTGTATCTTTTCTCTCTTATTTTCTACTAGTAACACAATTGGTTGACAAAATGTTTGCAGCCATGGTGCTTTTTCTCTTATAAATGAAAGGCAGATGAAAGGAAGGGAACTGCATAAATGCACTGTTTCAAGTGTAAAACATAAGTAGTCACATCTCCTTTGCTAATCAATTACAAAATGTAATCAAAATCCACTTTAAAGAATTAGCTGACTAGAACTGTTGAAAGAAACTGGATATTAAAATGCAGACAGTTTAGAAACATATGCTGAGACCCTCTGAATTGATATTCTATAATTCTGGGTTAATGTAGTTAAGCTCTTGCTCTTTACAAATGGCAGAATGGATTTTATTATTTTTGCTGCGGAAAAACAAACAGCCACAGTATGTTAATGTAATGTTGTCTGTAAATGTAGATGCTGTTACAGTTATTAGGGAACAGGTCTGTGGAAATAAAATGTACAAATACTTGAAAATGGTCTTTGTTCTGTCTCATCCTTTCTTAGAAGACACTGAGGTAACTGATTCCCTGTAAGCTTACTATCTGCCAGTTCTGCTTGTCTTAAAATAATAAGGGTTCGGTATACTTTAAATAAAGGTTATTAAATTTATCAATCCATCTTATCATCTATAGGTTCATAGGTAAGTACTAGGCTAGCTGCCTTGCAGGTCATTTTAAGCTGAGCCAATTTCCCTTGATGCACTCAAAATAACCCACCCAGTTTGGTTATAGACTGGCCTTGCATATCCCATGATCAATAATTATATATTACAGGGAAATATATTTGCAACTTTTTCTTTCAGTCAACAGCATCCCTGGTTTAAATGAATATGTCTCCCTTGCCCCTGTTCTTAGGTTCATAGGTTCATAGGTTCGTACTAGGCTATCTGCCCTAGGGCATTTATAAGTCTAGCCAGAGTGTATGTGGCTTACACCACCCCTTAGGATGATAATACTATGCCCTTTTAGGGTTTAGTTTACTATGCCTCTGTCTAGTAGTGACAAAGAGATGACCCCTGGGGTAAACCTACGATCTCCCATCCACTCGTCGAGATTTCTCTTGAATAGAGTCAGTGAGGGGCTCTGCCTAACATGGACTGGGATTCTGTTCCAGAGTGTAGGGAGCCTCTGGGTTATGAATCTGTCCCTCCAGCATGTTCTGTTTATTTCTGTGTTGAGGTTTAAGTCACTTGTTCTCGTGGCTCTGATGGATTTGGATTTTCTGAGGTGGAGCATGTCCATTAATTCAGGATTGGACATGGCCTTGTACGTCAGGCACAGATCACCTCTGAGTAGGCAGTATGCGACTGAATAGAGCTGGAGTTTTTTCAGTCAGGCAGCATATGACATACGTTTAAGACCCTTTATCCTCTTGGTGAGGAACTTTTGGGGTCTTTCCAACTGCTGCAGGTGTCGGGTGAGATACATCCCAAATGGGGCATTGTACTCAATCATTGGCCTGATAAGAGAAGAGTACAGGGCACAATGACCTCTCTTGATCTAGATGTGAAACCCTTCATGATAAGGTGGGCAATATAGAAGGTCTTCCTAACCACTTTGGCAATGTGAGTGTCAAATGAGAGGTTACTGTCAACCTGGGTCCCTAGGTCCCTGATTACCTCTTCCGTACTTAATGGATTACCGCCTATGTGGTAATTTGTCGGTACCTTGTTTTTCCCAAAGGGTATGACTATACATTTTTGGCGTTAGCTTAAGGCCATGGCTCTGGCACCAATTATCCATTTCTATGAGGCCTCTCTGAAGGATGTTTGTGTCCGCTGGAGTATCAATTATGGCGCCCAGTTTGCAGTCATCTGCGAACTTTGTCAGCCACAATCCTCCTATGTTTGCCTGTACCTCAGAAAAATAAATGCCGAACAAGAGGGGTCCCAGGACTGAGCCCTGTGGGACACCGCTTGTGACTGGTTTAGAGTCTGACATAGCTCCAGCAACTCTGACCCTGTGGGTTCTGTCCTTGAGCCAGTTTGCTACCCATCTTGTGACATATGGGTTTACATTTAAGCTGGTGAGTTTGTCTATGATGCCCGAGTGGGGTATTGTGTCAAAGGCTTTTGCAAGGTCAAGGTAGGCTGTGTGATCTGCCTTACCCTCATCAATGGCCTTAGTGACTGTTTCAAAAAAGTCGACCAAGTTCAGAAGGCAGGATCTGCCCTTGACAAAGCCAAATTGGGTAGGATCCAATGTCTGTAAGTCCCCAATGTCTTTGTTTATGAGTTCCATAATGATCCTCTCCATAGCTTTGCAGACCAGGCTCATCAGGCTTATGGGGTGGTAATTTCCAGGGTCCGTAGAAGCACCGCCTTTGTGAAGTGGGACCACTGTTGCCGTACGCCACTCTTTGGGTACGTATCCTGTGGTAAGATTAAGATTAAACAGCAGCCTTATGTGTGGGTTTAGTTCCTCTTGGAGTTCATGTAGCACACAGCCCGGGACACCATCCGGTCCCATTGATGTTGTGTTTTTAGATTTAGAGAGGGCGGCTCTCACCTGGGCATCTGAGATGTTAGGGAGGCTACACTCTGCTGGGATAGTTATTTCTCCTTTTGGGGGGGAGGGGGAGGAGAAATTTGCACTGAACCTGTCTGCCAGAATGTTGGCAATGTCAGTGGGTTCAGTGTATTTTGTGTCATTTTGGACTAACTCTGAGCATATCTGGGAGTTTCCACCCATGTTTCTAACATAGCTAAAGAAGGCCTTGTGATTGTCTTTTGTGTCATTTGCGATTTTTCTCTCAAAGTTGGCCTTGGATGATTTTATGAGTGATCGTAGTTTTTTCTAGTACTGATCAGAGATGCCTTTCCTTTTAGGGATTTTGCTCTGTCATGTGGTAGCTTCCTCCTTCTGTTGTAAAATTTGTTTATGGCTGGGGTCCACCAGACCGGTTGCCTGCCTTTGGGGGAATGGGTCTTGGTTTTATTTGGGATTGCATGATCCATGCATTCTTGAAGGTGCCCATAGAAGGCATTTGCAAGGGATTCAGCAGTGTTGGTTGTGGTTTCCACTGGCCCAGGGGCCTTGAAAGATACCACTTCAGTCTTAAGAAGTGTGAAGTTTGCTTTTGAGAAGTTCTTCACTGTGGTCTTTTGTGCAGGGGTGGGGTGGGATGTGGATTTCCAGTGAGATTAATTTATGGTCTGATCTTACCAAAGAGGGATGTACTTCCGTGTGGAGCATTTTGTCCCCATGTTTGTGATGATCAGGTCTAGTATATTGTCTCCTCTTGTGGGAATGGTGACTAGTTGTTCCATTGCATTTGAGTTTATGAATTCTAAGAACCTTTGGGTTAGAGTGTTGGGGCTTGAGTAATGTTCCCAGTCTATGTTTGGGTAGTTGAAGTCTCCCAAAATGATGGTATTTGGAGAGACATTCATACTCTCCAGTGTCTTCAGGAAGGCTGTGTGGGGTTCCTGAGTTTGAGAGGGTGGTCTGTAGCATGCTACAAACTGTAAGGTGGTTTTGCCTATGGTTAGTTGCACCTAGATAGTCTCCGATGCTTTGTGCGTTGCCACTAACCTGGAGGTGTTGGTATCTTTGATGAAAATGGATACTCCCCCTCCTTTTGTGGTTCTGTCCAAGTTTTGGGGCCGGAAAGCATGATATGAGGTAAAACCTGATAGTGCCGGGGTGCTCTCAGGAGCCTTGAACCAGGTTTCAGTCACTGCACAGACATCGATGTTCTCCATACTGAGAAGGGCTTTGAGGGCGTGCATCTTGAGGTTTAGACTTCTGGCATTGAGCAGCATTACCCTTAGTTTTTTTCCACTTGTGTTTTCTAGGGAGGTAGGTTTGTCATTTGAGCCTTGCCTAAAAAAGGCACTATGGGGGTGGCAAGAGCCTTGGCCAATATCCGGAAGCCCAGGGGTGACAGGTGCAAACCATCCCTTGCAAAGCAGCGTGGCTTGTCAAGCATGTCATCCCAAGCAGACAGACACTGGATCCCCTTAGAATGACACCAGTAATTAAGCCAATTGTTAAAACTGATCATTTTGTCTTTGTACTGTGGCATCATTCTTGGTGAGGGTAAGATGCTGCTCAGGGTCAGGGTCATACCGGCCTGGGCTACATAATCAGAGAGATCCTCTATGTCTCTTTTCATGTAGTCCAGGGAGGTACGTCTCAGGTCCTTTACACCTGCATGTACAATGACTGAGTCATATTTGTACTTGCTGTGGAGTGACCTGAGTGCTTGTGTTATGTGGCGGATTCTAGCTCCCGACAGGCAGCTTACTGTGACCCTCTCCTTGTTCAGTCTAAAGCTAAATTATAAAGTTGTTTGCATTTTTGATACAAGGGTGTTTTTTCAAATGTTTTAATTTTGCTTTTTTAGTAGAATGTTGTTCTTTATTAAGACATTAGATGGGGTAGGGGTTCATGTTTTAATGCAGTTTAGTTGTATTTGCTATTATGCTTTTATCAGCTTATTTTTATATGAATTATTGAAGGAAATTTGTGCTTTTAAAGCATGTATCTGTTTATGTGTTACAGATATGTTAAGAGATTTCTTAGCAATACTTTAATCATTTGGATGTGTTTTGGGTTAGTGATTTGAAATTGTTATTTTAAACTGTGTTTCTAAATGGTATTTTGGAAGGTCTGATGAAGTGATATGTGTATCATGAAAGCGCTTACTTACTTATAATAAAATATACTTGATTTTGTCAGTGTTTTGACTGTGTTTGAACAACAACTTCGTGCCTTGGTTACCCTACTGATATTTTTGTGGACTTTTTGTGAACATTGATAGTATCTTTTATGAAGGGAAAAGGAAAAAGTCTCGGACATAGGGGACATTCTGGAAGCTTTTAGTTATCATTATGCAGAGCATCATAAAGATAAAATAAGTAGAAATGGATTTGAGAAGTTAGAGAATATATTTCCCAACATAACAAGAATTCCTGAGGAACTTAAGTTAGATCTACAAAAGCCCATTTCTCAAAAGAAAATTATAGATGGGATTAAAGGAAGTAAGTCTAATAAAGCACCTAGAATAGATGGCTTAATTATCGAAATTTATAGATTGTTCCATTCTTCTATAATCTCTCTCCTATGTAAAACCTTTCTTGAAGTTCAAACATTAGCAAATATTCCTCCTTCTTGGAGATGTTCTCTAATTTCCCCTATATTGCAAGAGAATAAGGACCCTAATCATTGGAACTCATATAGACCAATTTCTTTGTTGAATAATAATTATAAACTATTTATGTGAATTATGGTCAATAGATTGAAAATACCCATATCTACAATAATTAATGAAGACCAAACTGGTTTCATACATAACAGGCATACACAGGATAATATTAAAAGAGTATTAACTCTGATAGATTACCTCAATAGAGGAAACCATGAAGCATTGATAATAGGTCTAGATATTCAGAAGGCCTTTGACTCCTTAAATTGGGGTTATTTATTTAAAGTCTTACAGTTATTTGATTCCCCCCTTTTGTATAATGATAAAGATAATCTATGAAAATAATCTAGCATATGTCAAATTAGGTCCCTTTACTTCCAAAGCAATCCGAATCACTAGAGGTACTAAACAAGGATGTCCCATGTCCCCTATCCTATTTGCGCTGGCCATAGAAATACTTGCCATTTTAATACATAATAACCCAAAGATAAGAGCTATAAATATATATGACAAATATATTTCTAAAATAATGATGTTTGCTGATAATGTCTTACTTAGCTTATCCAACTCTAAGGAAGTGTTAGGTGAAGTGGATATAGTAACAATTTCCAAAAAATCTCAGGACTCTCCTTCAACAAAACTAAATCAAAATATTTATTATTAAATAAAAAAAGAACATGCAGGTTCCAGTTAATCATATTACTGGAAACAAAGTTTCAACTCTAGACTATTTAGGAATAGTCCTAGGCAAGAATATAGAGGAAACCTTACAACTTAACTATGCTAAAGCCATAGACTTAATCAAGACAGTAATAAGCAAATGGCATAATTTGTTTATAACATTTGATGATAGGTTGCAACTGATAAAAATGGTTTTATTATCTAAAATATAATATATAGCACAAGCCCATATACTTCCACCAGGAAAGAAAATCCTTAAAGAAATCACTTCAACTCTGATGAAATTTCTAGGGTACCCCAAAAGAAATAGAGTGGCATATGCTCATCATATCAGACAATGGGAACAAGGGGGTTAAAATTCCCAGAGATTGAAACTTATATAAAGGCATCTATAATTAAAATAGTGATGAATTGGATAAATCCTAGTCCCTCTTCCAGTTGGAAACAGTTACACTCCATTATACTAATGAATGAAAATTATTTATCAATGAATGCTTTGGTAACTGACAAAGATAACAAGATATGGCACTAAGTTTAAATTTACAGTATAGCACAACAAAATTAACTAGACTAACACTAATAAACAATATTTTTGATGTGTTTAGAAAATTTTATAACACAAATTTAGATATAAAACTGTGGCATAGATATTTAATACCATTTACTATTACAACGGATTTTCCTGATAAAACACATAGAGAGATTTTTGGTTTATGGGAAAACAATAACCTATTTTGTTGATTGTAATGTATTGAAAACCAACAAGATTTGAACACACAAAGTATATTGTCAACCTATGGCCTATCCCCTAATAACTGGTTGGTTCTTCAGAGTGTAACAGCATACACTAAGTATCTGTGTAGAATAATACATAACTCATCCTTCAAAACCATACCAAAAATTATAAACTAGATTTTTGGAATTCTGTATAATAATATCAATGTTAAGAATGAATTATCATATCTATATAACACTTTGTCTGTAAGGCAGCTCCTAAAGATTCTTACTGGCAATACCTAACTAAAGGGTTTCAAGTATCATTATCAATGGAAGATAAAAAAATATTTTATTTTCAGTTAAACTAGCTTCTTACTCACAATTCTGGAGGATTTTTCGTTGGAAATTTCTACACAGATCCTTTTTGACACCTGAGAAACTCTTAAAAATAAACACTTCAAACAGCAAGTTATGTTGAAGATATCATCTCTCCACTAATGCTGACTGGTCTCATATTTTTTATGACTGTACTCATATTAAACCATATTGGAATGAGATTAACAAATGTATTCAAGCTATCTATACTGATATATTTGTTTTGACAAAGTCTTTAATTTTATTGAATGTTGTTAATGGTAATAATATGAAGAAAGATGACCTGTATTTATTGTGGACAATGTTAGCAATAACCAGAAGATGTATAACTAGAAGATGGAACTCTAATGTAGCACCCACAATGGAGGAATTCCTATCATCACTGAAGAAATGCATACTAATGGAGAAAAGAACTAAAGAGTTAAGAACTTTTCCTAAGCCATTGTTTAATAGTCCATGGAGGAAAGTTTTGAATTTGATTGATACCCTACAGATGGAACCAAACTCTTCCTAACTATCATAGTTTATATAGTAACTTATTTAATTATAAATGTTTTTATCTGAATCCTTTTTGTCAGGCTGAATGTAAATACTGTAAATAGTTATTGAATGTTATGAATGTATTAAATTATTGTGTTATTTCATCAAAATAAAAATCATTTGAGTAAAAAAAAGAAGTAATATATATAAGCATGAAGTATTCAGAAGTAGGTATATATTGCAACAGTTGAGAAGTATGGTGCATCTAGTTGGCAGTATCATGTAGGTAATAGGTTCATAGGTTCATAGGTTAGTACTAGGCTATTAGCCCTACAAGCCTAGCCTTAACAATTCCCTGGCTATTTCTTCCCACAGTATTTACTTCCCTGGATCCCTGTCTAGCAGGGCGACTGACGTGATCCCCGGGGTGAATTTCCTATCTCCCATCCAATCATCAAGGTTCTTTTTGAAAAGGGCCAAAGGGGCGTTAGAGCTTGGCTGTTCTGTAGAATAGAGAGGTTTAGGGGTGTGTGCTTACAATAGCAAAGAGGGTTAGCATAGAGGTGGGTTTTCAGGAGGTTTTTAAATATGGTTGCACGAGTCTGTGTCCTAAGGTCGGGTGAGAACGAGTTCCATGCTTTGGCAACCTCAAAGGAGAATAGAGCTTCTCCTTAGCTGTTTTTGCATGGATTGACTCAAACCAAGGACTTGTTGCTTGAACGTAGTTCCCTGTCTTAATTGTGGAAGTTTACAATGCCAGCCAGGGCAGGGGTTCTCTCAGGTTAGTATAGGATTTGATGTGCGATGATGAGTTGGTGATAACTCAGCAAGTTTGGGAACTCTAGCCAGTGCAATTTAAGTAGGGATTGACAGTGGTGGGAACGTGATTTAGTATTGGCAGGAAAACTGACTATTTTATTGTAGCAGGTGGAGAGTTTGTTGAGGTCAGATTTGTTTATTTTGGTTAAAACTGGGCAAGCATAGAACAAAGTTGATAGGAGATGACTTCTGGCTATGGTAGCCCTAGTCATTGGGGTGAGGAATAGTTTGGAATGATACAGGCATCCTAATTTTTTGTGGACTATGGAGATGGTTTCAGCTATGTGTTTATTATATTTAAGCTGTTGGTCAATGGTGACACCTAGTAGTTTAGCTTCAGCTACTGGGGTGATGATGGTGTTATTGGCTGAAAGGATGTTGAAGATGGGATTGCATTGTTTAGTTGGGTGGAATAGCATTAACTGTGTTTTTTTCAAGTTTAGTATCAATTGGTGGTTATTTAGCCAGTTCTCTATCTCAGTGAAGGATTCTTGGGCTTTACTTTATAGTAAATGGATGTTGGATGCTGAATAGATTGGGGTTGTGTCATCTGCATACTGAGCGATATCAGCTTTGATAGTTGCTAGTTGGAGATTGTTAGTAAATATATTAAAGATGAGGGGGCATAGGATTGAGCCTTGAGGGAAGGTGCATGTGACTGCGAGTGAGCGGGATAGTGTCTTGGCCCACTTGACAGATTGTGAATGGTTACTTAGGTAATTGTTAAACCATTGCAGGGAGGAGTTATCGAGGTTGAGCTCGGAGAGGCAGGTCAGGAGCTTGTTATGGGAAACTGTGTCAAAAGCCTTTGATAGGTCTAGGAAGGTGGCAAAGACCAGTTTCCCTTGATTCCTGTATGAGTTTATTGTATTGGAGAAGCTGATAAGCGCTGTGTTAGTGCTATGGGATGGTCTGAATCCATGCTGGGTTTTGGATAATAGATTGTTGGTTAGTAGATGAGTCAGGAACTGGTGGCGGATACATTCTTCTAGAGGTTTAGATAGGGATGAAAAGATTGCAATAGGGCAGTAGTTGGAGAGGGCAGTGGAGGGGCCACCCTTGTGGAGGAGCATGATATAGGAGCTTTTCACAAGGAGAAGGGGGGAGGGTTATATATATATTTTAGGGGTTGTGGTTGGATAGTAGGTGACATGTCATTTACTAGTTTCAGGATTGAGGAAGTAAAATAGCTATTGAAGTTTGAAGATATGTTATGGTCGGGGCCTTCGATGTTTGGTGGTGGGGTGGTAGCTTTTCCCAATAAAGTCTAAAAGCTTTGCCCATTAAAGTCTTTTGTGGAAAGTCTGTGCCACTTTAAAAACAAATTTCATCAAGCTGGAAATATATATATATATATATATATATATATATATATATATATATATATATATATATATATAAATATAAATATATATATACACACACACACACACATATATATATGTATATATATATGTATATATATATGTATATATAGATGTATATATATATGTATATATAGATGTGTGTGTGTGTGTGTGTGTGTGTGTGTATCAATTGTTTTTTAATCTTTTGAGGCCCTCCACCCTGCAATACCCATAAAACCTCCTATCAGTCAACCCACTGAACCATTTGCTCCTTGCAGCAGTGAGAGCCTGATTGCCCATTCATTCATCTCAGAGGTAAGAGTCAGATGCCAAAATGCTATTATCATGTACTGTAAGGAGAAATGATTTTTTCATATACAACTCAATGTCCCTTGGCTACTAATAACTTCCACAATGGCTTATAATGAGTAGTACAACCATGCTTCAAAACATGACTTTCCCCACACTCTGCTGCACATAGTGGATAACAAGTATGACCAATCTTCCTATATTGTAGAGATAAGGCACGTGGTTGTTAGCATAGGATTTATACGTCTCTGAATTGCTCTGTGCATGTGTTTGATTTCATTGGTTGTGTATGTGGTGAGTGTCACTTGCATGAAGACACTCATTTGCATGTTATACTGTCATTTTCATACCACGAATACCATGTTATTTCTACCATGTCATGATCCGACTGAATGTATCTCTGAATAATCCCACCTCTGTACTTTTCTATTCATCTCATTACTATACGTAATGCTATGTACTAAATGTTTCTAAATACCTTCATGGTCTTTTGTATCATTTTCTGCTTTGCTATTCATCATATTTTTTTGCAGCCTCTGTGTATTTTTGCTTAAAGTGTTTGGATCTTCTTGATGATCTTTTTAATCTTTGCAGAATCAGAGAAAAAATCTTATAATTTATGTTTTCTAAAGCTATACCCATTATATGTTTTAGAGTTTGACAGTAATTTTTTCTTTAATGTATGTTTGTTTGTGTCTTTCGGCTTTTCTTGGTTAGGGGTCGCCACAGCGGAACTCCGGTCTGCTAATGATTGGTAGTTGATTTTTACATGCTGAGTTACCAGCCCTGATGCACAACCTTCAACGAAGGTACGCCCATTCACGCATCTCTCCACGCAGAAGACGCTCTAGCTGAGAATCGAACCAGAGAGTGTCTTACTGTGAGGCGACAACGCTACCACAGCACCACCACCATGGGTTTTTTCTTTAATGTATGTATTATATCTAAATATATTGAATTATGCCTCTGAACTGTGGTTTTAACAAACTTTAGGTTATTTTGAATTTCTACAAATTGTTTATGTCAATTTTTATTTGGATTTCCATTCTTTACATCAAATTAAAAACTTGCCATGCATTTAGCACTTTGAAGAAGAAAGAGTTATTAGGTTCATAAGTTCATACTAGACTAATGACCACCAAGGTCTTTACAAGGCTAGCCATGCACCCCAACCCATTTTTGGCCAAGAAGTCCTTGGATGCCTATATGGTGAGGTATGTTAGTAAAGATGTAGCTAAGGGTTATGTGTGAGGGGTAAGTTAGTTGGGGATTAATTTATGTACTGTCCATCTCTGTCCATCAGAGACACAGGGGCAAGGTCAGAGATGAATTTGTGATTTCCCATCCACTGATTAATGTTTCTTTTGAACAGGTTCAGGGATGAGCTCTGCTTCACATAGATAGGGAGCTTATTCCATAGTGCAGGAATACTTTGAGACACATATAGGTCCCTCCAGCATGTTCTATTTATGTTGCAGACAAAGTTCAGGTCCTTGGATCTAGTGTTTCTGGTGCTGTTTGTCTTGCAGATATCCAGAAGATTAGATCTAAATCTGAGGATGCCTTACATGCTAGGCATAGATCACCACTCAGTAACCTGTAGGAGATAGGGTGCAGAGATAGTACCTTAAGATGATCTGTATAGAACAGGGTTTTCAATCCCTGGATTCACCTGGTGAGGAACCTTTGAGGATGTTCCAGCTCTTTCAAGTGCCTGGCCTGGTACATGCCAAAGACAGCATTATACTCAATGATGGGTCTCATAAGGGCTGTGCATTACTTCCATGGACCTTGACGCCATACACTTACACATTGTGAGATGGACAATATAGAATAATCTTCTCACTATCTCTGCTAAATGTTGGTTGAATACCACATTACTGTCTGTATATGCTCCCAGGTTCCTAACTGTCAGGTAAACTCTTAGGGTGTTTTATTGATGAAGTAATTAGCTTGGATGGATGCTCTCCCAAAGGGCACTGTAATGCATTTCTTTGCACCAAGTTTTAATCCATGGCTTTCATACCAGTCATTTGTGTTAGACCCTCTTGTAGAATGTTGGTGTCATGGGGAGAATCTATGATAGCTACTAATTGACAGTCATCTGTGAGCTTGGTGAGGCAGAGACCTTTGACACTAACCCTGAATTCTGAGAAGTAGATGCAAAACAGGAACTGGACCAACACAGAGCCCTGGGGTACTTAGCTGGTGACCAGTCTCTTGGTGGAGGTGGTCTAACCAAGCCTGACATCTTGCATCCTATCTTTGAGCCAGCTAGCAATCCAGCAAGTTATGCAGGGATTTATGCCTAGTTCTGACAGTTTGTCAATAATACCTGAGTGAGGTATTATATTGAATGCCTTGACAAGGTCAAGGTAGGTGGTATGCACCATTTTCCCTTCATCTGTAGCCATGGTCACCCCCTTGAAGAAGTCTGCCAGGTTAATTAGGCAAAACCCTTAACAAAGCCAAACTAGGATGGATTCAGTGCCTGAAGGTCATGCCCTTGTTGATTATTTTAATGATAATTCATTTCATGGCTTTGCATATTAGACTTGCTAGACTGGTGGGTCTGTAGTTCCTGGGGTCAGTTGATGGTCTATCCTTATAAAAAGGGATGACTGTTGTAACCCTCCATTCACATGGGGCATAACCTGTTTTGAGGAAGTAGTTGAAGAGTGGCTCAAGTGGTCCTGTTAAATCATGTTTTAGACTATTTAAAGACAACCAGGGATATTTTTAGGGCTCATTGAAGCAGTGTTTTTGCCCATAGTGAGCACTTCCAGGACCTGTTTTTTATTGATAGTTTTGGAGGTATGCTAGAAGGGATTTTACAGGAGATAGTGAGAGGAGTGGAGTGAGGTTAGAGCTAAATATTTTGGCCAGTAGATTTGCTATGTCACCCTGGTCAGTGACAGTTGTGCCATTTATGACTATCTCTGCTCACTGATGAGAATTACCTTTAAGATTCCCGACATAGCTGAAGAAGTTCTTATGATTGTCTTCAGTCTAAGGAGTCTATCCTGACCTTGTAATTGGCCTTGTTGGACTTTATTAGACCTCTTAGTTTCTTGTTTAGTTAAATCAGTGAGCTCTTTACACTGTGAGAGTTGCTCTTTCTGATATTTGTCCATGACATTTTTTTTTGTTACATAACCCGTTAAGGTAAGGATTCTACTGGTATAGTTTATTTTTTTATTTTTTATGTTAATTCTGGGCTTACTTCTGGTAGGTACATCGGCCTTGATGCAGCCATTTACATCTTTGTACAGAGTTTCTGTAAATAATTTGGGGTAAGCCCTGAAGTTTGACAAACTGTCACTTAATAAGATGCAGTTTGCTTTAATATAGTTCCTAACTGTTATGGGTTTAGTTAGGTTTCCCAGGTTGAATTTTATTTTAAGGGAGACAGCTTCATGATCTGATTTTACCATTGAGGACATAACACAGGGGAGTCTGCAATGCTCTCCCATGCTGGTGAGTACTAGGTTCAATATGTTTGATCTTCTGGTTAGAGAGTGCATTATCTGGTCTAGGGTGTTTATGTTGATGAAGTCCAGGAAATGTTGTTCCTATGAGACAGAAGCAGTGTATGTTTCCCAGTCTATGCAGATAGTTGGTCTCCCATGAATAGGGTATTTGGTTGGATGGTGAGCTCTTGTAATAGCTCTAGGTAAGAGTTGTGAGCTTCATAGGTCATAGAAGGTGTCCTATATTTGGCCAGGTCATGGTAGGGAACCTTGTCTATTAATACTTGGATGTGAATTAACTCCAGGGCATCATTCTGTTTAACCAATCTAGAGTAGTATTTGCTGCTAACATAGATTAAGATACCTCCACCTTTAGCCCCTGTCTGTGCTGCTGTTAGTCTAAATGTGTGGAAGGCACTGTACCCTTCCACTGCCGGACTACTTTCTGCAGCTTTAATCCAAGTCTCAGTAAGAACACATATGTCTACATTTTATAGAGTGAGGAGAGCCTGTAGGGTGTGGAGTTTCTTGATTAGTCTCCTAACATTGAGCAGTAACACATCTGAAGGATGCAATGAGTTTTTTTTTTCCCAGCGATGTTGGTAGTTTTGACATTGCCTGAGAAAGGCTGTAAGTGGAAGGATCACGTTTTAACCACTATCTGAAAGCCCGGGGAGGAGGGTGGACAGGTGCAGAGCATTTTTGGCAAAGCAAAGTGGTCTGTTAAGCATGTCATACCATGCTGACAGATATTGGATTCCTCTGGAGTGACACCAGAAAACAGAACAATCATTATTTAAAGTTAAAAATTTTAATTAGATAAGAAAGAATATGTCAAAAGGGATATTTTTAAATTTTAGTTGTATTAGTTTTAAGGAGTTAGGCATTATAATCAAATGCAGGAAAGGGAATAGTTTAAAAAATTTACATATTTAATTAAATGAGACAAAGAACTACTCTAATTTATAAAAGGCTTACTGTGAAGCAAAAGCCTTAATTTGGAAGGTTTCTACACCACAGTAAGCTTTTTTGATTCACTGACCACTATGTTTGTTCCTCTTGTAGTGTCGGTAGCACAGACAGCAGTCTTGACTGGAAAGCCACATTGTTAATGGGGCAGTTTGGGTAGTACCTAATTTTAATTAATGTTAATAATGTTAAGTTAATGTTTTCTCTTAGATTCAGGGAATGGCTCAGCCAAGTTCATTTTCATTCTAGGAGGAAAAAGAAAGACAGCATTCACCCATTCACTTTTGTGGGAGTACTCATGGTACATGTAAGTAAGCAGTGTGTGTATGTGTGTATGTGTGTGCGTGTGTGTGTGTGTGTGCGTGTGTGTGTGTGTGTGTGTGTGTGTGTGTGTGTGTGTGTGTGTGTGTGTGTGTGTTTATAAATATATATATATACACAGACACGCAGACATACTCAGACACACACAAACACACACACACACACACACACACACACACACACACACACACACACACACACACACACACACACACCGGAGCAGTCATGCACTTATATGGGTGAATGTCTCTGGGAGTGTATGTTAATGCATAGGGACTTGTTTGTGGTTTTTGTGAATAAGTGTGTGCATGTGTTCTTGCATGTAGAGAGGTGGCTATGCTACCATGATGTGTCAGCTGTTATGGAGAACATTAGTAGAGTCAGTGCTCAGTTCAGAGATATGGTAATGTGCCACTATGGAGGTATGCTTCTGTGATGCGCGTGCACTGGCCCAGCAATCAAGGAGCCTCAATCCTCACCACTAGCAAAAGTGAGGGGCATCCACATTAGGAAGGATAACAAATACATACACAGTAAAGTACAATTTCCCTTAAGAGCACACAGAGATCACAGTCAGTCTTGGGCTGGTTTCTCCCTTTCTCTCCAAATTCCCAGTAAGACTCCCCACTGGCACAGCTATAGGGTCCAGATCTCAGCCTAGTGGTCAAGCTAAAACCTCCAGCACCCTTTCTGTTCAACCAGTGCTTCATGTCCCAACCCAAGTAAATGGCACACACACACTTTGAGATAAGAGTTATATACAGCCACACAGACACTCCTGGGGAAGGCTTGTACAGGTTCACCCGCTATGACCCTTCCTGCCAGTCTAAAAGGTAGTACCAGCTGCCACCAACCACTAATATCAGCTACTAAAAAAGCCCTTACTAAAGGGTGTCCAATTATTGCTGTGCAATATTATTATCCAAATAGTAACTGTGACCCAGAGTTAAAGCTATTGGAGTGGCTTGGACAGTATCACTATATACGTGCAATGTACTCTAGAGCTTAAATTATCTCTACACAAAACAGACATGGTTGAAAGGTTTACAAATATTTAATAATAAATAATGAAAACGCAAGACAATACTTCTTACTACACAGTGCTAGTCAAGAGTTCAGAGATCACAGGAAAATGCTTAAAATAATACAGTAGTATAGTGCTGACATTAATACAGAAAACTGCTAGACTAAACTTACTATTTTTTTATCTATATCTAAGAGCAATCACAGTTCTAAGTAAACTTACATATAGAGCAAAGCAGAGTACTGGTGAGTTGTTGTCAAGTTTACACAAAATCCAAAATGTTCTCTGTCTGTCTCTGAGAAAGTCCTTTAAATTGATAATACATCCTGGTGACTCATTTCAGATTACATAATTTTTAACAATTCTCTGGTTTCCCAGGCTAACAGAAACTCTACATTTACATGTTTTAGTAAGCTTGCACCTGGTCAGGAAACCACAGTAATTAAAGGCATTATATATGTAAAATCTAGCAATTAACTCTGGTCTCAAAACAATAGAAATAAGCTGCTGGTTCAGACACCATAGCTCCGAGTTTGACATCAGTCATGCAAGGCTTGACTTATCAGCTTTCTTCCAGCAGAGTGCACTGTTATGTTTTTGACCCTCAGCCTCCAATACAGTCTTTTCACATTCAAGAGAGCAAAGCTATGGCTTTTATTAATCTTTACAAATCACAGAATTATCTACAAACTTTTATCTAGCTAGACTGGCAGCGTTCACATATCTTCACAGCCTCTGTGAGACTTTACTATGCCTCTGAATCAGAGATTCTCTCCAATGTGCTAATTGATCAACCTGTGTTAATTCAGTTCAAGCAGAAATGCAGTTTGAACCAGACTATTGTCATTTCTTGTGTGAGTACCAAAGACGTAAGAATAGTAGGTAAACACAATGAGTCTTCATTTTAGTTTTTGTATTTATATGAAATTGTGAGACCATTCTGAGACAAAATCTTTAAAGTTTTTGTGGATACCGAATATCTTGATTCTTTAGATGCTGAAGTATTCTTTGAATATCCTTCTTATCCAGGATAGAGTTGAAATCTACTATAATTAATATCACTTCATAATAGCTAAGGCTTTATTCATCTTTACCCACATATATATATATATATATATATATATATATATATATATATATATATATATATATATATATTGCCTAATGTATATATTCCATTTTGAAATGAGTAAACTTGCTTTACATGTCTTTAAAAGTATGTAAAACTTAGGAATAAAAGATGCTTTATTCTAGAATATGGCATCACCATTTCTGTTTTCCTTAAAAAGCAAAACATAATAAAACTAATTCTGGCTATGAAGTCTCTTTAGAGACTATGTATATATTTTTTATCTTAACGTTTCATCTCTGTTACCTCTAGGATTTAGGCAGGAGTTAGCTCAACTCAACAAACTGTCTAAAGCTATCTTAGTTGCTGTCCCTTCCCATTTCCACTATCCTTGGTGTCTAAGGACCTTCTCCCTAGAGATTTTCAGTCAGGTGTTGATTGAACTCTTATTGAATATTCCAAGGTCGTTATAGTCAGAATTTTTGGGGTGACATTCCTTCCTTTTTCTTCCCTTGTGATTCTGAGTATCATCCATTTACTTTTCAAATGTTTTCTCTCTGACTGTGGCATTCATCAGACAGGCTTCTGCTCCCTTCTTGACTCTTCTTGCTTATGTTTTAGCTTTGTGCAGTATTGCTAGCCTTTTTCTTAGCAGTTTCTCTTTTCTGCCAAGGTTTGTTTTGTTTATTGTCAGTTCTTGTGCCATGTTGTTGTGCTCTTAGAGATATGGAGTAAACATAAAAATGCAAATATGGTGATAAGTTTTCTCACCCAAAGAAAATCTCATCAGTAATTTAACTCGTTACAGCCAAGCAATGCCTTCAGGTGTTTCTACAGTTACATCCTACTGATGCCTCTAGGTGTCAAGTATCGCTTCTTCATATTTGCATTGACAATCCCAAAACCATGCTATATGCAGAGTGTTAAAAGATTTCAGCTTAGAGTTGCACAGTGGCAAACAGAACTGTATTGATGTCTGACCTCTGTCTGGTCAGAAAAGAGGCATTAATTGTTGTTCATATAATATTTGTTTATATTGTCATACATTTTATGTATTTTTAAATTTCTCAACATCCAGGTAGCACACAGAGAGCTGCTTACCCTCATATCAAAGCTCTCAACTGGATGAACAGAATGCTGCTGACAGTAGGTGTATTACTTGAGGGGTTGACAAGCTATTTGCAAAATATTACAAACTTAATAGTTACTGTGTTAACTGTGGATTAGAAAATCCAGCTTAAGACCTAGAACCTAAAGAATATCAACACTATAAAAATAGTTTGTGCTGAAAAGATTGCAATTTTTTACTTCTTTAGTGTCCCCTATTGTTCCAGAGATGTGTACATTTGTTTGAAAAGTGATGACATAATTTGATTCTATCAATAAGCCTAGGCTGCACCATTTGGAGGTTATAGTGCAAACCTCCAGAGCCACATTGGAGGAAATTAATTAAAATGTCTAGGGGAGGTTCATTTCATGGAAGGCTGTAGCTTTTTTGCATCCTTCAGGACCATAACTATTAAAGAAAAAAAACCCAAATTAGAATTGAAAAAACTTAGGACAACACCTCCCCTCTTGAATGACTCAAGGTCTTCACTCTCCACTGCTAAAAGTTCTCCCACAATTCCCCAAAAGGAAGGTACCAGTTGAGAAAGAGGTTACTACCATACCTTAAAAAGTTTGGGAGATATCAAAGGGGGTCCTGTATCTGTTAAACATGCTCATTGTGTGGAAATCTTAAAATGGATGCCTCCTGTCAACCACCACCATCGAGAAAACATCTTTTCATTTGTTTCTAAACCAGAGCTTTGATAAACCAGGCCCTTTTCCTGAGCATCTTTTTGGTCCTGTTCCTGCTTAGCTAGCCTGTAAAAAGATGACGCAGACTTCTTCATGGTGCAGACAAAGTTGTCAGGTGTCTTCCTTTGCAAACATTCCCCCCTCGGAATGAGTCTCAGGATGATTACAAGGGGCCAGCTTTTCTAGGTCATACTGAATCACTTCTATTTTTAGGCCAAGTATTTTATGCCTGAAGTTGCCTTCCCTGTTCTGATAATCCACAATACCAACACTGACTGAAGCATTGCTGCCCCTTTCTGTCTGAAGGATCAATACCATCCCTATGATCCCAAAGATGAGGCCATCAGTGTCAGCCTCATTCTCTGGGTCATCAATGATTGGTGTGGATTCCTCAGGCACAACACCTCCTGCCTTAGATTTGAGGCTCTGGCTAGTCACACTTTTTGTGATGAATGCTTTTCTTGTTTAAGCCTGTGCTCACAAAGAGACTACTTCTGGTGCAGCTGCAAAGCCTTCCCCCAAAGTCCTTTACTGTTACAGTCTGATAATTTAGGTTTGGTGTGACATTAGAGCTCATCAGAACTAAAGTGAAGTAATCCCAAAATTCCACTCCTGAGCAGAGTACTTCTGACTGAGGCCTTATGGTCCTCTAGGTAGTCTTTTTAGGTGGGGGGTCCTGCTATTGGTAAAAAAGAATGAACGAGCGGAAAAATCCAGATGTTGTTATGCCTGCACAGGGAAGGCTCAACAAGATCTTTCAACCACCCAGTGACTGATCAGGCTCTTCATAAAACCTTGTGCTCAACTCTGCACCTAAAAAGGCTGCTGAAATGCTGAGATCAACTTGTAGACCCTGTAGATGCTCCAAACTAGATATCAAAAAAGAGCATGAGCCATCTCTTTTGATTGCTCTTAAATCAAACTTCTCCTGGACGGACACTTTCAAGTCCCACACACAGGATGACAGTGTTGGCAGACACCTCTGCTTTTGTGTGGGTGGGCATTATTTGGAGCAGAAAGTTCAAGGTGCATGGTTGACCCAAGACACCAATGTATGCTTCACCATTCTGAAAATGAAGACTAGCCTTCTCACTTTGCAGACATTCCAGGATTTCTCCCTTTCCAGTGTGATTGCAATCCACTCTGAAAACATCTCAGTAATTTCCAGTATCAGCTCAGTCTTATTCTCTATGCCAGGGGCCCATGAGAGTATGATAATGGGCCTTTGCCTCCAACTGCTTTCTTGTTACTGCTAATATCCCTTGTAAAGCCTTATCTGTTCTGGGCAGGTGCAGTCAGTGTCACTGATGCCCCACGAGTACTCTATGAATCAATTGACCTCATGGATTCTATTCCATGACCTGTTTGCATCCCCATTCAACATTAAATACAACTGAGTTTCCCTTATCGCTACCTTGGAAGGATGCCACAGGGATTTGTTTGTCTTGAAATGGCCCTCAAACTGTGTTATTTTTCTATTTCCCATTTCTTAGGATTCATTGAGAAAGCTAATCATTTTTCCAGTTCCATTGATGGCTAGGGACCCTGCTTATCCAAATATGTGGTCCCTATCTTGACTTCTGTCCAGAAGCCTGGCTCAAAAGGATATGTATCATAGTAAATAAACTTGTATTACTGCCTGAACCACTTGTAGAGGACAACCACCATTCATAGATCATGTTCCAAGTGTTTTTGTATATTTGTGTGAAATTATATAGTCAAGTATATGCTTCCCTCCCATGAATGTACACATGGCCACTATATCATATTTTCATTAAGGTAGAATTCTGCTTGTCAGATTCACTGAAAGTCTAAAAAACATTCCTTTGAAGCACATTACTACTGCATCAACATTCAGATCTCCCAATCTCACTTAGATCTTTATTTTTTTCTGAAGAAGTTAGGACTATCACTTTTTTGAACTAACTTCCTCAGCTAATTTGACATTTCCAAACTGAACATCTCTTTTTTTAAGTCACATGCACCTAAACCAGAAGAATTTCAAAGTTGCAGGCCTTGTGTGTTCTTCCCCCCTGACTTAATCTTCCATAATTACAGCAACTGAATATTTCTGAGAACCAATATTTCCTTCATGCCACTTGCCACCGAATCTAATATAAACCAGTCTGTTATCTTCACAGTATTCTCCCCTAATTCCTTCACTTATGTGGAGTATATCTTGCACTGTAGAGATGTACCTGAAAATTTACATTTTATTTGGTTAGAATGAAATCCATAAGGAATGACTCTCATTTTTTTGTTTGCTTTTCCTGCAAAATATTAGGTATTACACTGTCTAAAGCAATCCTAGCTGTTTGGCTTTCTCATTATGTTAAGTTATTTACAAAAATCATGGCAAATCTTTACCTGAATCCAGTAAGTGTTCATGTTACCAAGTCTATGGTGACCTCTTATCCTTTCTTATAAATGGTTCTGTGGATGGCATTTGTCCACTATTATGTGAGCATCTCTGAACATCTTTGCTAGGCACTGCAAGCTGGGTATGATCTTATGGTCATGTTTGACTTTGGAGTGCTTTAAATCCAAGACATTTTTCCAAGAAGAACTGCCCCGGGAGATAATCTTGGGACTCTGCCCTAAAGATTTGATGAACACTTTTGTCAGAGTTACAAAGATTTCAACATGGTTAATAGAGATGAAACTTTCCATGACAGATATAAGAGTTATGAAGTTATCTTTAACCTAAATCTGTATGGGAAGTTTTATCTGCATTACAGCTTCTTCTTCCTTTATTTTGCCTTTGGTTCTCACAGATGCCATACTATTTGTGAGCAAGAGTCTATTTAGTTCTATTTATCTGTATGCTTCCCCTTTTTTCAGGCTCTTAGAGGTATACAGAGGTGTGTTTACATTCTTATGATTGTGCATAATGTAGGATAGCTAGGACACCCTTGGAAAGGTTATTGTGTCATGCTGAACCCTGCCATTCTTAGCTGAACAGATGACAGAGGTGAAACTGCCACTGCATTTCTATCATTAATGTATGTTTGTAACTCTCATTTTCTTCCAATAAATCTAATAAATCACCGGGCTTGTTAACTGACAGATATTTATAAAGTCTGTATGTTTTTTATCATTATTCAAGCCACAAAGAGGATTACTGGCCTCAAACAAATGCCCTACACTGTCCGCCTCAAAAAACTCCAGCTTTACTCTGTAGCATATCGCCTACTCCAAGGTGATCTCTGCCTAACATATAAAGCTATGTCAAACCCAGAGCTGTTGGACATGCTACACCTAAAGAAATCCCAATCCCTCCGAACTACATGCTCTAGGGACGTAAACCTTGTCACCACAATAAACAGGACATGCTGGAGGGATAGATTTCTGTCCCAGAGACTTCCTATACTCTGGAACAAGCTACCCATCTATGTCAAGCAAAGTTCTTCATTAGCACTCTTCAAGAAAAATCTTGATGAGTGGATGGGAAATAGGAAATACACCCCGGGGATCATTTCTGTGTCTCTGCTCAACAGTGGCACAGGAAAATAACTTTCTTGGGTGGCATAAGCTATGGAACCTTGCTGGCTAGGCTTACGTAGGCCCTTGGGCCAATAGCCTAGTACCTACCTATGAACCTATTAAAATTTAGAGATGAAAATGAAAGAAATTTCTTTATGACCCAAATAACAGGGAAGTTGCTTTAGGGATTGATATAAGATATTCTGAAAAACAAATGGGATAGATGTCTAATTTATGATGGCTCCATATTGAAATGTCAGCAATTAAAATGTGGGTCTATATTAGAACATCGAAGTTTCAAAACTTCAAATGTTCTAATATCAAACCCTTGAAAACATTGAACATACAGAACAGCGATTTTTTTCCTAGGGAAAAAAATTTGCTGTTCCAAAACACATACACACAACACAAGCACACCAGACAAACAGCAATCCACACACATACACCTAAAATCTTATACCTAACCCTAGACTAAACTAGACACACACCACTAGCTATCCACTTACCTTAACCCAAATCCTAACCCTAAGGTCCGTCACTATCGCACACTCAACTCACCTGCTCTCTAACCCTAACTCACCTAACCCGCCCTAACCCTCAATTCCATACAATCGCACACATACCTAACCCACGCCCTAACTCACCTAACCCACCCTAACTCTCACGTCCACACAATAGCACACTTACCTGTACCCGACCTGTACCTTTCCACCACAGTGCTGAAAATACCGAAGCAACAGAAACAGACAACCAAATTCTTTCCCTAGGAAAAAATTTGGTTTTCTATTGCTTTGATATTTTCAGCTTTCACTGAATAGGCTTCGATATTAGAACATTCCAAGTTTTGAAACTTCAGTGTTCTAATATAGACCCTTAAAATGCTGTGTGCCAACACTCTAAAACAAAGGCAAATATCCAGGAGAAGTGTGACTTTTGAACATCGATCTTCTCCTCTAAACTTAACTTCTTTTTTTCAGGAGGCAAGCTCAATGGCAAACTCCAATGTTTTTATTTATTTATTTGTTTATTTAACATCTGTTTACCAGGAATGTCTGGTATTGAATGAAGCCAATTTTCAGCTCCAGACACATGTCTTTGTAATGTGGGAGGAAACCAGAGCACCTGGAGGAAACCCATACGGACACAGGGAGGACATGCAGACTCCACACAAAAGGCACCACAGCTGAGAATCGAACCAACAATCCTCTTGCTATGAGGCAACAATGCAACTGCTGCACCAATGTGCAACCGATGTGTGCAGGGGGGGATTTCCCCATACCCACTAAACATATATATAGCAGCTACATGATTTCCATATCTTGAAGAAAAGGGAGTTTCCAGGAAATGGCCATCTTGCACTTAATACATGTAAGTCCACTTTCCTGGCTATTTGGTCTCCATGCTGTGGGGCATGCCTTAGTGAGTCATGACAGTTCAAATGGTTACCATTTTTTATTCATGAAAAATAATATAGAAAAAAATTAAATAGGACAGCAAAATTGCATACAAAATAGAAACCCTAAAATGTAGAAAATACATTTTACAAATACAGTCGGTCACTTGGACTCTATTAGTAAAAAATGTCTAAACTACTTTCTTATCCATAAAACTTAAATCTAGCTAAAAAAGGCAAGATAAACACTAGGACCAGGTAAATCCTCTGAATACCTGAAATAGTCGGGTATTCAATAAATAATCTAGTAGAAATTGTCAAAGTCAAAGTAAACTTTATTAACATTTAAAACTACACACATGAAGCCTAAACAAACTTCTTTGCATCAACTCAGTTCTTGAGATTAGAAAGGAAAGTGAAACAAAACATACAAGTAGAGGAATAAGCATAACTAATAAATTCAAATTTAAATATATTTGCTATAGGTACTGCATAAAAATTCTCTAATGAAATGGGGGAGGTTAATGTGACCACAAAAAGGGAAATTAACTAGGCTTAAAATGGCCCTCAAAGGCAGCCAGCCTAGTGCTTACATATGAAACTATGAACCTAATCAACTGCATTTTACTCCTTAGACAAAGCATGATAGCTCCATTACCACCTTCTTAGGTCGGAAAGCTGATACCTGTCCCCTTTTCCTACCCCACTCTGCCAACTCTTTCTAGTGAATGAAACTGCTAACTTAACCTTGGTCTGTGGCACAAAGGTCAGAGCTTCATACATGGTTGTAAGTCAGCTAAATTTTATGCAAATAAAATTCAAGACTCCAAGAACAATAGCAATTATCATTTCCAGGTCTGTTATAATATGAGCAAGTGCAGTGCCATTCTCATCTGTTCATCCTACATTACTACATCAATGAGAAAGCAACCCTGATCATCTAAATATGCAGTTAAGAGTTATAACATTCAAATAGCTTGGACAGTAAAATAGTTTTAGGAAAATATTCTTCATCTGGTAATACTTCTTCCAACTACTGCTCAACAAAGCTTTGCCTAACCATATTTACCACACACATACTTCCTTTCCCATGTCTCCCTTTCTCAAAGAATCATTCTTAAAAAATTTCTAAGACATGTATTGTAATCAGTGCTACATACTTTTTTATTAGGTAGCTAAAATCTAAGTTTATCCTAGATGTGGAAATAACTACCTTTTCAGTGATCTTTATTGCCTATTATATCTGCTACTCCATAATTTCTCTAAGATAAGAAATACAAAAGCAGCAAATATGTGTGTGTGTGTATGTATGTATATATGTATGTATATATTTATGTACACATGTAAGTCTATATGTACATATCCATCAATCTCTCTCTTATCTATCTACCTATCTATCTTAATATCTTTTTCTTTTTTTGTCATGTGACAGCCTTCAGCAGTCTAATCTCCTTAAAGTGCCTAGATGAACCATCCATTTACTGAGTCTGCTTCCTGTTGTTGTCGAGCAATGCATAATGTGTGACAGATTCTGCCAACTCTGCTCAGCAGCAGACCAGAACCTTTGTGGTTATACCATCTACGTCCTCATAGTGTACAGTGCTTGCAGTACTGGAATGAGATTCAGATAAACATCCATTCCTATCTCTTCCCCAGACTAGTGTCATGCACTCCTTGGCAGGATCATTCCTACCTTGCTTATGAGGCGTGAGCCTGTTACCAGACTAATAATAAGATGGATATTGAGCTGCAGAACACTATCAACTAACTTCTTCAGATTGGTCAGCCAGTATCAGCTATTCATTCTGATGTTACTCAAACATGGATCAGTTCGGGTTCAGTCTGAGTGAACATTCTGTACCATGCAGTTGTCCCATTTACTTACTGATAAATATTAACCTAGGACAGGTCTGTGACATTTCATCAAATGGTTATTCTGTGAGTAGCCATTCGTCGAACATGTATTTATCGAAACTGCTTTTCAGCAAATGGCAGATTTTAACTCGAGCACACAAGTGGTTTGCCAACCAAGTGACCGCAAAAAACAACATAAAATTTGAAATCTGCCAAGGTGGGGCCTACACCCCCACACCCCAATGTGGGGCATGCACCCATGACACCCCTCCAAACTAAATATACCAACTCTGAGATCACACTACAGTGAGGAAATGGGCAAATTCCAGATGGTGGCCAAACTCTGGTTTACCCTACTTAAAATCTGCTGTTCGCTGAAGAGCGGCTTCGATAAAAAGGCATTCACTGAATAACCATTTGACAATATATCATAGACCCACCTAAGACATATTCCATACTTATGGATATTCACCACAAGAAAACTTGTAGGAGAACTAGAGTTTTCAAAAAAGACAACATGATGTATTGGCACACTCTCTTATCAAAATTAATAACACTATCATTTTATCCATTCTGTTTTTGGCAGAATGTTAATTGACTGATGGCACTTGCATTCATTATTATATTGCAAGGTGTGTGACATCGGCTAACATTTATCATACATACACAAATTGTCAGAAATAAGGAAGCAAACCTATTTTCAGAATTGTTTAAATTTAATAAGGATTGTTTCAGACCTTTTCAAGCATTCTTCATGGCTTATGCCACTGTATAAAATATTAATGCCTGTTGTAATAAAGCAATTGTATTTGTTAATAATAGTTCTGTTAATCTCTGTAATATATCACTTCAGTATTATTCCATGTCACAGAAATGAATGATTGTATTGGCCATCACTGATTTTAATACATGGTCTAAACATTTTGACACAGCTTCAGTAACAAAGCCACAGCTGACAATATAGGTCTCACAAAGGGTGCAAATAAATTTTTGCATACGTTTCTCTATCCATATAGAGAATGACAGATTAGAATGTTAATGTTTAAATAATCATAAAGTGACTCATAAAAAAGTGCCATTGTGGCACATCATCTACTTGACATTTACCGTCTTTGTAAGTATCGTGAAAGCATGAAAGATTAACTCGGCAAAAGCTTTGACACTTTCTAAAAATAAGGCACATCTTGTTCATAACACGTGGTGGCCACAACAAAACTATTAAAACTTTACCATTTGATTTAATTGTATCTTCCTTCATCTTTCTTACATACTTTAAAACAATGTCTTTGTTTAAAGCATATTATCATAAAATTGAAGATTGCAGAATTAATATTACTATCTTTACATAAAACAATAAAATAGGAAGAGTTGGATGATTTTCTGGGACACAGTGATAAAAGACTGATAAACCAAAGCGCTTAGATTCATCATCAACAAACTTAATTTATAGGTCTACATTTTGAACAAAAGTATGAATGTTTTGAAGATGTCTGCAACATCAATTACCAGTTTAGAAATACAATTGACCTCATTTGAGCACTGGCATCATATCAGGAGTCAAAATATGACTAGAAATGTACAGTACCTTGTTTAGTATGCTTGTTTGACCCCTATATTTGAAAAGGGTAACTCCTCTTGTCCTATCTCTCCAAAGTTTTCTATTTTTGACATTTTTAAAAATATATATTTCGTACCAAAAAGAGACTGGATTGGTCTGTACATGCTTTTAAAATATTATTATTTAAATCAAGTTTAAATCTACTGAACGGTGAGAAATAAAGTTGCACTTTACATTACTCTAATCAGCCACATTGAATCTGGTATTTCAGCTGAGTCAGCATCACAATTATGCCCATGGCTTTCACAAAATTCAATAATAGATTTTATAGTAATAGAAATGCCAGCAGACAGTTTCTTATTAGAATGTCTTGCAAGAAATGTTATAACAGTTTTGGTTCCCAGGGATATATCTGCATGCGATTTAATACATGTACTATGACAGCAGTGACTGAAAGCCCCCTTGGCATTATGGCAGGTATATATCTAGAAATCCATCAAGGCTGTCTCTTGTCTTCCCTCGTATCTGTGATTTTCATGTTCAGGATTTCACAGAACAGTCAAGATTAGGACAACATTCAGCATGGTGCATGATGGCTGCATGATGTCCAGTAGCACAGGTAGAGCTTAACCCCAACTTAACACCCAAATATGTGAAGAATGCTGGCCCATAGCTCCACTAAATAGGAAGAAATGGTTAAAACTGAAACTAGAGGTATAGTATCTTGAGTCATGCCGCTGGTACTCAATATGTTAAAAGAAGGAAGGTGCAGACTGGTATACCTCAATGTTCAATACCGAAAGTACAACCTAGCGCCAAGGAAAGGGGATATGTTCTGCTGCCCTAGGTATCTGCTATCGGTATTCATCCCCAGACTGCACTGCATACAGATCACCTTCAAAGCTTTGTCTTTGACATAGCCCCCCATTCCACTTTCTTTCCACTCTTTCTGTGAAGCGGAGTGCCATCCACTGAGCCTAATCTAGAGAAACAGCCTTTCACACAAGTTACTGTTTGCACGTACAAACACACACACGCATAAAATACCCAAGGAAGGTTGACAGCCAGTTGACTGCTGTTCTTAAATCTCACAAATTCATGTTTTCAATGTTAGTAACACCAAACAATCTAACTCTTTGGATATGGGAGCCACAGCTGGCTAACCTATGTTGGTAAATGATCATTTTCCTCTCAGATAATAAATAATAATAATACACATATAATAAAAAGAAAAGCCAAGACAGCTTAGCTTAAAAGTGAATAAAGGTACATTGCCTAAGAAACAAGGTAAACCAAGTAACTACATTCTAACTATATACTGGATTGATAAAGTGCACATGGAATATCAAAATGTAAATTAATTGAATAGAAAGGAATATTTAAATAAAACTTCTGTATAAAAGATCTAAAAGGACGCAAGGCCTAAGCAACATGGCCTACATGGACCGACTCAAATCCCTGTCATTTTACTCAGTATCCTACAGACTGATAGGGTGTGAACTGTGGCTGGTATACAATGCATCCTCCACCCTATTACTGATGGATTTACTGTACATCAGCAAGTCAAATGGCTTCAGGGACACTCAGTCTAGGGATATAAACGTCTTCTGCAATATCAACAGAATGGTTTGGAGGAACAGGTATATCACTCAGAGGATACAACTGCTGTGGAGCAGACTCCCCATCCACATAAAATAAAGTTAACCCCTAACCATATTCAAGCATAATTTATCTCTATGGATGGGAAACAGAATGCTTACCCTAGGACTGCCCCCTGTATTACTAATGGACAAAGGGAGCTCCAAAGTGCTTTATCCAATGCATGGGTCTCCTAAATTATCTATGGTATGATCCCAGCTATTCTCATTAGGGGTAATATATAATTACAACCAAAACCAAAGGAAGAAACTCAGTGCCAAACAACACGAGGACAGGCACTGTAAGATATCCAGAGAGCACCCAGAAGTAGAAAAGAACTGTTTATTTCAATAAAGTCCTTAACGCATTAACTGACTCACTGTATTTTCGCACAAGACTTCATCAGATATCAAGCTACCCCTCTGTTATCCCCTAAAGGGCCCATCTCTATACCAGAAGAATGCAAAGTTCCTGTAATCATGGCTGCACAGGTAAAAAACACACTCTCCAAAGCCAAGAACACAGCATCCATGGGACCTGACGACATCCCAGGCTGTGTTCTACATGAACTACAGAATGAATTGGCACCCCACCTAAGTACCATGTTCAATCATAGCCTCACCTCAGGCTATGTGCCCACTGAATGGCACACAGCAACAGTTATCCCACTCCACAAAGGGGGAGCCACCACAGACCCCGGAAACTACCGCCCAATTAGCCTTACGAGCCTGGTCATGGAACTTATAAACAATGACATTGGTAATCTCCAAACTCAGGACCCCACCCAGTTCGGGTTTGTAAAAGGCAGATCATGTCTCCTAAACCTGATAGACTTCTTTGAAGCAGTCACCAAAGCCGTAGATGAGGGTAAGGTGGTTCACACAGCCTATCTAGATCTCGCCAAGGCATTTGACACCATTCCCCCACTCCGGAATTATAGATAAACTCACTAAACTAGGTATAAATCCCTATGTCACAAGATGGGTTGCCAACTGGCTCACTAACAGAACCCACACTGTGAAAGTAGCAGACTCCAAATCCAGCTTCAGACCAGTGACAAGTGGAGTGCCACAGGGTTCAGTCCTGGGTTCTCTCCTGTTTGGTATCTACTTCTCTGAAGTACAGGCCAATACAGAAGGTCTTTGGCTAACGAAGTTTGCAGATGACTGCAAACTAGGAGCCATAATCAAAACTCCAAAAGATGTGGACATCCTACAAAAGGGCCTTGCTGAGACAGATGTCTGGTGTCAAAGCCATGGCCTCAAGCTCAATGCCAAAATGTGCATTGTCATTCCTTTTGGTAAAAACTCAGTACCCATGAACTACCACATAGGTGGTAGTCTACTTAACACTGAAAGTGTGATAAGAGACCTTGGGACACAGGTGGACAGTAGTCTATCCTTTGATAATCACATCACCACAGTAGTCAGGAAATCCTTCTATGTGGCACACCTCATCACAAAAGGTTTCACATCCAGGAAAAAAGAGGTCATTGTTCCCCTCTACTCATCACTCATTAGACCCATTATAGAGTACAATGCCCCTTTTGGTATGTACCTCACAAGACATCTACGACAACTGGAAAGGCCACATAAATACCTCACAAAGAGGATTACCGGCCTCAAAGACATGCCCTATGCAGACCGTCTCAAAAAACTGCAGCTTTACTCCATTGCATATCACCTACTCAGAGGCGATCTGTGCCTAACACACAAAGCTATGTCAAACCCAGAGCTTTTAGACATGCTCCACTTAAAGAAATCCCAATCCTTATGAGCTACACGCTCTAGGGACCTAAACCTTGTCACCACAATAAACAGAACATGCTGGAGGGATAGATTCCTGTCCCAGAGACTTCCCATACTCTGGAACAAACTACCTATCTATATCAAACAAAGCTCCTCATTAGCACTGTTCAAGAAAAATCTTGATGACTGGATGGGCGATAGGAAATTCACCCCGGGGATCACTTCTGTGGCTCTGCTCGACAGTGGCACAGGAAGATAATTTTCTTGGGTGGCGAAAGCCAGGGTACCTTTGGCTAGGCTTATATAGGCCCTAGGACCAATAGCCTAGTACCTACCTATGAACCTATGAACCTATGAAGCAATCTACTCAGGATTCTGTAAATACACATAATTAATTAACCCTAATTTCCAACTACTATCAATGTTATTAATTTGTGACTGTATCTTAACTTTCATACATAGGTTATGAAGATGCTTAGGAGAGGTAGCATAAGAATTTAATTTCAGGTTTTCCATAGCTAAATTAGTTTTATGCGATAATATTTCATTGTATTTCTTATTTGCTTCTTCCATTTTCGGTACTTACGTATTATTGCAACCAGATTTCCGAGGTGCGATAATTCGTCATGTTTCTTCTGAAACAGGTTGTTTGGCCTACATTGGGGTCTGGAAAGAAGTAAGTAGTAGTTTGTCACAGCTGGTATGAGCCAGGAAGATGAAAAAAGATGAAATTATGTACTTTTGGGTGACGCGCCTCATTTACTCTATACAATTTAATTTTTCTTTTACCGCTTTACAATTCCTGCATCCCTCATTACCATGTTAGGTAAAGGAAATTGAGTCATGAAATACGCACTGACTTTTCCTGGGCAGTAGTCACCAAAACCGAAGGTGCCTGTAAGGAAGAGTAAATAACGGCTCAGTGCTTGCTTGGGGAGTGCTGCCTTTCTCCCCTGCAGGACTCCTGTGTGAGGGTTGTCAAACTTTAGGCTGCTTCACACAGATATTTGTGTAATCTGAACTTGTTCACTCGCAAGTCGCAACAAGCAGTCAAATTACTAACAAGAGGTCCTGTACATACTGAGGGGATTCATTGCAATCTGTCCAAAATGTAAGTATGTGACATTATGGTCTGGCCACGGAAAGGTCTTTGAAATGGGCTGGTTCTCTGGGTGGGAATGTGCTTTCACGATTTGAAACTTTAAGGACAAGTGACAAGCAGCAGTCATGTGAATAGGTTGGGAAACGATGCTACCAGGGAAGAGGAATGTGGCAGTTATTCCTCTTCCTATGTGAAGAAGTATCTGACAGAATAGAACTTAATGGTTGACACTCCCCTTCTTAGGTGAACAGACCTCGTTTTGCAAAAACTGCACAACTTACGGCAGTTCAGAAATCTGGTTGCGATAATACGTAAGTACCCCATTTTCTTATTATTATCTGAATCAATTATGTTTTTATTAGATTTAAGAGATAATATTTGATTTTGGAGTTGCTGTAACTCTGAGTCCCATTCTTTAATTTTATTTTTGTACCAGCTAATGGTTTTACCATATACATAGGCCTTAAGAGAATCCCAAACCATAATTTTGTTTGCTTCAGGTTTATAATTAATCTCTAAGAAAAGCTGAAGTTCAGAAGTTATCCAAGATTTAAAGTCTTTAATTTTTGTTATATATGAAGGTATCCTTGAAGTAATAACTAATTGATTGAATTCCAAGTGTATTGTTAACAACAGGGAATTATGATCTGAAAAGGGACGAGGTTGTATTACAAAATTCAAGATTTTCGAATAAAGATTTTGTGAGATATAAATTTTATCTATTCTAGTTTGGGTACCATGTCTATAGTCCTGGTGTGAGAATAGTAAAGAATTTGGTCCCAAAGCATTAAAGGTATCTTTTAATTTAAACATGTATGTCCATTTTTTGAACTGTTTGGCTGAGGACAATAGTCTAAGAGATTTCCTATTGGCTGTTTCTGTAATATATGTGATACAACTGAAATCACCTCCTAGTATATTATCTTTAGAAGTAGTTGTAATAAAGTCTAAGTGTTTCTTAGCTTGTCCAGCCCCTATACCCAGGAACCAGCATAAATTAACCAGGGTCCAAATTCTATTATTAAACTTAAGTATAACTAAGGCCATAAGTCCATCATTATCTACATGTTTGTAAATGATTTGGGGATTTAAGAAAGTCTTTTTCCAGGGAATTGTTACTCCTCTGGTCTTATTTTTAAAAGAAGATTGAGCAAGTATTGTGTATTCCTTAGGGTCCCTCATAATGTGTCATTTATTTTAAAGTGTGTCTCTTGGAGGAAAAACTGCATTACTGCTAATGTTGCAATATATGCTTACTTTTGAATACTTCATGCTTATATATTACTTCTAAATGTTAGATCTGCTAAATATGTCAGGAGTCTTGCTCATGCTTTTGAACTGTAAATACTGTAAAATATGGATTTTTTATTCTCAGTAAGTTGGGCTTCATGCACTCATTGTACTATCACTGTTATCTCTGTGATCTTCTGACTGTAATACATTGTTTCAAGTTTCTCCTCTTTTTTTAACTCAATTGTTAACACATTATTACTTGTATTACTGTTCTGTATTACTGTCTTATTAAATTCCTGGAGCTTTTCTCCTCAGGACTCTGCTGAAAATGACACCTGCTGTTCAGTCGGATTTATCCTGGTAAAACAAATGATAAATAAATAAATAAATAACTTTTTATATAGTTGCAATGCAGTTTATAATTCATTTACAGGATCATAGGAAATTTACTTGGCTAATGGCTCCGGGGCCGTTACAAGCCTAGTCAAGAGTTTATCTCCAAAAAAGAAACCCCAATCAGCACCTGTCAATCCTGTCAGTGAGGGACACAGGTGGAACCCCTGGGACAAATTTGTGGTTACTCATCCACTCATCAAGGTTGCACTTCAAGAGGGTCAACAACATACTTTGTTTGACGTGTATGGAGAGTCTATTCCAGAGACAGGGCAGCCTCTGGGAGATAAACTTGTCTCTCCAGCAGGTTTTGTTAATATCAGATATTAGATTTAATCCTTTTGATTGGATACTACATGAAGAGTTAAACTTACAGATATGGTAAATCTCTAGTAGAGCAGGGTCTATGATTGCCTTGTAGGTGAGACACAGATCACCTCTGAGCAATCTGTACTACACAGAGTAGAATGATAGTGATTTGAGCCAGTCTGCATAGGACAGGTGTTGGAGGCCATGGATTCTCTTTGTGATGTATTTCTGTGACCTTTTCAGTTCATGCAGGTGGTTGGAGAGGTACATGATGCCCAAGTGGGGGATTGTGTCAAAGGCTTTGGCCAAGTCAAGGTAAGCTATATGTACTGACTTTCCCTCATCCAGTGCCTTGGTGCCAGTCTCAAAAAAGTTAACCATGTTCAACAGGCAAGATCTGCCCTTGATGACTCCAAACTGGGTGGGCTCAAGTGCTTGGAGATTGCCTGTGTCCTTGTTCATGAGGTCCATAATAGTATACTCCATGGCTTTACAGATCAGACTTGTCAAGCTAATGGGGCAATAGTTTCCAGGATCAGTAGTGGCACCACCTTTGTGCAAAGGGATGACAAAGGCAATTCTACACTCTGCTTCAATGAAGCCTGTACTTAGGCAATGGTTGAATAGGGTGCTCAATGGCAGGGCTAGTTCTTGCTGGAGATGTTGCAGAATACAGCCTGTGATACTATTAGTTCCCATGGAAGTTGTGTTCTTTGCCCTGGATAGGAACTTTAACATTTGATCTATGGAGAGGTGAGGTCTGGGGCAAGTATCGGGGATGTCAAATGGGTCTTTGGGGGGACAGGGGTTGAAGTTTGCACTGAACCTATCTGCTAGCAGGTTGGCTAAGTCAACAGGATCAGTATAAGTGGTACCATTAAGAACTAATTCAGAACAAATGTGGGCTTTGCCATAGAGGTTTCTGACATAACTGAAAAAGGCTTTGTGGTTAGCCTTTGTTTCGGAGGCTAGTTTCAATTCATAATTGGCTTTGGAGGTTTTCACTTGTGATCTAATTTGCTTGTTGAGGCTAAGGATGGAGCTTTTCCAGTTGGGAAATTGTGCCTTTTTACCCTTGGACAACACTTTCTTCCTTTTGTTGTAAAGCCTGTTGATAGAGGAAGTCCACCACATAGGTTTGTGTTTCCTTGAGGAGCAGGTTTCAGTTCTGTTGGATATGGCTGAGTCCATGCAGATCTACAAGTGCTTGTATACTGCACTGGCATATTGTTCAGTATATTTGTCTGCATCCTGTAAGGGGGGTGGTAGTGTGAAGCTACTGATACCCTTCCTTAGAAGGTTGTAGTCAGTTTTGAGACATTTTTTTAGCCTAGTTATGGCTGGGGGGGGGGGTTGGATGGGATAGACACTTCGAATGGGACATACTGATGGTCTAATCTCATCAGGGAAGAACTTACTATGGGGGTGGTGCAGTAGTCACCCAAGTTGGTGAGAACCAAGTCTAGAATTCTTTCTCCCCTTGTGGGGGATGAGGCAAGCTGGTCTAGTATGTTAGAAGTGATGAAGTCAAGGAATCGTTTGGTGAGTTCATCAGAGCAGGAATAGTTCACCCAGTTTATGGTGGGGTAGTTGAAGTCACCAAGGATCAGGATGTTTGGGGGTACCTCAATGTACTCAAGTAGGTCTAGTTAGGAGGTCTGGGTGTCCTGAGTCATGGATGAGGGGTCTATAGCTGGCTATAACTTGGATGGGTGTCATGCCAATTGTCAGTTGTACCTGGAAAAGTTCTAGTGCATCATTGCTGGCAAACCAGTCTGGAGGTAAGCTTGTCTTTAATGAAAATAGAAACTCCAACACCCTTAGTCTTCCTGACCTCATTTTGGGGTCAGAATATGTGGAATGAGGTATAGCCTGGTAAGGCCGGGGTGCTCCCTGCAGCCTTGAACCAAGTTTCCGTGACTGCACAGATGTCAGCATCTTCCAGTGCAAGGAGAGCCTCCAGTGAGTGCATTTTCAGGTTAAGGCTCCTAGGCTTAAGCAGCATGACCTTCAATTTGCTTTTTGACAGATCTTTTATGTTGGAAGATTTGTCTGTGGGACATTGCCTAAAAAAGGCACAATGGGGGAAGCAAGAGCCTTGGCCAGAATCCTGAATCCCAGAGGTGACAAGTGGAGGCCACCTCTAAAACATCAAGGCCCATCAACCATGTCATCCCAGACAGACATATACTGGATCCCTTTGGAATGACACCAGAAACTAAGCCAATTGTTGAAGTCAAATATTTTTAGTTGGTATTGTAGTATCATTCTTGGCGAAGGTAGGATGCTGCTTAGGGCTAGGGTCATACCTGCCTGGGACACATACTCTGACAGGTCAATCATGTCTCTCTTCATATAGTCCAGGGAGATATGTCTCAATTCATTCACACCAGCATGAACAATGACAGAGTCATACTTGTACCTGTTATGGAGAGACTTAAGTGCATGTGTGATGTGGTGGATTCTGGCACCTGACAGACAACTGACCTTGATCTTCTCCTTGTCGAGCCTGGTGAACGTGACATTGGTATGTCTCACAACTGAGTCACCAATGACTAGTTTGTCTGGTTTAATGTTGTGCTTTACAGGCTGTGTGAGTATATTGTTATGCCTTATGAGCCCTATTTGTGAGACACTGCTGTGTTGTCTGCTGTCTGTGATGTGTTTGTTGTTGTGTGTGAAATGTTTGTGAGTGTGTTTTGATGGTCTCTGCTGTTTAGGTAAGTTTTTATTGAGGACCTCTGTATAGGTAGGTGTGTGCTGTGCTTGGCTATGTGATGTGGGTGGTGTGGTGTTTGTGCTGGCAATCTCCTCTTTGTCAGGGGTACTGACTGAGGTGTGAGACAGCATGGATTCCAGGTTACTGATATAGACGCATTTCTCGCAAGTAGAAGAATTATATGCTAGGAGAAGAAGGTTGTCAGTGAATATGAGGCAATTGCTACACTATCTCACTATGCCCATGTCAACCAGGCTGACAGGAGAAACTGATGAGAATTGTCCAGACATAGTGTTCTGAAACTTGGATGGATTTGGGGAGAGAGGGTTTGATAAGGGTTTGTCCACAGGAGTGTAGACCATAAAAACCTTCTTAAATGTAAAATAACTGCCATGAAGCCCAAGTGCTAAAACCAAATCTACAAGGATTAGTGTTGTAATACTTATGGAGAAATATATAATGAAATACATATGGTATGATAACTAGATATTACATGTTGTAAACATTTGTCTATGGCAGGGAAAATAATAAAAAGTGAAGTTGTTAGAGGAAAGTATACCAATACATATGTAGAATTTAATGGCTTTTTTTCATTAACAGACAAGATTTAGTCACCATGGTATTACCATATATAGATAAATTAGAGAAAGAGAAGGAATTTGCAGGCAGAAGGTAAGGAACATGAACTTTGCTATGTCTGCATAGATACCCCAACAGCCATGTATTTCACTTACATTCTTCCACTGCAGGTATCAAGGGACAATTGTATGAAAAGCTGAATGTTTAATATGAGAAAGACTTGTTATTGAAGGAAGTTAGCCAAGGACTTTTATATTCATCATGGAAATGTGAAGATAGAAGTGCCGGCTGTTTTATGGGGGTTAGAAGTTGGTATACTGGTTAAAGTGTTTACCTCCCAAGAGAAATTAACTACGCTTAAAATGGCAGAAAAGGGCAGTTAGCTTAGTACTTACCTATAAACCTACAAAATAGAAGTGTAGCCTGTATACATGTGTATATATATATATATATATATATATATATATATATATATATATATATATATAGTTATAGATATAGATGTATAAAACTGCTTGGCATTGGGAACAGTTTCTATGCTCATTTAAACTGGTTTTATCAGGAAATTCTCAGATGATGTCTTTATTCTGAGCACAGATTTGTTTTACTAATTGTTTCTGAGATCCTAACAGTATCTCCCCTATTTTGACTTCAGGACATGCTGTGGGAAACCTATTCTGTCTTACAAATGTATTTACTACAGAAGCTTCAATTCTCCAGTGGTTTCAGGACATTTATGTAAAACAACAACTGTTCCGGCTTTATTTTCTTTTCCTAATTGACTCACCTTATCTTTTACTTCATTTGCATTTGCTATCACTTCAAAGCAGCCACACCACTTTGCAAGAAACTTATTTCTCTCAGTCAGCACTAATTCAAGTATTTCTCTTAGTTTTACACACCTCACATAAGCATTTCAGTTATATTTTCTGTTGTGCCTGCTCCGCCCTGTTATGTTCTCTCATTAAAGGCATTGCGTTTCATAACCATCTGACAGACATATAAAATGTACTATCATACTTTAAGGGGCTGTTTTTGCTATTCTGGACAGGCTTCACCAATATTCTCTGTGCCTTTCGTGATAGCAGGCCAATAAAATCTAGGCAATAATCTAGCTATTATCTTAGTCAGATTTGGGAAGGTCTTTTTAAAATGGATATGTCATAACTTCACTACTAGTGTTCTAAAATATTTTGGAACTTGTAACTTTCTCAGTAACTGTTCCTTCTATTTGGTTACCTTAATTAGAGGGCCATTTGTTAGCTTAAATTAATTAAATTAATTTTATGCAGTGGGCTTTTCCTGTTTGTTTAATTCCTCATTGACGCCCCCTCTCTCTCTCTCTCTCTCTCTCTCTCTCTCTCTCTCTCTCCTTGTCCTCTATAGGTCTGCCAGGGTATAGTTTTCCCTCTGTGCTTTCTTGAAATTCACTTTGCTTTTCCTCAGTGTTCTTAAATGTTGTCCATGGCATTTTGTTTAACAAGTACTGGTACAGGTTTTTCCCCTATATCTAAATCATCCCATATAAAGGGCAACTCATAATGTTCTCCCATAATGGATATTGGTGCAACATGACTATGTTCAGGTTACTCTTTTTTTTTTCTTCTTTAGCATGAAATCCATCTGACTATTCCTTTCCTTTTGGTAACCAGTTGGCAACTGCAACTCTCCTTGTTCATTAGGTCCACTGGTCCTGCCTTATTCTTCCCTGGGCTCTATCTGACCCACACATGTGGTCAGTGTAGATCAACATGTGTATGTACCTTTAAGAAGCTATCCAAATGCTTGCACAAGTGTATAAATACTGAGCATGTGCAATTATGACTGCCATTTTGTAGTAAGCTGTTGAGATGCAAGCATGCATGTATGTAAGGTCTGTCCGTTAACCAGTTTGTTTATATTTTATGATGCTGCTATCCATCCTGATGTGTTTCTATGTATTAAAGCATCTAAATGAAATACCCCACCTGCTTGTCATCTATGTTAGAGAGGGATGAGCGATAGTCAGTTAGGAGATGAAGGATGCTTGTGCAGCATCGGATTGCAGCAAGGTGTATGTACTAACCTATTAACCCTTAGCAGCCTAGCAAGCACCCCCATGGCTGCTTTTAGTAGGTGCATGTGTGCTTCAACATATGAACAGCCTCCAGACCAAGATGCACATTACTTGCATTTCAGAGTATGCTGGGTTCTTCATACCGTAGTTGCAGTGAACCAGACTACACCCCCCTAGATGGGTGTGAACTCACACCTCTATTGTCTCATATCCTTCAGTTCTCTTGCTGCTATTTGAAGATGAATTATCTGGGGCACAGCTGGGGCATTATCCCTCTGTGCAATGAGGATCTATTTTCTAGATTCTCTCACTGTATTCTCTATACTGACTTCTTTTAACATTTTAACTGTTGTACCTTTTTGGTAAAACTCACATTCCTTGTCACTTTTTATATTGAATTTCTTCCATGATTTCCAGTAGCCATTTAAAAAGGCTCCCTGTAAGATTTGTCCAGCTCTTCCATCCAGAACCAAGTTTTAGCTCTCTTTTTGTCTTCTAAGCCTGTATTTTTCTCTTTGCTAAGACAGTGTACTTCTGTCAGTATATCTGACATAAACTTTCCCCCATAACTTCTACAGTTCCTAAATGAGACAAATTATGCACCAGAGCTAGTTGTGATATTGAATATTCCCTCATGTTCCCACATACACATATCAGTTCAATGTTCTCCTTATGTGTTATAAACATACTGGGCTTTAAACGTGTCATCATGTTTCTTGATTCCAACAAGCACTGTATTTATTTCCCTTCTTCTGGAATAACACTTTGATGATGGCACAATCACAGAATGCAGATTCTGCACTTGTACAAGATAACAACTTGGGATTATAACAATCCATGGGTACAAATTGTTTAACAGAATGTTGATTAATTAACAGGCTGCTGACTAGAAATGTCAATTTTTTCACACAACACTGTTGTCTTGAAATGTGGTATGTCCTTTTATAGAATGCTTAAATCAAATAGTTTCAAAAAACAACTTTTTTTCATGGTTACTGCCAAAAAGCATATTTAGGTGAAGGCTTGCTATTAGCCCTTTGTGTATGCAAGTCTGGCCTAGAATCTGCAACTTCACTTACTAACAACCACTCTACTGCAACTACTTCCTGTTCAAAACAATTGCTGTCATTCTGGGATATCCAGTTTTTTTAATTTACTTATTTACCTTAAATTGATCTACAGCCAACATTTCAGAATTTCACTCACACTATTTATTTGACGTTCAAGTCAAAGTATCAGAAAGTAGTGTAAATTAGTCATATATGATCTTACCTGTTGTCAATAAAAAATGTAGTTTCTGGTAGTGATGTAAATCAGAGACTTACTGTGTACCATTCACAAGCAACAAGCTAAGCCTCCACATTATCCTGTGATCTGAACTATGTCAGGGCTGAGCTGGAATTATGGATTCTCAATGTGATAGACAGCTGGTTTATCAAGTGGAAGTCTGCTGGTGAATATGTATGGTTTGGTCAATAATCACTTCAAGAGAGACCAGTCATTGGCCAGTTTGTTCTTGAAGACTGATCAGGGAGTGGTCAGTGGTTGCACTCCTCTCCTGAGGTGCTGTGATAGAAGTTATTGATGCGGGGTTCCAGATGATCTCCCCATGTATGGTGAATAAGGGATCGATACCTCTTGTCTGATGCATAACTCGTATGAAGTTCTTGTGTAGTTGTTGTGGAGTGTTTTTTTAATGCCTCTACTTTTTAAGTTGTGTAATAATACCATAACTAATTCATTTAAGGCAGAAAATACTTGCTGATCTTTCTATAATGTTGATTCTGCAGTTCTTGTAAAATAATGCTCATGTTACTAACATTTCTTTTTCTTGTTAATAATGTTTAGTTTTAAAAACAATTTAAATGCAGGGTTACAAAAAAGACCAAGGGGTGAACAGAAGAAATTTGAGCCATTGCTTACATTTGCTTCTTCTCCTATAATAATAAGATATTGAGAAATTCAGATTTGAAGTAAAGATGGAGAGGCTAAAACATAATGCTCATGTGTGTATGTTTATCAGGTAAGTAAATTTCAAAATTCATTGCCTATGTCTCTGTTCAACATTATGTTTAAAATTCTTAAGTTAAAAGAATGAGGAGTGAAGTATATGTTTGCTCTTTCAAATGTTAAAGCTGCTGATTAACAACAGTCTAAAACTATAAATTGTTAATGAGTGAAGATATGAGTTATGGGTAGGACTAACAGATGTGCACAGGCTTCTAAGTAAAAATTTTGAAATTTCAAGTATGAGGATGCTATTGTACAGAGATATGAAACTAGCTTGTTAATGAGGAGATTTTAATATGGCTAATTATTGACACAGGGGATTTGGTTGTAAATGAGGATAAATGCACAGGATTAGAGATGTGCAAATGCATCTGATTCTGTTAGGAACATCCGTTGGCATTTAAAATGAATTTGAGTTATACAAGGCAATACCCCGGCATAATTAGTCACTTAAAAATGCTTTAGCTTAGGTATGGTTTGAAGAAAAAAGCAATTGATCATATGTGCTGATTTAGAGGTTAAATATATTATGGTCTTAGTACTAACTGTGGAAAATCTTTATTGCATGAGGCAGAGACTTGTAGGCAATCCCGCTTTTGTAATTGATATGCCTTTATGAATTTAAATGAAGGTTAATGTGTGCAAATTAATTAATGTTTTTTGCTCAAGAGACTACAAATATGTGAATGACCCAGGCATTTGTATAATGAAGGGCTTAGTAAGAATTTAAAGTGCACTGTGGTAAAATCTTTAAGCAATACTTTTTTTTTTTAAAAACAACTGTTGCTTAAAATAGCAAGCAAAGTTAATTACACAATGTTGTCATGAAATGGCTGCATCTGATTGCTTGATCTGATTTTTCATATGTGTAAATATTTTCTACATTATAAAATTACAATATGTTCGATGCATGTGAAATATTCCAGAGCACAATATTCTGTTTAAATATGGGAATGAATGAAAGCAATATAAGAAGGCAATAGACTGACTGTGAAGTGACATAAGTGCAATGTCATTCCAGTCATAAAAGCCATCAAGACAGCGTTCGATCAAGATGATAGATTAAGCAGATAACTGAAAACTTTACTTCTTCCCCTAGGAGTTAAAAAGTCTAACAAAATCAATTGAATAAAACATGGATTTGTCACTGTGCAGAGATAGTAATAAGGATAAAGGCACACAAGTATTTTGCTGAACTATTATGTGTGACTGTAATAGTAATTGAGTATTAGGCAGTATGTGAGTTACAGAAACATTAAAATAATAACTTTTACTGTTTCTAGCAGAAATTGCAAGAATGTATCATAAATTTCATACACTGAGGCAGGCGTGAGCCAGGCATAGTAACAAGCTGTGAGAAAAGAGGGATTGATGCCAACATAAGCAGGTGAAATATCAGTGTTAAAACAGACCTTGACACCTTCTGCAGCTCCTAGGCATAGTTCATCTACATAGTAAAACAAAGGTGAACATTTAGGAACTAGACAAGTAAACAATACACGGATGTTGCTTTATATCAAAAGTTCAACACCATATGTTATAGAAAAAAATTTGAAAGAGGCATAAATTACAAGAACTTGTACACCCATTATGCCAGATACCAGGACAGAGGTGATAATTCACAACAGCAGTGAGCAGAACAGGTTGTTGATATAGACATTTTAACAGTGTGCATTTAGAATTGCAGAGAGACTGGCAAAATGTGCCCTTCCAAAGTAATGCATGAAAAGGTCTTCTTTCTTCTTTCTTGATGACTCCTTCTTGCTCATCTTATATGTGTATGGATTGTCAATATGTTATATGCTATATGTATTTAATTTTTCTTTGTTAAATTAAATAAATCGCTTATCTACCTTTAGTGTCTGCATACTGACTCCAGGCTGAGACTGTACTCAGTCAGCATTAATCAGCGTCCTAACTCAGTAAACAAATTCAAAATAGTTAAATAAATGCAAAGAATAAAAAGATTACCAGATGCTCACAGGCATCTGGAAGATTTATTCTCAGTAGGACACTATGAAGTCTATCATAAGGAAGCAGTTCTGATGATCTATACACACAGGATTCCTGTAGCATATGGCCCGAGGAACACATAAACACATTACAGGTGATGAACAATACTTCTGAGGAAATTGCTAAACATAGGAATAGCTCTGCATAGACCAATGTAGGTACTAAATGTACCCAGGGATGGACTGGAGGCTACAAATATGAAGAACATCAAGCACTGAGCTTGCCATCAGGTGGTGCTCAGCACACGTGCTTAAATGAACCTTTATGTTTTGTCTTTTGGACAGATTTCGAATAAAAGATTAAACATGTCAGCGTGAACTGGCTAATCAGTCTGCTTATTGTACAGGATTTAATGAACCACACATGGGCAAAAATTTCAACTTTTGAGATAGATGAGTTTAAAAATATGCTATAAATACTTCTTTAAAGAATACATGACACTACTGACAAGAATACTCTACATATGGGTACACATCCTGTAAATATCTGTGGCATCTTGGTAGGGGCTGTCAAGATGCACTGGCCTAAATTACTTACTGAAGAGAAATTCTCATGCTTAAAATTAAACATGAAAAGTACACTTGCTAATGTAGTGCACCAGAGTTAATTGCCTAAATAGCTCAGTACAGTATAGCAAATGACAGCTTTTTTAGAACCTGCTGCAACTTAGCTTAATTATTCAGAAGGCAAACACTATTAAATGCATGGAAAATGGCACATAAATATAAAAGACTACTAACACTGAGGTGCACTAACACATGGTTCATGTGCACGCACACACACACACACACACACACACACACACACACACACACACACACACACACACACACACACACACACACACACACACACACACATAGCTGTTTTGATAAAAACACCATGGGTCCTCTTATTTTTACTCCTAAATATAAAATATTGTATGACCCTGCAATCAAGCAGTGTTATTACTGTGAGTCATTAACAATAATGTCAAACACAAAGTTCAGCTTTAACAATGTCTCCTCAGTGCATGGACAATGCATCCTTATCAGCTATATTTACTAACAAAAATTAAACAGTGGCACTGATTACATGCCTTCTAATCCAGATTCCATTTTACTAAATTTATTAAGAGCAGGTGTGACTACATTTATCTTATTCACCTGATATTTTAGCTTATAAAGCTTCACACAAGAATCTTAGACAGATGTAATATACTACTAAATAATATTTTTTTCTTGAATCAGTTTTATTTATTAGTTTTTGTATCTGTGTGACGCTGACTTCATAAAGGTTGCTTTTTTAGATATTAAAATTTCAGTATTCATAGTATAACATCTATATTATTGTCACTAATATATTTATTCATATCATATTTGTTCATGTTTCTCAAAATATGTTCAAAAAACAGATTTTTGATAAAAATACTTGCTTCCAAAAAGGAATTAAGAGCATTTTCAAATAGACATAAAAACATGATTAAAAATAGTTTTGAGTCTTAGAATTACTGTCAAACCATCTAGACATCTATTACAGATGAAAAAAAAAGTGAAACTTTTTTAATTGCAACCAAGTAAGAGATGAGTCAGGGGTCTCAGTTACATCACGAGTCAAAACATGAACCAAGGCTGGATTACTAGACATTATCTCATTGACAGAACAGCTATATATTTTGGCAGTGTGCAAACTGCATTGGCTTTGCAAAATTCGTCCCATATAATTAACTTGCCAGTTTTATTGTCTTTCTAGTGCATGCACACAGCTAGCATAGTCATTTTTGTTATGCATTTATTCATTTAAATTTTGTTTACTGGGATATAGCCTCACAGCAAGTGATCAATTTCAATTTCAGTCTGAGCAGTGAGAGACAGAATAAATACAATGAAAATATACATTTGTAAAATATGATTGTTAACAAAAATTTAAAGAATATTTACAATTCTGAGTTGAATTCTGTTCTCTAAGTTGCTTTCTTTTGAAGAGCATAAGGAAGACTTTAAAAGACTACTGACGTGAAAAGGGAAATGTTTCGATATTGTAATGGTTTGCGGTCACAAAGATGTGTGAAAGACTTATGTGGAGAACATGCTGCATAATGTGAAGGCGATCGCAAATCTCTATAACAAATGTAGGTTTATGCTGACCTTTGCTGACATTCTGTCTGCTCGAAGATATGGTAACCTGCGATTGAAAGTGTTAAGTGTTGTTAACAGCCAGATTAGGAGATGTACGCCATGTACTAGTAAGCAATAATATCAACTGTGTAAGCATATATTAGGTCAGTTGAATACTTCATTAAGGATGAGATTTACTCATGTTGTAACAAATTACTTGAATGTAAACTGATTTGATGTAAATGTCTCCTTTAGGATGAGAAGGTATAGAAAAGTCATCAAATGTCCTCTCACAGTAAAACAGAAGCTTAGTAAGGCTATCTATGAAGAAAAAAATAAAGTTGGTCTGAACTGAAAAATAATCCATTTGAGAGGAAATTGACTACATGCATGCAAATCAGAACTAAACTTAGAAGAGCAATTAGAAAAACAATAGACAGTATGAATCTTCCCATACACGAAATGCAAAGGATAATAGGAAATCTTTCCTCCAACATGATAGGGAATATGACAACAAATCTTATGTAGCCTGACCCTGTTAGATGGCATGAACTTGATTAAAGATATTGCTGGTATATTTATCATTTTTGTGAGCTCATTCTCTGAGTTTTATACAGGGAAGAATCTAAGTTACATGAGGAGCTAGTAAAGGATAAGAGGCATACTGATTCTTTGGCCAATGATCGGATTGGTTCAAGGATAACAGGCATACTGATTCTTTGGCCAATGATCGGATCGGTTCAAGGATAACAAGCATACTGATTCTTTGGCCAATGATCGGATTGGTTCAAGGATAACAGGCATACTGATTCTTTGGCCAATGATCGGATTGTTTCAAGGATAACAGGCATACTGATTCTTTGGCCAATTATCTGATTGGTTCAAGGATAACAGGCATACTGATTCTTTGGCCAATGATCAGATTGGTTCAAGGATAACAGGCATACTGATTCTTTGGCCAATGATCGGATTGGTTCAAGGATAACAGGCATACTGATTCTTTGGTCAATGATCTGATTGGTTCAAGGATAACAGGCATACTGATTCTTTGGCCAATGATCTGATTGGTTCAAGGATAACAGGCATACTGATTCTTTGGCCAATAATCTGATTGGCTCTTTCTGCATAATGTATGAGATGTTTTATGCACATTATTAGTTCATGCTAGTAAACCCTGCGGTATAGAGTTCTACCCACAACTTGAGAAAATGGATTTTTAGTTCTGATCCATAAAAAGTGGGAATGCTAGATAGGCAGAATGCTATCGGTAGATAAGTATGTCAATGTAAATGTTTTGAAATGGTCCTGTTATATTTATGTAAGATATAGGCCAGACTCAAAATGCTGACATATTTCAGAAAAGTTTCACCAAAGGTCGATCCTATGTAAAATAAATTTGCCATTCTTCTATTCAGGATGTAATTATAGCACAAGATAGCAAAATATATTTGATGTCATCATTTTAAATGTTTCTAGAGCTTTTGGTTATGACCCTCATATAGACATTGAATTATTGCTTCAGAGATTGTTTTCTAATTGTCATTTTATAGAATGGACTGCAAACTAATTGTATGGGAGGGTAAAAGATTTAGGCACAATGACATCACAAGTGATATTCCCCCAAGCTCATTTCTGGGTAGTTTCCTTTTCACATCTTCCTAACACTATGCATACTAATCCTAGATGATAGCTGTCTGAATAACCTGTTCCTAAGATTGTCACTTTAGTCACAAAGTTGGAGACTAAAAATACCTACAAAGTTCTGGGGTAAGTTGCATGTGCAGGCAATGAAAATCTGGTCTTATTTAATAGGAAAAAATATGGTCGTGCATATGAGATATTATAACACGATTATCATTATGCTTTGGATAGAAGCATTATTTCATATAGCTTTGCTTTTAAAGATTTAGATATAATGATGCTCAGCAAACAAAATTGCAGTATCATGTTGGTTTGGTGGTGAGGAGGTGATACTTACAATTAAATGATGATGTAAACTATTTCTACAACAGTTTGAATAGCTACTGCTACTGCTGCTTAATAACATAATTAGGTCAGTGGCAGAATTTTGAATGACTTTTGTAATTATTGTATTACATTAAAAGACTTGAGCATGTTCAAAAGTATTTCTCCAGATTTTTCAGGAAAATTAAGGGAAATAGTTACAAGGGTGGGTTAAAACAATTGCCCTTTTACAGTATGGCATATAGGCTAAGTAGAGGTGATCTGAAATGAGCATATAAGTGCTTGCATGCTATTCAAATGGTGGGGATTCTGGATATAAAAGTTCTGCATCTATCATTAACTACTAGGAATATTAATCTCTCACTAGCACTTGATAGTGAAACTGGTAATACGGGATTCTTTTTTCAATATATGCAATTGGCAAATGTCAGAAAAGACTAATTTTAATTATTAGACATTCAGACTCAATGAGCTATTGCAAAGTTTAATCTGATTCCTTTGTTTGGATTGGGGTTTTACAGCTTCTAATTTCTGTAATAAGGCTACTAATTGACCTTTTCTAAGGTCTTTAGTCTTAGTAATACATTAAAACATTGAAACTGTATATTATTCACTATTTCACACAGTCATTGCAATCTAACCCAATAAAATTTAATGATTTACTGATACATACTAGCAACAGAAGAACATCTGCATACTATTTTCCAAACCCAGCTTCCCAACAATCTGTATTTTGCAGTTTTACTAAAGTCTATATGCAAACTGATTAAATTAGAAGAGAAACAATACCAGATCTATTACCAGATATAGCAAAACTAATATGAAACATTGTTGAATACCGAAAACAGTGGAACAATGACTTCCTTGGACTTAGATGAGATACCTTTGTCTATAAGTTGTGCAACATAGACTGATATCCTCACTACTGTAGACACATGATGGTCAAAGGCAAGATTACCATCTATGTGTGTCCCTATGTCCCTGACTACTGGGTCAACTCTAAGGGGTGTGTTGTGAATATGATATTTACCATGGATGGAAGACTTTGTGAAGGATACTATTATGCATTTCGTGGCATATAGTTTTAGTCTATGGCTCTGACACCAGTTGTCTGTCTGTGTCATCCCTTCCTGGAGAATATTTGTGTCAGTGGGGGATTCAAGGATAGCTCCTAATTTGCAATGATCTGCAAATTTAGTCAGCCAGAAACCATTGAAATATTTCTTAAATAACAGATGACTTTCAATTAATCCCATTTGTCCTAAATTATAACCTTTAAAGCACATAGAAAAGTATGTCTAAACTGAAATGATACTTCCTTGTAGCTAAAATAAAGTTTACTGTTGCAGCTCCTGAGCTAGTTCCTGCTTGCATGAAATAAACCATTAATGCTTTCTAACATATCTTAGAAATCACAAGCAATCACACCTTTTGAGCCTCACAAAAAATAAAGGCTTGCTTTTCTACTGAACTAAAACGTTTATAAGTCCAAGAAAAAAAAAAAAATAAATAACACTGCAATGCAGCAAAGGAAAGGAAACAACACAAGTATCTTGTCCTTCTCCTTGGTGAAAAATGTATGCCGTGCTAATGCATCTGCTCTCCGTTATACTGACTTGTCAGCCATTTTAAGGATGGCATAAGATCAGAATGAATAGTCTGATGAACAAAGGTTATATAAAAAGAAGTGGCTTTAATATGAACGTTTAATAAAAATATTATAAAATTGTCCATTTGTTCCACAGTATTTACAGTTTTCATGAGCACATTATTGGCACCATAGATGCCTATATCTTCTTTCTGCTTAGCTGCCAGAATTTTATTCAAACTTTAAAAAATACGCAGACATATGCACAATAGTGATAAATTAACTAAAATGTAAGTCATTCTACTACACTGTTCACCACTAATTTAATGTGTTGCTGAAATGTCTACAGAATGCACTGAATATATATTTTTTAATACTTCCCATAAAAAGCCTATGGGAGATTTAATTTGGTTAAAAAGAAAACACACCCATTTGTTTTGGAACTCCTACTAAGAAAATGATTTAAGTTGCAGATGACAGAGTTTCAAATTAGTTTTGTTATTCTGCATTGGTAATAGATCTGTTATTGTTTCTGGGTTTTGTTGAGGACAAATTACCTAAACCAAAGCAATATGGGACTCTACACACACACACACACACACACACACACACACACACACACACACATATATATATATATATATATATATATATATATATATATATATATATATATATATATATATATATATATATATATATATATATATATATATATAAAGTTAGGGTTTGAGTTAATGTTGAGTGCATAGTTTTGTGTAAGGTGTACAAGTGGCAGCTGACACAACACGCTTACTGCCTCCGCTCTCAGCCAACAGCTTGAACCAAGCAAAACACCAAATAGTTCCAAAAGATAAATTAAATACAAAACTTCGTTTAATAACAAAGGTTTAGCGCTTTCACTTGCAAAAGGCAAGCTTCATCAGAACAACGTAAAAAGGAAGTCAACAGTTTATATACAAGTAAAGGCGCCAAAAATTGGCTAATTACAATTAATTACATCATTAAAAAATGGTAATTCGTTTAAAAAAATCCTGAATCATTTAAAAATGTTACAAATATATATAATAATATATATGAAAATATAATGATGTCTATGGTGTGTTGAAGTAGATCTGAACAGTCCTTACATAAATCACAACATACTGATACTGCATAAAAATGTAAATATACACACTAAAAAATAAAATCAGTCCATAGAAAGTAGGGGTTTAATTGAGATGTATTCATTTAAACCAGGTGCTGTAGTGGCATCAGTATATACCTGCCACCATAATTCACGATATAAGAGGTGATTCTTAATATTACCACCTCTAGGGTTGTTCTTAACCAGTTCCAAGATCCCAAACTTGAAACTGTGATCACAACCAAAATTTGTAGTATGTCTAAATAAGGCATTTTTAGTGTCCTTCTTCCTTATGGAGTACAAATGGGTGTAAATTCTTTGTCTGAGCTGTCTCTCTGTTTTTCCAATGTAGAAATACTGGCATGACATACATATTGCAATGTAAACCAACATGGTGGACCTACAATTTCCTTTGATTAAATGTAACCTAGTATGACTTGTGTTGTTGAGACGTATTGTATTAAGCTCAAAAATATAAGGGCACTGATGACATGTTCCACATTTGGAAGTACTAATTCCATTTTGGATAGAAAATAATGGTTTCCTTTCCAAAATGTGTTTTAAATTTTTACCCATTTTAGATACAAAGTGTGGTTGTGCCCCTACCCTGTCCATTATATCTTTTGCAGATGTTAAGATATACCAATTGTTAACCACTATATTTCTAATCGACTGACTACATGGACCATATTCAATAACAAGAGCATTACAGTATGATCGAGTGCAGTTCGTAGTAATAGCGTCTAAGTGCTTACTGCTGTTAAAAGTGGAACTACTTTTGTCTTCAGTTCCAGCACTAGTTGTTAACATGTTCACTGTCCCCAATAAAGGTACATATCTCTGTTCACGTTGTCCCAAGGTGTATTTGATGATATCGTTCAACATTAACTCATCATAGCCTCTTTCCTTAAATAGATCAAATATAAAACTCAGTTCATTAGCTAAGTCTTCAAAGTTAGAGGTCATTCTTATGGCCCGAATACATTGGCCCTTAAAGATGTTTCTTTTCAATTTATAAGGATGGTAACTATTGAAATCTAAATATGAGTTAGAGAACGTCATCTTCCTATAAATAGTGGATTTAAAACCTTTGATGTCCTTGGAAACTAAGGTGTCTAAATAGGGTACCCCTTTGTTGTTGTATGTAAAAGTGAATTTTAAAAACTCACTGCTAGAATTTAAGACAAGCATAAAGTTCTCAAATGTGATAGTATCACCCTTCCAGAGAATATATATGTCACCTAAGAATCGGGAGAAGTATGCTACCTTATCAAAGTGGGGGCTGTTAAAAACATGGTTCTCTTCCCAGTCCAACATGACTAGGTTTGCAAAGATTGGGGCGCATGCAGCACCCATAGCCACTCCACTGATCTGTCTGAATATTTCTCCTTCGTAAAATATAAAATTGTATTCTAAGACGATACTCATTAAGTCTACCAGAAGGGTGATTTTGTCCCAACTAAAGCAGGTGTATTTCCTAAGGCTCCTAGTAAAGGCCTCCAGTCCTTCCTCTATTGGTATGCTGCTGAATAAGTCGATAACATCGACTGAACTGAATATTAAATTGTCCTCGGCTGTATTGATGGGAAAATTGCGTAGAAATTCCCATGAGTCTTTGACTAGATGCCTCACCTTATCGTAAATAAATTTAAGGGTGGTGTCTATAAATTTACCTATAGGAAAAGTCTTGGCCTTACTACCAGAGATGATAGGTCTAAAAGGTGGGTCCAAATGATCTTTATGAACTTTGGGGATCCCCACTATGGTGGCCATAATAGGGAAATCCACCTTCATGTACTCATATTGTTCCTCGGTGATTCTTTGTTCTAACCTGTAGTCCTCGAGGAAAGTGTCAATTCTTCTGTATGAAATATTTAATTCGTTCAAGGACGAAAGTTCATAATTACCAGATGAATGTAGTATATTGTGAATCTTCGCACTATATATCGTAGAATCGTAGATCACAATACCACCACCCTTGTCAGGCTTCATAATCCTATAGCTACGATCCATGCATAGGTCGTTAAGTATGCAAGCTTCCTCCTTAGTTAAATTGGAACAACTCTGAACTGGTTTGTTCTTTTTATTTTTATTATTAAATTTGTATATATCTTTGATAACCATATTTTCAAATGTAGATATAACTGGGTTACTATGCGGCATAAACTGACTTTTCTTTCTCAAGCTTGTAGCAATGTCCTGTTCTCTATTATCACCCTTATCAAACATAACAGAAAGATTTAATTTTCTAATATATTTCTTAAGGTCAAAAATGGTGTTCACTACCTGAAAGGATGGAGTAGGTATAAATTTCAGCCCTTTAGACAGCAAACTAAAATGGGCAGTGTTGAGGTGAATATTACTATAATTGTAAATCTTAAAATTATTACATTCACTAATAATATTGTCCGTAACAATAATATTGGAAGTGGGACCCGAACATACATCAGAACTATTAATGGATTCTGTATCACTTAATATTTTTCCCTCCATTTTCCTCCATTTTTCCAGGTCCTTTGATAGACCTTCCTTGGGAAGGGATGAAAATCCTGTTTAGTGTGTAAATTTGTACTATCAAATTCAGAGTCTCTATTCACTGAATCAAATTTGTCATCTGGCTTCACACTAGTCCATTTATAACATACTTGTCTACTATATTGTTCTTTGTCCCTCTGAAATTTCTTTGTTTTACGCTCGAAAGCTTTCCTAGCCCTATCCTCAGCAATAGAGAATTGTTTGAAAAAAAGTTTTTCCCACTGCTGAAAGGCTAGGTCATGTGTAATAGTGTTGTTAAGCAGTTCATTTCAGTGATATGTTTGCAAAGTTTAACATCATTGTATTTAATTAACTTTTTCATATATTCAAAACCAAATGAATCAAATAAGGCATTATTAATTATTAATCATTAATTATTAATCATTTTCCACATCAGCAGTGACATCAATGCCCAAAGGCAATTTAAAAAAGTGAAGTCCCATAGGCACTATTTTAGCAGTTAAACATTGATTAAGATAAGCATTGTCCAATTTTAATGCATTAATGTTGTTTAGTTTCTTGCCAAAATTATAAATGTAGTCCCTTAAAGAACTTTTGGCTGATCTTGTACCTTCATTAGTCCTGATATCAGCCGCACAGTCAAAATTACAATCATGTTCAATACATTTCTTTAAAACATTACTATTATCTGCAGACTCGATAACACGCTTGGAAGCTGCATTAGAAAAATTAGTACCTTTAGGATGGTTAGAGTTACGGGCCGAGGCAGCATAAGAACGTGATGGTAACGCTAGTTTGGGTCTAGCGCCAGTGCGTTTTGCTTCATCCACAAAATTACTGAATGAAAAATCGAATGTGAAATCACATTCATCGTTCCTAATGTTGTCCGCTTGAAATGCGGACCCAGTCAAATCAATACCACCACGCGGACAATGTCCTGACCCTTGGCCATTAGGTATTTCAAATGAAGATGTGGATAATACTTCCACCTTATCCGCAACTACTAGGCTGGTACGTGAGTCATCATCCAGCGACCGTCTCGGCATGTCCAGGTCATTTGCCGGTATGGAATCAGAATGTGTCAAATTAGAAGTTGGTAACAAATTCCGTTGATATGCAGCTAAGTTACCAAAAAGTTCTAAAACCTTGGCTACCTCCCCGCGTAAGGAAGCAACTTCTGTGCGTAAATGTTGTAAATCCTTCTATAGACGGGTGAGGAGTCGCTGATGTTGCTGGGAGAGGAATCCATAACAACAACTTAACAGATGCGAGCTGTGGATAACTGAATAAATGTACAAGTGGCGGCTGACACAACACGCTTACTGCCTCCGCTCTCAGCCAACAGCTTGAACCAAGCAAAACACCAAATAGTTCCAAAAGATAAATTAAATACAAAACTTCATTTAATAACAAAGGTTTAGCGCTTTCACTTGCAAAAGGCAAGCTTCATCAGAACAACGTAAAAAGGAAGTCAACAGTTTATATACAAGTAAAGGCGCCAAAAATTGGCTAATTACAATTAATTACATCATTAAAAAATGGTAATTCGTTTAAAAAAATCCTGAATCATTTAAAAATGTTACAAATATATATAATAATATATATGAAAATATAATGATGTCTATGGTGTGTTGAAGTAGATCTGAACAGTCCTTAATAAATCACAACATACTGATACTGCATAAAAATGTAAATATACACACTAAAAAATAAAATCAGTCCATAGAAAGTAGGGGTTTAATTGAGATGTATTCATTTAAACCAGGTGCTGTAGTGGCATCAGTATATACCTGCCACCATAATTCAAAATATAAGAGGTGATTCTTAATATTTTGTGTAAGGTGTAGTGTAGGTTTTTAGATTGTTGGTGTGCTTTTGTTGCATGTGTGTTGTGTGTAACAGTGAACTTTTTGTTTTGTTAAGTGTCGGGATTGTGGTTTGTCGGGCATGTGAATTTTCATGTTTTTCAGTTTTCATTCTTCTGGCGTCAGTGTTTTGAGTGTCGATCTTCCGAGCTGTCGGTCTAACGTAGGGAACCTAGATATATTTTACAACACAAAAGTAAGAATCAAACCTCCTTGCCATAGGTTAGAACTAAAGTATCTGCCCTTGTGGGTCATTTTAATCCTAGACAAATCTCGCAACATAAAGGTAAGAATCAAACCCCCTTACTGTAGGTTAGTACTAGGACATCTACTCTTGTTGGCTATTTTTAAGTCTAGACAAATTTCCCAGATGAAAGGTAAGAATCAAGTCCTGTATCCTGTATCTGAGTTAAACAACCTAACCATTCTGCCCACCTCAAGCTTGGCACCAGTTGTTCAAGATTTGCCTTGTCATTTTGTTAGTTTAAATTAATTTCAGTACCTTGACCTGCTGTTATCTCATTTACTTCTAGTGAGTACAGCAATATTATGATCCGACAGAGCATAATGATACAATGCTTACATTACAAACACAGGGTGCAAGGTTTGATTCTTAGATGGGGTAATTGACCAGGATAAAAATGGCCCATAAAGGCAGTTAGACTAGTACTAATCTATGAACCTATGAACCAATAACAAACTGGAATCCTCACAGTAATAGACAAAAACCAAGAACTGGTAACAACAACTGTTGTGCACAGTTATAGACACAAAGCAAGACCTGAGTTTGACATACTGGATGTTGCTGTTTCTTCCACAACAGATGTGACAGAGCTCTTCTTAAACCAAATTTTTGTTGCCCTCTGATTTATATAGTTACTTCCAGCAGTTGCATAATGCAATGGCAAAACTGTTATCCTTTGTTTCTAAGAGTACTTTAAAAATTCTACTTATTATCAATGTCTACTTCTGTCTGATAAGAAGCTGTTAATAGATAAAATGAAATACACACGCACAACATCTAAAAAGATGCAAGAACCCTCAACAGCCTCAAAGACATACAACAAAGGCAACTTCTAACATGAAACATTCATCCAAGGATCACATCGCCTCATTTCAAACGCCCATAAGGCAAACAACCACAAAATCCATTATCTTCGGTGTAGATGACACCATAGTGAAACAGATTATTGTGACACTCATCAGGATGTGCATGGAGCAGGACATGGTCAGTTATTTGTCAGGTACCAGGATTTGCCCCATCACACATGCTCTCAAGTCCTTGTACCAGAAGCACACATATGACACAGTAATAGTACCATGGTCTAAATGACTTGGGACTATATGAAGAGAGACATGATGGAGCTCTCAGAATATGTGTCTGAGGAAAGCTTGGACCCAGCCTTGGTCAGCATTCTTCTGTCACCAAGAAACAAAAGCTTATTGACTTTGACAATTGGCTTAGCTTCTGGTGTTATTCAAAAGAAATATAATACATGTCAACCTGGGAGAAGATGGTAGAAATTCATATCTGCTTTGCCAGGGATGGCCAGTACCTATCCCCTCCAGGGGTTTTGTACATTGACTAAATCATTATCCAGTGCCTTTTTAGTTAATGTCAGTCTCATAATGCTTCCAGCAATACAAAACCGAATCTTGATATCATAAAAGTATTGATGCTCAAGCCTTAAAAACATCTCCTCTCTACAAGCATGCCTTACTCTGGAAAACATGTTTTGCCATGAAGACCTGGCTGAAGATCAATCTGTGATGGCTTTCAATGCCTACCACACATTCAGGCCTGCTGCACTACACGAAACTACTAATGGTAGTAGTGTTTCCGTATTAAAAAGAAACTTACCTTCGACTCATTAGAAAAGAAAATGGTCTGGAACTCCTTCATGTTCTGTTTGCTATAAACAGAACCTCCAGGTCATATCATAGATAACCATAGGATTTCCTCTATGTCCTCCTCAGCCCATATCTCCTACATAACTGGGATGTAGTCCCTGGGTATTAAACCAGACATCATTTTTTCTCTTCATTAACTGGGATTCTTATACATACATGCATAAGTATATATGCCCAGAAATTTCTGGACTTTGTCAATGCAAAACATCTAGACGAGGTAGTCCATACACCAACCAAGTGTGATTAAATATTGTACTTGGGTCTTGCAATTAAATCTTACACTTGGTTCTTACCAATATGGGGCAGCTTTGCTCTCCACCAGTTGTAACTTTCTACCTGATTAAATCAGAACACAGATCAGTTCCTTTCACCATAAGACCGATACCTCGCCATTCATAGATTCAAACTCCCCTTCCAATCTGATGACCACACTGCTCATGCGGAACCACTTACAACCACACTCAATACACATGTGAATTGCTGCATAGATGCATCTGTTCCATTTGAAGTGAATACAATGCCAGCTTTAAAAATAAACTTCTATGGTGGTAGACAAATATAAACAGGCACTATAAAAATGCCTCACTCCATACAAAAATAAGTTTAACTTTCATGATGCTAAAATTGCTCTCACTAAAGACAACAGGGAACTCTGGATGTTGATCAAATTATCCAAGCCAGGTATGAGGCAAAAATAGCCACCTAGGTGAAGAATAACCGCAGAGGCTTCTTTGACTATTGTAGAATTCTCAAAAGCAATGCCCAACACTGTGGAGAACTAAAAGTAAATAATATCACATACTCAGACCCAGACAACATAGGCAATCTCCTAGTGGACAAACCTATCTTAAACTTTACCCCATTTCTCGTCCTATATTCCCAGATAACATACCTGTATTTAAAGAGCCCCTTCCCAAGAACAAGTGCTGAAGACACTATCTAAAACAAAGAACACTACTTGTTTGAGACTGGATAACATAGCACGTGGCCTACCAGCCAGGCTGAAGCATGACTTTTCATACCACTTACAGATGCCATTCAATATCATCTTCCAAACAGGATTTATACCAGATGAATGTAGGACTGCAACAGCCATCCCCTTGCAAAAAGGTGGTGTCAATGGACCCAGGTATATTTAGACCCATAAGCTGCACTAGACTCATCTGTAAGACTATGGAAAATAATATTATGGAATTAATAAATAAGGACATTTGTAACCTGCAAACTCTTGGCACAAGCCAGTTCAGATTTGCCAATGGCAGATCCTTCTTCAAGAGAGTTACGGAAGCAATGGATTTGGACAAAGTAATACATAACTTTTATAGACCATGCAAAGCCATTTATCACTATCCCACACTTACGTATCATAGATAAACTCTACCAGCTAAATGCAAATCACATGTAACTATTCAGATATATATTTCCACACAGAAAGAATTCATGAAATTAGGGTGAATAGAGCAGCTCTACATCCTCCAAAAGGATGAGCCACCACTAGCTGTGTTCCCCAGAGTTCAGCCTTTGAGCCACTCCTGTTTGTCATTTACTCCTCAGAGTTCATAGCAAAAATATGAGTTTTTGGCTTACCATGCTTTCAGATTACTGTAAACTTAGTGTCATTTTAACTCCCCAGATGATAAAATGATCCTTCAAGAATGCATTTTCCAAACAGATAGCTGGTGCCCAAACAATGGACAAAAATAAATGCCAAGAAATGTGTAGTTTTTTTGGCATGCATAACTTCTCTTGTAATTATCACTTTGACAACACCTTCCTGACAGCTGGTCCTGTAGTCAGAGATTTGGGAACCTATACTAACAACTAACTCTCCTTTGATCACTACATACAGTATCTACTATGGGAAGGCAGCCCTTTTTTACTGCACAGCTTATATCTAAAAGTATGGCTTCAAGGTCCAAGAATGTAATAATTCCACTGTACTTAGTCCTCATTAGGCTGATCATTGACTATAATATAATTATTGTCACGGGTAAAATCGGGAAGAGCAACTCCCATAATGACAGGAGCTCTCTAATTAAAATAACAGGAAACTAACACAACTAATAAGTCCAACAGGACCAATTATGAGGTCAAAGTAGCCTCACAGGCTAAAGGGAACCACAGAGCCTTCTTCAACTATGTCTGACACTTCGAAGGAAGCACACATCATTGTGCCAAACTGTTGGCAGGTGATTCCACCTTCACTGTGCAGAGTGACATAGCAAATTTGCTGGCTGAGAGATTTAGCTCTAACTTCACCCCCACTCCCCCACCTCTCACATGAAATACCAACTACAATAACCCCCCAACTATTAGCAGAGAGCAGATCCTGGTGGCACTCACTAATGACAAAAACATTCAATGGACCCCAACAATGTCCAGGGATGCCTCCTAAATAGCTTTAAACATGAACTATCAGGACCACTTGAGTCACTTTTCAAAACAGACTTTGTACCAGTAGAATGGAGGACAGCAATGGTTATCCCACTTCACAAGGGTGGACTATTAATTGACCCCAGAAATTGTAGACCTATTAGTTTGATTAGTCTAATATGCAAGGCCATGGAATAAAGTATCATGGAAATGATCAACAAAGACTTAGGCAACCTTCAGACACTGGACCCAACCAAGTTTGGCTTTTTCAAGGGAAAGTCATGCTTACTAAGTCTGGTGGACTTCTTTGAGAGGGTCACCAAAACAATGAATGATGGGAAAATGGTGCATACACCCTACACCTACATAACTCAGTGAATTGCTAGTTGGTTCACAGACAGGACCCATAAAGTCAGGATTGGTGATAGCTGCACCACTAAGTGACTGGCCTCCAGCAGGGTACCTCAGGGCCCAGTACTAGGACTGTTCCTATTTGCCATCTATTTCTCTGGGGTAAGGGCTAATGTCAAGGGCTTTTGGCTGACCAAGTTTGCAAATTACCACAATTTGGGAGTTATCATAGATTCCTGCTATGACACAAACATTTAACAAGAGGGTCTAACACAGACAAATGATTGGTGCCAAAGTCACAGACTAAAACACAATGTCAAGAAATGGATTATAGTGCCATTTTGGGAAAACTACCACTTTGATACCCTTAAGAGCTGACCTAATAGTCAGGAGTCTGGAAAGATATGTAGACATTAATCTGGCCTTTGACCGCATGTGGCCAAGATAGCAAGAAAATATTTTTTTGTTGCACAACTTATAAATAAGGACATGGCATCCAATCCAAGGAAGTCATAGTGCCACTTTATTCTGCCATTATCAGACCCATCACTGAGTATAATACCTCCTCTGGCATGTACCTCACTAATATGCAACAGACAGAATGCCCACAAAGGTTCCTTACCAGGAGAATCCAGGGCATAAATGCATTGTCCTATATGGATTGCCTTAAAGCCCAATCTCTATACTCTGTCTCCTACAAGTTACTGAGAGGCAATCTGTGCCTGGCGTAGCATTCTTGGATCCAGATCTGATGGAACTTTTGCACATCTGCAAAATGAACACCATCTAAACCACTAGATCCAATGATTTATATTTTGTTTGTGACATAAATAAAATGTGTTAGCACAACAGATTTGTGTCTCATAGGATCTCTATTCTCTCAAGAAGGCTTCCCATCCACATGAAGGAGAGTCCATCTGTAACCCTATTTAAGTATAACCTTGACAAATGGATGGGAAATCAGAAGTTTGCCTCTGGTCTGGTCCCTCCATGTCTCTGATAAACAGAGGCAGACATTAATGCTCAGACTAACATATCCCCCACATAACCTCTAGAAACTTCCTTACTAACATACCTCCCCCTAATAAATGCCCATGATACATAGGGACATGATTCTGTTGGATTGCATGGCTAGGATTATAAAGGCCTTGTTGGTTGATAGCCTTATATATACCTATGAACCTATGCCCATTTTGGTATGTAGATGTCCAAACTTTTGACAGAAATGGAAAGACTACAATGCTTTCTAAAAAACACAGAGGCCTAAATCATAATTAATTTGCAGATCATCTCAGGATCTGGTCCCTTTTCTTGTTGTCATACAGGCTGTTAAGAGGTGACCTCTGCCTCATATACAGAATTTCTGCACACCATACCTTTTCTGACCTATTACACATTCACAAGTCCATGGTAATGTTAACATCTGCTCAAGGGATCTCAATATCACAATATAAATAGTTCATGTTGGAGGAATAGCTATGTATCACAGACAATACTGCTTGTATAGAACTACTTCTAGTCCATTTAAAACAAAGCATTTCTCTTACTCTATTCAAATGAAACCTAGTTAAATGGATAGGAAATCACAAATTCAATTCACCCCCAGTTTGGCACCCATGTCACTTATGGATAGGGCCAATAAGTAAATGTACCAACGTACTCCCCCCAAACGTCTAACTTACCTCAATCATTTCTTTAACAAAAAAAGAAAAATATGAGGGACAGTCCAAAAATATGAGACAGAAATCTGGACACTCTGCAAATTGTTAAACAGTTAAGAGGTATGGTTACCACAGACTTAATGTGAAGTGTCATCTTAAAGGTGTGGGACTGATAGCAACAGAGCAGGCAAATGATTTTTGTGTTTAGTTCAGCTGGCAGGAGAAAAGAGTAAGAGGGCAGTGACAGCAGAAAACTGGATAGTAGGATATATTATTAGGTGATAAATACCAGAGGCAAAGCTGGAATACTGACATTGTACTGGGTATTAGTCATGCTAAACCTTGAGTAGTATAGGCAGACCTGCAGCTAGTACAAGGAGAACTGGTAGGCAAATGCATATCTAGTAACTAAAAGATCTAGAGTTTTTCTAGTGCAGATGGTAATGTATAGCTGCACTACATTAAATGGTGCCTTAACTTGTGTAGCAATTAAAAATGTGCAGCATGTGGTCTGATATCCAATACTGTGGTGCAGTCTGAAATACAAGTAATGACTCTGGCCACACACAGCTGGGCTTGGTCTCATTTTCTGAGCAATTCTGATATTCCATATGTTACATTGTGTCAGAAGTTATTGAAAATGATTCTTATTTTGATTGACAAATGGTCTAGATGAAATGACCCTTGTAACGTCTGTCTTCAGAATAACTTTTCTTAGACCTGGAATCTCTGGATCAAGAAATTCAAGTTATTCCTGACTGTGACCAGAACCTCAAAAACATGCACAGATATAGCTTTTTACATTACTGCATGTCAGAAAGGAAGATGCCATGAAAGTGTATACCTCATTTATGTTTTAACAGAGGTGAAGTCTGACTATTGCAGTGATGAGACAAAGGTTTCAGACTTGCTGTAAGACAAAAAAATCTTTCATTTATTCATCAATTACTTTTGAAGAGGCTACTAGGTCTTACATAGTGTACTGATCTTCAGATACTGAATCAAGGTAAAGAACTAGACCAAAGGCTATGAATATTATGATATATATATATATATATATATATATATATATATATATATATATATATATATATGATTAATTACTATGAGCAGAATCTTATATAGCATTGGCAATAACCAGATAAGGGGCATTTTACTAGGACACTCAAGATTTATAAAGTAACATTATGCCAATGCCATGGTATAGAAGAAGAAAGCATGTGATGTCAGTCTGATTAGCAGTTCAGTGCCTGTAGAAGGTCATTTCTGGGGATGGACAAGGATTTGCTTTTAATATTTCTGCACTTTTATGGAGTTGGTTAAAGGGGGGTATCTTCTTACATAACATTTCTGAGTTTTGCTTCTTAGAAAAGTCAATAAAATTAATACATTTATGTATGACTTAATCAAACATAGGGTAAATGCAAACAACTTCTCATCTATCAAAAATCTCCTAAAACATGGCAGCAATCCTTACTTTTCCTCTTTCCCAAGTCCAAAAGGAAGTATGTTCAATATAGAATAAAACTTAAGACACAGTATATAATTACTGGCAATTCTGTCAATAATTCTCATATAATCCACCATCAGAGTTCAACAGTTTATGTACCAATACAAAAACTTTACTTCTTACACTTACTCCTACATATGCTTTAAAGAAGCTCAAACAGTAATATCTTAAAAGTAATTTACTAGCAGCAGGTAACTTTTCATCACAATTATGTTCTAATGCAGCTGATGCCACAGTATAAACTGTATCTATAATATTAAGTTACTCAGTCAAAGTTAACAGTCTAAGAACACTGGAAGTGATGATTCATAATTTCCCTTAATAAAGACTGCTCTATTCAAGAACTAATTATAAGACTATCAACATTCTGTTCCACCATTCTTATACTCACAAAATAGTCAGAAACAGCTTCTTAATCAAATACTTAAATATAGCATACTGTTCAACAGAAGTATATGGTTTCTTGTCAAGTTAGTTGACAAAAAAAACCTTCATGAACATGATACAAGAGAAACATTATAAAGGAAATGTTGTGGAGTAAATATTCCATATATTATTTAAAGCATTTGAGTATGTATTAGGTCCTATAATATCTTGCGTATTACGTCTCAAAAATCAAACTATGCAGAGGGCCCCTAAGTACCCAAGCAAGTTAATATAATATCTGCTCTGGAGTGATATGCGATCAACCCATTGCACTCCGAGTACACTAAGACTTCACATTAAGCACCTTAATATTTAATATTTTTGCAAATACAATGTGCACAACTGCATATCCAGCAAAAAACATTCAAAGTGCTGATGACTCAGTACTGTTAGGCTCAGCCCCAACTGTCAATTAGTTTAAAATCGGATTAAAAATCTCCTCGTCATGGATTGGAGAATGACTAGCATAGTTTAGACTACTCTTAAATTTCAATCAAACAAATAATTGCTATCTGTATCAAAACCAAACTCTTGCAATTTTGCTATTCTAGCAGCAAACAGAAGTACAGTTGTAGTATCTGACATACACATAGTGGTAATGCTAATTATTGATCAATATCATAACATTTACCTTTTCAATTAACAAAAAAACAGATAACCGAAAGATAGGCATGATATTTAAAGAAAACTCATATTTAAATGACCATATCTGTGTCACTGCAGTCTATACCTCTATATTCCCATGCCTCCTGTGTGCTGCATCTATATTTATTTATTTATTTTGCATTTGTTGACTGGGATAGCCCAAGTGAGCTGAATAGCCCCTTTTCAGTAGAGGCCCGGGAAGAAAAGCTCCATGAACATTACAAGAAAGGTTATGCATAATTAATTAACAAGTTATGCAGAAAATACATTTTTACAATAAGTAGTTAAAAGTTCAAAAAAGTAATCATAAAGAAGCAATATAAAACAGTAACAGTGTTGATAAAAGTATAATAAAGATGCAGTATATAACTATATAATAGTGTGGACACAATGTTGTAAATCAAGGAAGGTGAGGTGGAAACATGGTAATGCTTTAGAGTTGCTGAGGAAATGAGATGAGAGATGTGAGCTATTAATAGTAATGTAAGGAGGTAACAGCACTTGGTTGGGATACAAGGTATCAGTGTGCTAAAGGAGGCTGGGGGGAGCACTGAGGTAGTGAGAGCAAGAGGTCAGTAGAGCAAAACAATGTAGAAAACAGACAGGACAGAGTCTGAGAGAAAGTAGGGAAGATTAAGTATGGTAAGTACAGTGCCAGGATCAGTGACTTTTCAAGTATTTCTAGGTGGCAGCTTTGAATTGTTTAAGTTGATTGAAGGACCTGATATGTATTGGCAGCTTGTTCCAAGAAATGGAAGGATGGCAGCTATAAAAGTTACATCAATGCCCCTAACTATATATACTAACTCCAGGATCCCACTACAGTGGGGAAAGGGCATATACCTTTTACTTGCCTTACAGTAGTCTACACAGTGCCATATATACTAACTGCAGTTCAGTGAAATGAGATTCAGTGAAATGAGTTTTCAGTAATTTGAGTTTTCAGCAAAGTGGTTGGGGTGAAATGAAATTCAGTGAAATGAGATTCAACAAAACAAAGTAGACCCATATATATGTATATATATATATATATATATATATATATATATATATATATATATACATACATGTGTGTGTTTGTGTGTGTATGTTTACTTTTAGAAAAGACAATTTCAGTTTATTCATAAACTAAATTAGTGCTTTCTTGAAGTTATTTAATTCCATTCTAAATCAGCCTTTCTGTGAAAGTATTGTAAATATGGTCAGAAACATTAATAAAACTTTACTTGACAAAAGTATCAGCCTCAGAAAACAGATTAGATTAAATGAAGTAATAAGATAATTTGCATTAAGCGTGTGAGAAGAATGAATGAAAATGGATGCCTAAAATTAAAATTGCATTCTACTTATTAGAATGGAATGTCCATCACTGCATAATAACAGAATATGATTAGCCATAGCATGCTCAAAGCATCAGATCTCAGTGTTACCTGGTAATCTCAAATTATTTGCTAGGGATGGTACTGAGAGTAAATGTTCTGCATCTTTATGGTTTTTGTATATATTTACAGAAAAATACTGTAAGAAAGTCTGATATCTGTTGGCACTGCTATTAATATACAACGCCTAAAGGAGTTTTCCAGACTTTTTCATTTTTTTTTCGGCAAGGGGAGCAGCACCGATAAAGACATCACCGTGAAGAATATTCATTTTACTTTCTACACAGTCAAGCATGGAAGTAGGCTATTTTTTGATAGGACACAGGGCAAGCTATGGACCAAGCAAAGAACATTTACTTCATCAGTGTTAAACAGTCATTGATGTGCCTTGTAGGAGATAGGAATGGAAAGTAACAGCTGATTGTGAAAGTAAAAGACAGTTACATGAACATTGTTAGACACTTATATGGTAGCATTTAGGTCTAATTGCAATGAATTTAATTCATGACTTCAGCCACTGATATTACTGATGTAAACAGCTTTTTACTTGTAGTCAGCATGTGAACTACATTTACTTCACCTGGAAGAGCTTTGTATGCTGTTGCAACTTATTTGTGGGACTTTGTTAAGCACCTTTTTCAAATATTTGTGAAGTCATGGCTTGGCTGAGTTATTGTCTCATGTCACACAAGTGAAATATAAACTGATACAGGTTATTTTTTATCTGCTTTTGGATATATTTCTACTTGTGTAGCAATTGTTTTTTGTTTAATTCTACCATATATCTGTAGATTGCAGTTTGAATTTCTTTAGCAGTGTTAACTGGTGAGAGTTGGTTTGTAGAATCTAGGTATTGCATTACTGGGCATTTAACTTGTACAGTGACAGCTTTATGGCATGACCTCTATGTCAGATACTTTTAGTAGCAGTCTTATGGATGTGAAGTATAGCTCACTTTGTTTAGTTCTAAGTTCTGTTGCCATGAGACTGCCAATTGTTTTAACTCCTTAACCTGGCTTGTAGAATTCAAGACTTAAAGTACAGAACTTCTGTTTAGCTATATTCTCATATCTCAGTTAGTTTGATTATTTCTACTACAAAATGGCACATGTTTACTACATGAACTACAGCAGACATTTTTATTGTCAGTTATTTTACACTAAGACATCATGGTTAATAGTTTTTTTACCATTGTTTATGTGAAAGTGTTATAGCAGAAGTAAGTTACTGAACGTTTGTCTTACATTGTTACTGCTCTAATCTGTAAAGTTATTATCATTATGCACTTTATTTTATTTTTTTCTGTATTTTTATATTTTATCTCAACTAACTCCTCTCTAGCTGTTATCAGTAGTTGCGTGTATAGTACCTCTGTTGTTTTTGTTTTTTCCCTAGTTTTTATATTCAACACACTCCCTCCCCTCCTATTTTCCCTAGGTTTTAAAGCAAAGTGCATTCCCTCAAGACTGTGTCTACCTTTACTGATACTGCTCCAACTCCTGGAATTACACCTGTGCTCTATTGTATAGCCAGTTTACACTAAAAATATGTTCTAAGCTCATACCACAAAGTAGTCTTACTTTGTCTACTGCACAGGATACTTGCATACCACTGAGAGCACCCCCCCCCATACTCACCTGTTTAGAAACCTTGCCTCTGTCTCTCTCTGCCATCCATAAGTTAGTTACTACCCTAGTGTCAACTCTTTCTCAGTTAGCTATACTCTTTGTTTTTCTGTTTGTTGTTTCCTTTTAACTGTTTTTATCTTACTGCAAATACCTGTGTATACCTCGCTATTGCATCTCTACCTTTTCTGTCTGCACCTCCCCACCTCTTCTACTTACCTGCTGACTCTCACTGTGTGCTCCTACTTACCTGCTGACTCTGACTGTGTGCTCCTATTTATCTGCTGACTCTCACTGTGTGCTCCTACTTACCTGCTGACTCTCACTGTGTGCTCCTACTTACCTGCTGTCTCACTGTGTGCTCCTACTTACCTGCTGACTCTCACTGTATGCTCATACTTACCTGCTGACTTTCATAGTGTGCTCATACTTACCTGCTGACTCTATGTGCTCCTACATACCTGCTGACTCTCACTGTGTGCTCCTACTTACCTGCTGTCTCACTGTGTGCTCCTACTTACCTGCTGACTCTCACTGTGTGCTCCTACGTACCTGCTGACCCTCGCTGTGTGCTTCTACTTACCGGCTGACTCTCACTGTGTGTTCCTACTTACCTGCTGACTCTCACTGTGTGCTCCTTACTCTTTCCCTCCTGCCCTGCTGATTGTTTCTTGTGGTGACTCTTCCTGGCCAATCCCACTATGCTTGGGTTCACTTCGCTTCCCACCCCCCCATATCATTTCCTTTATACCTAATCCCTTCCTCCCCTAACTCCACCCCTTCCTGTCTGCTATAACATTCTAAACACCTTACCCTCCCCTACTTATCACTTCATAGTTTAGTCTGCTGCAAATCCTCCTTTCTACATATCTCCTACTTCCCCCTACAGGTTGTTTCACTTAAATTTTACTTCAACTCTCTAACAGGTCCAACAACTTACTTTTCCTAGTCCCTTATCTATGCCTCACTCCATCCTAATCCTACTTCCCCACCTTAGGCCATGGCTTTTGCAACCCTTTCCATTTTCCTCTTGCCTCCATTACTTCTCCTTCTCATTCTTAAATCTTGCACTATTCCATTACCACCTGTCCGTAGAGATCCCACTAATCCTCATACTAACTGCTTCTCATCTCTGCAGTACTCTACAATCTCCTTCTCTATCTTTTCCATGAACATCCCTCTGCCTAAAATCAGACTTCCTCCCCCTCACTCTCTAGCATCTAAAACCAAGCCTAAGTACTTGACTTACAACCTATTTAATTTAAAACTTTACCAACTTCATGTAGCCCTGCTTCTATCAGGAGATATACATCCAAATCCTGAGCCCATCCACCACCCCACCATGCATAACTCTACCTCTCCCAACTTAATAAACTCATACTCTTCAAGCAAACATATTTCTTTTTACTCTATGAATGCCTGTAGTATTCTAAACAAAGTTAGTGAAATCTATACCTGGATAGCCTTCCACAGTCCTGATGTCATCACCCTAACAGAACTTGGCTAAAACTCCAAACCTCTGATAAAGACATTCTCTCCCCTGGTTATAATATACTCTGCATAGATCACCAAAACAAAAAGGGGTGGCATTGCCATCCTCTACTCCAACCACCTCATCATTACAAGTATTATGAAACCTATCCCATCCTTTTCTCCTGCTGAACTACTTACAGCTAACCTTAAAATAAATGACCACACCACTATCACAGTAGCAGCCATCTATATTCCTCCAGGAGACAACATTCCTCTGCTCGAAAATATTCTTTCGTACTTTTCTCAACACATCCCCAATGAAACTATCCTCCTTGGGAATGTCAACATTAACTGGTTAACTCTCAGTAATCCATACTCTAATAGTCATATTAATTTATATGGCTTTACACAGCTAATCTCCCAACCTACCCATACAAACAACTCTCACACATCTAGTACTCTTATTGACTGGGTACTTGTATCTAATCCTTCTAAATATCATAACCCTGAAACTCTAACAAACACCATGAGTGATCACTCCCCTGTAAAAGTGCTTAGGTTCACTCCCCACTTCTTAAAACCTCTTAAATTTATCACTTGTCATAAACTCTCTAACTTCTAACTAGAAACCCTTAATGCTCTCCTCTCTAAAGTAAACTGTAAATTTCTTACCCAACTCCCACTAGAAGAAGCAGTCCTAGCTTTCAACTCCCCCTTCCTTAGCATCTTACATTCACTTTCTCCCCCTCGCAAAGTCCGAATTAAGTCCAGCATATCTCTGTGGCTTTCAAAAGCCACTTGTACCCTTAGGATAACTAGAGACAAACTATGTAAAATGGTCACAAACTAAGCTCTCTGCAGACTTACAAAAATATAAAGAACTCAGAAATCTGACAAAAAACACATAAACAAAGATAAAAAGGACTTCTATAACAAACCTACCACAACCCTAAAATCTAATTCTAAAAAATTCTGGAATTCCATTAACCAAATATTACATCCTGGTAATCTTAGCTCCCCCAATACATGCCCAGGCAAGACAACTGAAGAAACTGCCTCTATCTTCAATACCTATTTTATCGATTCAATATCTAAGCTACTGAACCCTAACATGAACTCCTCTACTATTAACATCTCCCACTTTTCTGAACCTACTCCTAATACTATCTCCTCAAATACCTTCTTCCTCAAACCTGTACCTACTAGCTACATCAAAACTCTACTCCCTAAATTAAAACCATGTTCAGCATCAGCTGACAATATTCCTTCCACTTTTCTTCTACTAGCAGCTGACTCTCTTGCTCTCCCTGTATCTATCCTAATTAATCACTCTGTCTCTGAATCTAAAGTCCCTTCCATCTGGAAACAATGCTACACTCTGATATCTCCAACTTTAGACCTATCGCTATCCTCTCCCCCCTCTCTCTAAAGTACTAGAAAAATGTATTCATAAACAAGTTATGCAGTATCTAATACAGGAAAATCTGCTTACACCCACTCAACATGGCTTCAGACCCAAACATAGCACCACTAGAGCTCTATTATCCTTCTTCAACATTGTCTTTATAGCCATGGACAACCATAAACTTATTTCTTGCCTATTGTTGGACCTCTCAAAAGTTTCAACACTGTCTCACACTCTCTTCTGCTACACAAACTGCATAACCTCAACTTCTCCTCTGATACTGTTGCATGGTTCTCCAGCTACCTCACTGATAGATGTCAATCAGTGAGATGGCATTCTGCACTCTCCCTTCCTCTCCCTGTCAAAATGGGTATACCTCAAGGGTCTATCCTAGGGCCTTTACTTTTTAATATCTTTACTAATCAGCTGTATACCTCCTGTCCTCAGCCATCTTTAGTGCAATACGCAGATAAATTTACAGTCATCACCACAGCCAACTCTCCCTCTAAGCTCTTCTCAGCTACTCAGGCATCTTTTAACTTAGTTGAAACATGGCTCTCCAACAACCAGCTCATACTTAACCCTAAAAAAAACAAAGCAGTTACTCTTCCTACCTAAAAGGTTCAACAATATTAAACCCTCCTTCTCCATACAGTCCCTCAATAACACTTACATTCAGGTAGAATCCAGTACTAAGCTCATAGGTATAACCATTGACGATCAGCTTAAATTTGACTTGCTGTTAATAACTGTATCAAAAAGACTTATTCAAAACGAGGGCTCCTTTACTGTAGCAAGAAATTCCTTACCTCTGAAGCCAAGATTACTCTCTCTCTCTCTTACCTACCTTCTACCTAATCTAATGTACAATTCTCATATTCTCACAAATCTTAACTCAGCACTCCTGACCAAACTCTAATATACCGATAACAAAGCAGCTAGATTTGCTGCCCAACAAACCTACAAATCCCATCACTCTCTCTCTCTCTCTCTCTCTCTCTCTAAAACACCTAAACTGGCTTGAATTACCCCACCAGCTTCTTCTCCCTCAGCTCCAGATCATCCATTCTATCCTATACCAGCCTTCCTACTGTCTAGCTCTATCCCCTCTCATCTCACATATTCTCCCTCCAGACCTCTCCGAAGCTCTAACTAAGACCTACTACAAATCTACAAACCCAAGTCTAAATTTGGACGCAACATGTATAGCTATCACCCTACTATTGCCTGGGATAGGCTCCCACTAGAAATCAGGACCCTTACACATCCTAAACAATGAGCACCTTAAAAGTCACTGGCCCTGCCACTGCACTCTCCCTTAACATCCCCTACTTCTCATACCTTAATCTACTTTCTGCCCTTAACTCACTCTTCTCACTAGCTCTTTCTAATCTTCCTTGACTACTCTTTCTACTGTCTTCTAAAATCTATTAAGCAAATTGCCTCAGAAAAACTTTCTATTGTTAATTGTCTTGCCTTCATGCAACTACACCATGAAAAAACTGGGTTTTTGTAACCACTTACCCCAAAAACTATACTCATCTTAATGACATATTTATTTTTATACATCTTGAAATAGTTATGATATACTTTTGATTATTGACACTGTATAACACTGTATTGCTACTTAATTCCTTGTAATAATCATGTAGCATTGCTGTTTAATGCTAATTTATAATGAAAATTGCATAATATATTGGAGCTTTTCTCCCCGGACCTCTGCTGAAAAAGGGCTCTTCAGCTCAGTTGGACAATCCCGGTCAACAAATGTAAAATAAATAAATAAAAACTTTCAAGACAGTAAAGAATCAATGGTTTACAAATGCAGTAGTACTCTCTGTAGGAGCCAGGCTGTCTGTGAAAGCAACAAGAAATTTTTTGATCTGTAATAAAATGCCACTAACACAGTTTCTGGAGATAGTTTACATCTTAAAATCGCAAGCTGAAATATATTACTATTGATATTATGTTTTCACTTTTTTTTCCAAGTCAGACATCTGAGTTATGCAGTAAATGCCTCTTATTAATGGGAGCATATATATATATATATATATATATATATATATATATATATATATATATATATATAAAAGAATAACAGGTAAAAATCTGTCATGTGGCTTTCAGGGAGGCAGAGTGTCAATCTGCACTTCATTACTGTCACCTTTATTTTTTCACTTCATGATACACATCATAAAGTTATAGAGAAACTCTCTTCCTTTTTCTTCTGGAGGGTAGCCAAATATAAAAGCATAAGGAAATTGCATGATTCCTGATAAATGATCATTGATATAGTTTGTCAGAAGGGGACTATATGTGTCTCAGATTGGCAAGATTCAACATATTACTGTGACCACAGGTTCATTCACTTTTCAACAAAAAATGCATCAGAGAAATGTGTAGAATGTAGCTGCGTTTGTGGGAGAGGCAAGTTTTATGTGAAAGCAAAGAACGATTATGTGATTTCTATTTGATGATCATCAGTATAGCCCACCAGAGTTGGTCATGCGTAAGTATGACAGCAATGCACAGAATTATATCTCTATAGTAATAATGTATTTCACTAATAATGTATTTCACTTAAATCACAATGAAGTATAAAATGTGCAAGTTGAATGTGACAGACATTGAAGGTTTAAGAAAATCAGGCTGTGTGTGAAAGTGACTGACCACTATTATCATTTGATTACTATTAACTTGTCATAGATATAACATTTCGGGGGCAGATTATGGAAAAGTGAAATCCCTGTACAAAAAGAAAAATTATAACCTCAGTCTTTTCTGATAACTCAGCAATTTATATCACATATTTACAGGTAAAAGGAATGTACCCTATGAGAAGGGGTATGATTTGATTGTATAGTATGTGTGAAAAAGAAAATAAATTGAATTTATTTTGTATTTTAGAAATACAGTGAAAGACAAATTCATGCTTGTCTTTCAACCTATTTCATTATTACTTTAATTTCACAGTATAGTTACAAATGTCTATAGATTCAATGCTTAGCAAAGATACATATTTCCATTTATCCTGTGGGTCAAGTACATAATAAATACAATCATAAATGCATTTGTCATTTACAGCTTAAGAGTTCTGATCAATATTTGTTTGTCATGATTGTGCTATTTTATGTAGCATTTGAAATATTAAGAAAAAAAAAAGTATTACCAGAAAGTGTGACTTAGCACTAAGAAATTTAGCATTTATTTATTCATTCCATTACCTATAATCTAGAAATATTGCTTAACTACTCATTTAACTGAATACCCAGATCTATTATCCAATAATTTACTAGAAAAAGTAAACTTGTTTAAGAAATATGTTTGCATACCTTGGCTCCATCACTGTCCCTAAATGGCCATTATTATGTGCCTGCCTTATGCTTGATATCCATTAGACCTCGGATTATTACTTTTCCTTAAGGTGGTATGGAAGTGTGGAGCTCGTGTCCGGATTATACCGTTGCTGTGCTGTCATTATGTCAGGAGCAACTATTACCAGTATTTGCCTAGAAAAAGTATAACGTTTTTGTAGGTGCAAACTTAGCATAACCAAAATTCCATATGCTGAAAATGACAGTGTGCTGTAGTCATATTACATACAGAACAACATTACAATTCCAAAGGACAGAATTAAAATTTCAAAAATAGCAAGTGTACTTTCAAATTGTAATATCCTTCCTACTAAAGTAACTGAAAAAAGAAGTCTGAAAATAATTTGGAATATTTGCAAACTAGATCCTCCAGCAATATTCTAACACAGCAAGTGATCATGGCCTCATTTTTGAAAAATGAAAATAAATGGATACCAAAAAGACACCACACTATCTGGGAGTTACTTTGAATGCTTATGAAAAACAAGAGAAAGAAAACAGAGAATAAGAAGGTATTTGTGATTGTAAATTTTATGAATTGTATGACTGGAGCTGTTTTTCAAATTGGGGAAAATAGATTAAATGGAAGAGGAAAGGATTTTTTTTAATTGCATCTTGGAATGCCCCATTTGTCATTCATAATGTAATTAGCTTTTTGTCATGCTATGTGCCTCTTGATTAGACAGCGCATCCTGACATATTACTCTTGATTTAAAGAAGTGTTATTTTAGTGATTTGCAAAGTTGACATTTCAAAAAATTTTTTTTGAAAAATCTGCATACTTTCTTTTATATTTTAAGATGCCCAGTGCAGCAAGACCCTAAATGTTGCTTCAGTAAAACATACCAAATGCTCAGTTGTGGCTGTACATTACTGACCTTTTTGTATGAGTTCATTCACATGCTACTCTTATGGGCACTTGGCTCAAATATTCAACAATTCAGGTTTTGACCGACAGACTACTGTAAGTTTTCCTAATTACCATTTCAGTAGCTTAATGCATAGCAATGCTACTTTCAGGTCCACTAAGACAGAAACAAAGAGGTCACTAATACTGATAGCAGTTACAGGTTGCCAGTAGTGAATGCTCCCATACATAAATTCATCCATATTACAAATGCCATTGGTATAAAAGTAATCAGAATTTTAAGTAGCTAAAGCTCAAAAGGGAAAAAGAGTGATCACTGAGACTTCTGGATAAATCTATCCCAAAAGTATTAATAATGCTGTCTTTGTGGTTTACCCAGCAGTTGTGTAGTAATCATTAGTGGCATCATTTATTTCCCTTCTCCAGTACTTTACTAATGGAGCACTGCCATGAAAATCTTTACTAGTATATACACCTGTAGGTTAGATTTTATGCTGGGTCTTTAAGTAGAATGCTAGCTGACAATATTATTAATTAATATGTCTTGAAGTCACTACTGCCTTATTTTATTCCTCTGTATCACCTCCTTCACACAAAGCTGTTTTTCAAAGCTTACTTTTATCTACTTTTAGTATTTTAAAATACTGTTCTTTAATGAAGAAAATGCAGTACTAAAATGATGATATTGAGTTGCAAATTTGATAATTCCAGACTTGTAGTCTGGTTTGTCTCTCATCTACTAGCACATGACAAGAATTCCACTTCCGTGAAGTGACAGGCCAGGTCAAGCAATCTCATCAGGTAGAAAAATAACAGCTTTCTTGACCTGTGTGCTGGAAAATGAGGCTATTTAGCAATCCCATGAATATATTAGCTTGGTGCATTTCCAAACTGAGAAACAGTGGCTGTATTTTTGCATTGCTCTGTAGTATAATAGGTGCGGTGCCCAATGTTCTGAAATGGGTGACAAGCACACTGACTAATAGTGTTTGATCTTCAGCCTTGTAATATCCTGTCATCACAGTTTATATTATAAATTCAGACATGCTGTTCTCTGACCGTTCAGAGGCAGAGAATGCATGCTTATCTTTCTGTGCAGTAAAAATATGCATTGCAGTGTGTTTGTGCATATATTTTGTGATGCAAGGTTGGTTATGACAATAAGCTGTATACAAACAATGTTTTCCATAAAGTTCACCAAATTTGGCACAATTTACTGAGTTCCACACAAGAATTACAGATAAATAAGCAAAATACAAATATACCCAAGTCTGCAGAGAATACCTGAGAGTAAGGTAGACATAACCTCAATGTCTCTGCAAACACAGCCGACATGTCAAATCTGTATTCCAAGAAAAGTTGTTTATATATATATATATATATATATATATATATATATATATATATATATATATATATATATATATATATATATATATATATATATATATATATAGTTTACTATCAGATTCCCGAAACGGACTCGGTTGAATGGTCATATCATTGACCCATGACCGCAAAAACTGAAAGTGTCGAACTCTGGTAATGTCAAATTACAAATTTAATGTGATTTTGGGACGAGCACTAACATGGGTCGAGATGGGGCAGAGAATTGTACTCCCGCATTATCAGTGTTCGACATTGCCAGCATTCCAGGTTCGGACTTCGTGTGAAGTGTATTTGACTAAGTCCATCACGAGAACATGATAGTAAACCTATCTATAGCTCTCTCTCTCTCTCTCTCTCTCTATATATATATATATATATATATATATATATATATACATATCTCTCTCTCTCTCTCTCTCTATATATATATATATATATATATATATATATATATATATATGGGTTCATTTGGAATCTCAGACTATTGAAATATTAAATTTTAGTCTCTCGAGACCAAAGTGTCGAATCTGCAGTTGCTCTAAACTGCAGAATGTCGAACCCGGAAATGTCAAACCCACAGTACTGATGGCGCATTACGTAAGTGCAATGTCTTTTAAGGGTTTTGCTGAGGGTTTGTGCGTATGTGAGTGTGCTGAGGAGATTTAGGTGTGGGTTAGGGTAGGTAGGTAAGAGTGTGAGTGTGTAAGTGTTGAGAGTGGTGGTATTTGCATGAATGTGTTGAGTGTTTGTGCATGGGGGATGTATAATGAGTGGTGGTGGGTTTTCTGTCTTTCATTTTTTAATGCAACATCAGAGTTAGTATATACAAGTAGCAGGGATGTGGGGGGCTGCACCCCCCACATGGGGGCTGCAGTGGGGCTTGCACCCATGCTTATAGGAAAGGTAGTTGTGTGTGTTTGTTTTGTTGTGTTTGTGTGTGTTGTGTCGGTTTGTTGTAGTTTCGGGGGGTAGGCGTATTTGTGTTTGTGTGGTGTAGTGTTTTTTTGACTGTCGCAGTTTTGAATTTCGCGGTTTTGCGGTTTCGATTTTGTGAGATTTTGGCTTTATAATCTCAAGATACTGAAATTCAATATTTCAGTATTTCGGGATTATAAAGTGAATCCATAAATATATAGATATAACATAGCTGATCTCACTAACATCATATAGACCTTCCCTTTCACTCTTACTGGTACCCATCTGTCACAAATCACTCCTGATACTCTTCACTACCCACTCCACCCTGCCTGTACTCTCTTCTTCACCTCTCTTCCACACTCACCATTACTCTGAATTGTTGATCCTAAGTATTTAAACTCATCCACCTTCATCAACTCTGTTACCTGCTGACAACATAATGTAACATAATGCTGATAACAATGTGTGTGTATGTGTGTGTGTGTGTGTGTATGTGTGTGTGTGTGTGTGTGTGTGTGTGTGTGTGTGTGTGTGTGTGTCTCTCTCTCTCTCTCTCAATATATATATATATATATATATATATATATATAAAAAAAATATATATATATATATATATATATATATATATATATATATATATATACATGGATTCACTTCAGATGCTCGAAATACTGAAATCTTGAATTTCAGTATCTCGAGCCCAAGAAGCTGAATCCACAAAACAACAAAACTAAAAAACGTGAAATTCAAAACCTCGAATACCAGAGATTTTAAATTTTGTGGTTTTACTACACACACACACACACACACACACACACACACACACACACACACACACACACACACACACCATCCACCACACAAATACACACAATCACTCTACTACATGAAAGCAGGGGTGCAAGCACGCCTACACCCCACTACTTAAATATTCTCACTCTGAGGTCACACTACATACAAACACACACAAAACACCACCACACAAGCTACATTCTCCTCGCACACACACATCACAGCAATAAAACACACTGACACACACCACAGCCCCTACCCGAACCCCTTAACACACACTTACCTGAATACATGACCATAGCGGAACTTTAGAAGCATGAAACTCAAAACCTCTGGTATTCAAAGTTTTGAATTTCACGCTTCTAAACTTTCGCTATTATGTGGATTCGGCTTCTTGGGCTCAAAATACTGAAATTTGAGATTTCAGTATTTCGAGCTTCTGAAGGGAACCCATATATATATATATATATATATATATATATATATATATATATATATATATATATATATATTCAGTGTGTGTGTGTGTGTGTGTGTGTGTGTGTGTGTGTATATAAATATACATCACCGTATATGTATTGGACTGATTAAAACACAATTCTGTGTACACAAGTACAGCCCAACAAAATGAAGTAAGTGTATTTAAAAAGCTACGTATTACAAGGTTGTTTTGTGTCAATCATATTATGGCCATACATACATACATCCATTTAAATCAGTGCATATGCACTACAAAGGCATATGCACTGACATGTATGTTAACTCATAAATATATGTCCTAATATAAGCTAGTTGGAAAAAGACTGGCTAGTGTCATAAGCAAGATATGGACAAAAAAGCAATCATGAATGATTTTAAGCATAGCATTACCTCTGTATATTCACTAAGGGCTACGGGACCTGTGAATGTTAATGCTGTATGTGGATGATACATGTTTATATATACCTGTCACAGAACTGTACAACCACATGGCAAAAAAGTTACCAGTACATGGCACACACAAGGTTGTTGTGAAACTGGGACAGCATGACTAAAAATGTTATATAAGTTACAAAATCAAGGACACATTGTTAAATAGACACAAGTCAGACACTATCAATACACAAAATATGTGCAATACATACAGATTGATAACATGTACAAATAAATATACTTGACTGGCCTCACTTTGTTATAGAATAAAAATGGGAATAATGTAGCAACGTGAGTTACTGTCATCCCTCATAAGTACAGACAGGAAGAACTGAAGTAAAACAATTGTGTCTCACTCGTATCATGCAACAGTCATATCTGTCACATACATGGTCAGAGTATATTAAGCACTATAATATTATGCTACACTGCATGAATAAGAGTTCACATGCATGCAGACTGAAAGAGTAGCTACCCAGTCCATATGGAGCCATGTATGCCATAATGACAGCATTAGATGATGATGTAAATACTAATGGTAATATGTGGCATTTGGCAATGCCTGTCATACTGCAGTAGCAAGATAAAGCCACATATCACCTGATATGTGAAGTGCACATTATAGCATATGACAGGAAAGCATGACAGCAATATAGGATGTCTGCACAAGTGTGCCTAAGCAGTACATATTTCAATATGGAAAACATTATGATACCAGCATTACAAAAGTGGATCACATGGACAATGCTTACATCCAGAGGGACAACACTGATACGGGTCAAACATAATGAAAGATCTCTATAATGATCTCCTAGAAGGAGTCACATACTGCTTTGCTTATACTATGTCCTAAATGGATTTTCCCATCATGTCTTTCATTTGTATTTGGAAGATGCTTGCCATTACATCCCTGATCTGGTCTCAAAAGGCATTTGCCTGGCATGGCATTGGATGTCTTCTCCACTGAGCTCTAGGTCCTGGTCTGTCATTTGCATCATCACCCCATCCGTGGTCATCATTCTGGTCCTCGGAGTCTGACTCTGCTGGTAGTGGTCTCGTGCAGCATCATCATCATCCATTTGGTGATCTGGCATGGGTCCCACAGTCTGTCAATTTTGAGCACAGCAAAAAAACATTTTCCATACATAATAAATAGATATTAACCTGAAGTTGATGAATGAATTAAAACACATCCAGAAGTTACACAATCTACATGCTGTAACTGTTATGTATGGGATGTTACACTACTGTCTGAGTTTTATGGAAGTATAACAGCTTATGTGATCACAGGCATACATCCTAGCCATAAAAACATTACAAAATGATTTATAATGTACAGCACAGTCATATGCAAAACAGATGGCTTAGTGGTAGATTGCTGTGGCTATCATGTGCAGGGTCCTGGGTTCAAGACTTGCAGCACTGATTATTTAGCAGCCTGTGTGGCTCAGTGGACTAGAGAAGTTAGCATGGGTGATAGTTTTAATGATTTTAATGTGGAAGTAGTCACATCTTTACATGGGTGAAATTTTTGCCAAGGCTTATAAGGCCCTCCATGTGAATAGCCTAGTATTGTCCTATGAAACTATGTCTGAAATAAAACTCAGCTACTGATAAAGCATGCATGTGAATCCATATGCCAGTTAAAATACATTCCCATTATGAATGTATATAGGCAGACATCATATACTTGGTGTGACCTTGTACAATGTGTTGCTATAACAGGTCTGTCACAAAACATGACAGCAATCATATCTGTATCCATTGTGTAACAAACTACTGATTAAACTATGCACAATAAATGTTACTGAAGCATAATGAGCATCATGGAAAGGAAATCACTCTCAGAATACTGATATATATGTAGATGTAATACACATGACAATGCATCCAATATTGCCACATCTATCTATTGCATCTCATTATGCATTGACATGAGTCTCATATCACAATCAGCCTTAAACACAGACATGTGAAACAGCTATGTACCACTCTAATGACAAATGTGAACCAACACCAACATAACTGTAGATAGATTATATGATATGCAAGTAACAACATCAAAACATACGAAACTGGACATGTATAATTTTTGCCCGAAGTACATCACATTGCAGTACATTTCTTTTGACAAAGTAATGGTCACCAAAAGTTTACCATAAGATTTGCTTTTATGCTGTATAACAAAATATACAAATGTATAATAGTAAGTGTAATATCATGATTATGCAATATTGTAAATGCCATAATAGTCATATGTTAATGATATAAGTAGAAAGCAGTGAACGGGTAAGTGTGTCTGTGATATGTTGTAATTAAGTTACTCTGGTGCATTACAAGGCATTTAGTAATCTATTAGACATACATCTGTTAAGACTTGTACATTTACTGATGTCTCTGCCTTAAATATGAATGTAAAATACACATGCACAGCACAAAGACATATATGTCATTAATTTGTATGACAAGTATGCCATACAACTCTAGTTTGCTACACTGACATGGGGCCCGATTCTAAAACACTCAATGCACTACAAATTGACATTGACACTGAGAGCAGAGCTTTGGGAATGTTGCCCCTGTTGTAAGCATGCTGCCAGATAGACTACAATAATAGCAACAACAGACTCTAACAGCAAACCCTTACCAACATGCTCTCTATTCTTTACTCATGTGCCTCACAAATGTTTAAGTTGAGGTGCTAATATAACATTTCCATTTCCATCATAGCTCATCATTATGTGTAACTTATGTGTCATGTTTACATACCATGGTTAAAATATTTGTGAGCAAAACATATATTGTTAAGATTAACAATCCACGGTAAATATAAAATGTATGTGCAAATAAGATGAAGAATGGAACACGGTTAATGTATTACATCACGACAGTATATAATTGGAATGGAAGCTGAAAGCTGAAGAAAACCTGCACACAGTCACAAGCAGAGCAACATTCTGTAATATCTAGAATTCATGTATATGACACACATATGTAACTCTCCCCTAACAACTGTATCACTGTCACTGACTACATTTTTTATGCTTACATATGTAATTGCACAGAGAAAACAATGTAAAGATGATTATGAAGATGGTATTCAACATCCAGACACAAAGTAAATTTAGGGATGTCTTGTGGCACACCAGTAACAGGAAGTGGTATATGTAATGCTGTGTTTAATAAGTCATCAGGCTGTTGAGGGGAGATTTATGCTTGACATACAGGAGTATGTCAGACTCCTGTCTGATGGACCTCCTGCATATCTGCAAAACAAACAGCACCAGAATGACCCAATCAAAAGACTTAAACCTTGCTTGCGGTATAAAATAGTCCCTGTTTGAGAGAGAGGTATGTATCCCAGAGATTGCCCCATCTCTGGAACAGGCTGCCCATCCATGTAAAGCAAAGTTCCTCCCTAACCAGATTAGTGGGAAATTTGGACAATTGGATGGGGAATAGAAAATTCATCCCTGGCTGGGCACCTATGTCTCTAATGGACATAGGCAACCTGTAAATGGTTCATCTCTCAGGCACCTACTTGTAAATGTTTCATCTCTCAAGCCTCTGCTTGCAATTATCAAGGGTACCAGAACTCTTCAGAGATTTAAGGATGCATGGCTAGGCTTAAAATAACCCTTATGGTTGCTAGCCAAGTAAACAACTATGAACCTATGAATCAGAGTGCAGCTATGCAACATTGCAAAAGAACTGGAATTCAAGAACTACATGCCAATAAAGGTCTGCCAACAGCATTAAGAATGCTGAGTTAGCAGACATCCACTCAATAATAAAATAGGCAGGTTATGTACAATGCAATGAGAACCACTAACATACATAAAGGTTTGCGACTACCTACTATAAAAACAGCTGCAACAGTCCAAGTAACATATATCTAAAACAGTCATATCAGAACTAATATGTCAGGTGAACACAGGTATCTGTTACTTAGGTTGTGCCAACAAACAGCGCATTTATTTGATATAATGATAAACACCTGTTGATAACACATAACACTATATTCTACTGAAATTTATGTAAATGTTAATGTTATTCACAGTAAATCCCTATGTATTACACATGCCTTGATATGCATTCTGGGAAGTCTGACAATATTAGCATATTGGAATGTTGTAAGACTACACATCTAAAGATTTAAAGATTTAATGATGTTATTACTATTTCTGGAGACATAAAGCTGAAAGTCATAACACATACCTCTCTCCCTCCACTTCTCCTCAAGCTTGTGGAAAAGCTCTATACACAAGGCTCTGTTCTTGGAAAAATCTTCAACAGCTGCAAACAGAAAAAAATGTATTATGCCAACAGAAAGATTGCTTAAGCTCAATACATAATGAGTACTATGTACAAAAAAAGAACAGTGTGAAAAATGTATCAGTACATGTTAGCCATACAACATATAAGTTTTACGTATTTTGACATTAGCACTTCACTATCAATATTGTGAAACAAATGAGGATTACTGTGCACCAAGAGGAGTTACCTTAACTTGCAACTGTTAGCTATTTTCACACTACAAACAAGAACCCTATCTACTTAGCCTGTGGAAAAGACTTTGCTGCTGGCACATGAGTTAATGGAAGTAAACAACTTTCATCTATGAATATGCAGGGAAGCATTACACACACTAACAGGTGTGCAGCTTTACGATGACATTTTATAAGTGTACAGATATAACTAACCATCTGGGCAAATACGTATCAATATACACATTCAGGTTTTCAACGGCGTGGTGGTACGGTGATAGCATTGTTACCTCACAGCAAGAGGTTCTCCCGTTCGATTCTCAGCTGGGCTTGGGATTGCCTTTTGTGTGGAGTCTGCATGTCCTCCCCGCGGTTTGGTAGAGTTCGAAAGATGTGTGCATAAATGGGCGTCCCTTCGTTGAAGTTTGGGCATCGAGCTGGCACCTCAGCATTTTGTAAAAAATCTACTGCCAATCATTAGCGGGCCGGAGTTCCACTGTGGCGACCCCTTACCGGGAAAAGCCGAAAGACAAACAAACATAGTTTGCAAGAAAATATTTGTCTACACTTGCAACATATAAATAGCTATTAAATTAATAACTGTACAACTGTGTTGTTCAAATGTATATGTACATTTTGTAGGAGGGCAGTCAATTAAAAGAAGTAATGGATTATAACAGACTGTTGCATAACTTAAACTGTAGAAATAACATATATGTGTATTAGCCAGCATTCACATATAACAGCATTATCAACAGAAGTGTACTGTATGATGTTTCTAGAAACTTTGTGGATAACAGAGATATGCATCATCCATGGCCTGATAGCTATAGGTGTCAATGCACCACAGCCATGCTAGATGCATAAAAATAATTAGTGCATAAGTTACCAAACACATACAGATCTTCCATATGTGATGTACAATGGTACATGAATCACTGACGGTAAAGTTAAAAAAAAAGGCTAAACTGGGATTTGAACCCACACATAATCTAACAACATTTATACTGTTCTATTACTTGGCTGTTTGAGGTAATGGACATCACAGTTCTTTTAATGATGTCAAAGTCTATGGAATAACTATGGACTGCGCATTTATCAGCATTATAAAACTATCGTGTGTCAGCTTGCTAAGGTTCACTTTCATAGTTTACATTAAAAATAATTGTGTGTACTATAAAAAAATTAAATAGCCATGACACAAATTATTTCAAAAACATGGGATTCAGACCTACACATGTAAATTAGGCGAGAGGATAGTCTGCACATAATGTGCTAACCTTTCAGCCATAAGACAGTATAAGGCTTACATATCAACTTCTAGTACTTGCATTGTATTTATAAGACTCACACAACATTTCAGCCATGATGACCTGCGTTGATCTTGCATTCATTAAAACTTAATGAAAGCAGGCATGGATTATTTATTTATTTATTTATTTATTTATTTATTTATTTATTTCCAGTTTGATAACTGGGGAAGTCCACTGGGCCCGAAAGCCCGTTTTCAGTGGAGGCCCGGGGAGAAAAGCTCCATGATAATACATTTCACACAAAAACACAGCAGAAAACCTCTAAACTAATACATTACACACAAAAACACTCTCTGTTCTAATAGCATAATACTTTAACAATCTCCAAACAAAAATGAGGTACATTGGGCACTATACATAAGAAAATGATATATTAATGCAACTGTAATGTTAGTAAAGTAGGAAAGAAAAAGGAAATTATAGATAGAGTTTGAATGCAAGAGCAGGGAAGCATGGGAGAAGCGAAGAAGAATCAAATAAATTAAAGGAGAGGTGTCCAGAAGAGGATAGAAAAAGAACAGATAAACTAATGTTCATTTTGTGATTGAGTCCAGGAAAACACCTTGTGTAAATGGCAAAAGATTTAAATGTGAGAGTAAGCATACAAGTGGGCAGTGGGATGAGAGCACTTGAAGGAAAATAAAGGGTTTAACCAGGGAGGAAGGAGGAGATAATAAAGAAGAGAGAGGGGAGCTAGGGAGAGTGTCAGAAAAAGACTCTTGTGTTTTTTTAACTTTAGGGTTTATTAATGTATGTATTACTCAGCATTCACACATACAGAAGTATACCATAAGATGTTTCTAGAAACTTTGCTGATAATGGAGAGATGTGTAGTCATCGGCAGCTTAAGTGTTATATCCATCAGTTCACTACTGCCATGATAGACATGTACATATATAAGTTATCAAACAAACATAGATCTACTAAATATGATGTGCAATAGTACATGAATTACTGAAATTAACGTTTAAAAAGATGCTACTCTGTGAACCCATGCATAGAGAAAACACATTCACTCTGCCATATTGCTTAACCAGTTGAGCTAAGGGACATCATGGCTCATTGCATGCTTTAAAAGAGGATATTATGGGATTGTCATGAAACTAATACATTTTGAAGACCATATTTATTTATTTATTTATTTATTTTACATTTGTTAACCGGGCTAGTCTAGCTGGATATATTTCCATTTTCAGTAGAGGCCCAGGGAGAAAAGCTCCACATATAGAGATTACAGATTACAGACTGGTAGGACTTAGACAAGGAATATTGTTATCCAAACAAGAGTAGGAGTTAAAAATTTCTAGACAATCTAAATGCGATCATAATGAATATTATTACATAGTTTAAAAAACAAGGAAACAAAAAATTGAAAGACCAAGGACAGAGAAATGTACATTGTTACCAAAAGGAAAGGAGTTTAACTATCTGGATAATCTAAAATAACATCATATTGAACATTTTTGCTTAAGTTTAATAGCAGGTGAAGAAAGTGGAAGACCAAGGAGGAGAGAGAGACAACAATAGAGAGAGATTAGAGATACAGGTATATAGGAAAAGAGTCATAGCCAAATAGGGAGGAGAGAAATATGAGAGAGGTATGTAGGGTGGAGGGAAGCTAAGGGGAGAAATGAGGAGGCACAACAGAAGGGAGAGAAAAGAGGGTTGAGGGGGGAAACAACATTTAGTCAGGATTAGAGCAGGGACACATCCAGTGGCTTTTGAGGTATGTTCTGAGTTTTTGTTTAAACAGAAAAGTAGTTGGAATGGAAGTAAGTTCGGTAGGAAGTTGGTTCCAGTGTTTACCGATGGAGTTTGAGAAGAGGGAGTCACCAGCTAGGTTATTAGATTTGGTTAGCGTAACTAGCAGTTTGCTAGATGAGCGGAGTGAGTTTAGATTAGCATATGGGGTTAAGAGGTTAGAAAGTACAGGTGTGTTAAGAGATTGGTAGAAAGCTCTTTGGACAAATGTAAGTTGGGAAAGAAGTAACATGTTTGACAGTTCAAGCCAGTTCAGTTGCTGCAGATTCAGACAGTGGTGAGTTCTGAAAGGCTTCCCAGTAACAAATCTAGCTATGTTATTGTAGGTAGTAGACAGTTTGGAAAGATTGTTTTTCTTGAGGTTGGTATAGATGGGAGAAGCGTAGAGAAGAGTGGAAATGAGATGAGAGTGGGCAAGAGTAGTTTTGGCTGGGGAGGTTAAGAAAGTCTTAATTCTATAGAGAGAGCCAAGTTTCCTATTTACACATTTAATGGTGTTGTTGATATGACAGTCAAAGGTAAGATTGTTGTCAATTGTGACACCTAACAGCTTGGTAGTAGGGTCGGGTGTTATAATGGTTCCATTGTTAGATAAGATAGTGAAATCTAAAGCTGGGGATCTGGTAGTAGGCTTAAAGAGTAAGAGTTTGGTTTTTTTGCTTAGGAGTAGGCAACGATTTAAGAACCAAGTTTCAACTTTGAAAATACAGTTTGAGTATTTGTTTGAAGTTCAGAAATGGATTTAGCAGAGCAAATTAGTGTGGAATCATCAGCATATTGTATACAAGTAGCCTGGGGAATAGCTACTTGTAGGTCATTTATAAAGAGGGAGAAAAGAAGGGGTCCAAGGATAGAGCCTTGGGGACTCCGAGTGAGATTGGGAGAAGAGATGAGAGTTCCTTATTCCAGAGGACGGCCTGTTTCCTGTTAGTGAGATAGGAACTAAACCAGTGGACAGCGTTAGGTTCTAAGGAAAGAGATTCGAGAATTTTAAGAGGAGAGAGTGGTTGACCATGTCAAAGGCCTTGGACAGGTCAATAAAGAGAGCTGAAGATAGGATGTTATTATTGCGATTTTTGTTAATAAAGTCTGTGAAGGAGAGGAGAGCGGTGGTTGTGCTATGAAAAGGCCTAAAGCCACGTTGACAGTTTGTAAGAATGTTGTTTTTTATTAAGTGGTTCATTAACTGATGGTGAACACATTTTTCCATGATCTTTGCTAGTGGGGATAAGAGAGCTATGGGTCTATAATTAGAATAGTCATAGGAGTTCCCTCCTTTATGTAAGGGTATAATGTGAGAAATTTTCCAGATATCAGGTATGGTTTCTTCATTAACAGTTCTATTAATGAGAATGGATATAGGATAGGCTATTTCAGAGGCTGCTTTTGAAGGAATTCAGATGGCAGTTGGTCAGCTGAGGGGGAGCAAGGTTTGAGTTTGTGGATACATTTCAGAATAAAGGAAGTAGGGATGGGTTGTAGCCTAAAGGTTGGTAGTTTGAGGGATGGAAGGTCAGGGATATTAGTGTTGTCACTAGAGAGATGAGAGGCCAAGGAATTAATAGTATCAATAAAGAATGAGTTGAAGGTATTGGCTGTATCAAGGGCGGAATACTTTTCAGACCCGGAAGGGGATGGAGTGGTAGTCTGTCCTGGGTGAAGAAGTTTATTTAGGGTTGACCAGAATTTTTGAGGGTTATTGTGATTTGCTTGCTGGAGATTACTATAATAACTCCTTTTATCAGAGAAGATAGCTTTTTTGGTAATGTTTCTTAGGTGCCTAAATGTCTGATGGTCTATTGGAGATTTGCTAGTTCGCCATTTCGTCCAGGATTTGTTTCTAAGTAACATTTTTTGTCTTGTATCTTTAGATAGCCAAGGGGCAGGTTTAGATTTAATTCGGATGGAGCGTTTTGGAGCATGATTATCTAGAATTGTTAGGAATGTGGTATTGAAGTAAAGGACAGCTTCTTCAAGAGGAAGTGTCTTTAGAGGATTCCAGTTGCAGGCATTTAGTTCACTTTTAAATTGAATAGGGTTGAATCGCTTTGAGATCGCGGAGGGTCCTATAGATGGGAGTATTGTTAGCGGCGTTTTTGTCTTAGAATGTAGGTTAGTTTGTGATCACTAAAGTCATCGGGTAAAGTTCCAGATTGATATTTTAGAAGTGGTTTGTTAACGAGAATCCAGTCAAGAATACTTTCTTTGTTGTTGAGTTTGTTTGTCCTGGTAGAGGTGTCTATTGTCTGTGTGAAGCCATAGAGGTTAATATGAGAGGTCGGGTTGTTAGTGTTTAACGAGGACCAGTCAAGGTTAAGGTCACCAAGTATTATGGTTTCTTGTGGGTAGGTGGAGGTGGCCCAACTGAGGATATTTTCTATGGTAGACGAGTTATTTCCAGGAGGTAGATAAATACAGATAATATAGATGGATTTTTTTGGGTTTAGTTGAAGCTTTGAGATAAGAAGTTCAGTCTTGGTAATGTCTAGGTTCTCAGAGGGTACTAATGTTACATTTAGTTCAGTTTTGAATAATATTGCCACTCCTCCTCCTTTTTTAGTTTTGCGGTCGAGTCTTAAGATGTTGTAACCTGGAGGAATGATTTCATTATCTGTAGTAAAGGGTTTTAACCAGGTTTCAGTTAAACAGAGAATATCAAAGGAGTGTTGTTCAAGAAGGAGTGGAGATGGGTGATTTTGTTATTGACACTTCGTATATTAAGGTGCCCTATAAGTAGAGTATTAGCATTGGAGGTTGGTATTAGTAGGGAAGAGTTTAGTGTAACAGGTAAAGCATCAGATATAGAGGCTAAGGGTCCTGGGTTTGGGTGAATGTCCCCATCTGCCAAGATGGAGTGGTGATATTCAAGGTAGGCTTTGTTAGAGGAGTTCAGTAAGTATTTTAGTTTCCTGAGCAAGAGAGTCTGGGTTTTATTATGAGACAGCCTATGATATCTAGCTAGAAGGTAGCTAGGGGTAGATGTAATATTTGCGTGAGTAAAGTTTAGGCTTTCAAAGTCAGAGGCTGTATGTTTGGGAGAGTAGATAAGGTGGCAGTTAAGGTGTGATTCATACCAGGTCAGGAAGTAGGGTAGAGAAAGAACAAGAGAAATACTCAGTAGTAGTGTTAGCTTTAATAGAGTTGTTTCTGTTACAGAGGTCTTAGAAGATGATTTGTAAGCTTTGATGGATATGCTGTGGAGAGAAGAAAGGAAGAATCAAAGGAATTAGACTCAGATAATATAATAAGTAAGAAAGGTTGGCAGGATAAGTTAGAGTAAGTATTTAACTTAGGGTGGGGAGGGAAGATAGGAGGGGTAAGAGTGGGAGGTATAATTGGTAGGGAGTTGCTAGTATGGTAGGAGGTCTGGATAGGTGTAAATGTAGAGGGGGTGTGGTGTGTGAGGTATAAGGTGAAGGGTACGTGGGGTGGGTGGGATAAGGGGGTAGGGAGGGAGGCCGGGCAGAAACAGTCAGAGAAGAGAGTGAGTCAATCAGCTTAGCAGGGAAGCTGAACAGTACGTTTTCCTAAGCTATGTAGTTTAAGTAGAAGTTGGGGAGAGTTAGGTAGAGAAAGATGGAAAGGAGAAGGTAAAAGACAAGAGTAAATCAGGCTCAGGGTGTGTGTAGGATGTGTACAGTTTGCAATGGGACCCTGAGAGGGGTACTAAAAAGTAAGTAAGCAGGAGTATTAGGATACAGTCAATTGGTGAAATTAAAATGTAGGAAACAAGAGAGAAAGGAGTGCAACAGCCAGGGAGGTAGTGTGGAGACAGTAAGAGAACAGGAGAGGCTAGATAAGCTGGGTGTTACAGCTATAGTAATGCTAGCGAACAAAGGGGAAATCAGGTAAACCAGGGGCAGGAGGGAGAAGCAATGATAGATGAAAGGGGAGCTTTTACACTGCAGAATAGGTAAGGGACAAGACAACCTTAGCTGGTGCCACGTGTGTGCTGTCCACAGGAGGACAAAACCATCAAATAAGGTAAATAGGTAAATAAATGGACGTACAGCCAGTAAAGATTAATGTAAATAGTCAATAAACCGTCACTCAGGTGGAGGTAGGGGTGCTTCCTGGGTGCCAATACAGCTGGTCTGCCTTGTAGCTTCTGGGTAACCAAGAGAGATAGGCCAGCAGGGAGGGGACAACCTGATGAGGAGCACTATGCTTAGATGCTGGAATACAAAAAAAGGAAAAGAAGGGTTAGGAAAACAAGGTAGCAGATAGAACATAGGTGGTTAGCAAAGGATTGGGTAGAGAGGTACCAAAGAAGGAGTATGCAGAAAAAAGAGTGAGAAAAACAATATATCTACAAGTCACAGAAACAGGTACATCAAGATATTAAACATTTCTAGCAGCAGCAGTTATAATGCATTAATACAAGAAGCATTGGTATTAAGGAAGTACAAATTAAATAGTTGTTCATAACAGGGTTCAATGCAGATGGAAACAGAAAGCTCATTTACTAACAAATAAGGGTAGTTATGTGTACATACAAGGAGTGGGGACAGTGCAAAATATTACTTAATCAGTTAGAAATAGCACGCTGACCACCCTGTACTAGGCATGGACTAGACTAGGGCAGCGTTAGTGGTATCTCTGTTCCTGGAAAGAGAAACAACCTCTTAGTGACTGCAAACAGTAGTGTAGATCGGGGCAAACACCAATAGAATAATGCTTTCCTGAAGCAATAATTGTATACCTTTTAGCGACTAAAAGTCTACACACAAAGTTCTGATTTTAGGGATCTCAAGAAGGTAACACAGTAGTCAAGGCTTTACCAATCACTACAGACTAAGTGCAGTGTATAAAAATCAACTCCATGCCGTCACTAGACAAATTGCGGTGGATAAAAACAAGGACAAACTGCCCTAGCACAGTTTTTGCAGTACGTAGACTGGTAGGACTTCAGCGACTGTAGGAAAACACACTACAGTAAGACACTTGAACCTTACATAAAAAACAGCGTGCTCAGGCCGTTAGGACCTTAGCGACTGCAGGAAAACACACTACAGTAGGGCACAGGACTATAATCAACGACGAGCAGTCACAAAATAGCGTATGCTGTACTCCGGTTACCCGGACCTTAGCGACTGTAGGATTACCACTAAGCACAGGTTTATAACAAAAAATATAGTCAAGAAAGCAATGTCTCAGCTGAAAATACAGACACAAAATAGCATTTGCTGTACTCCGGATACCCGGACCTTAGCGACTGTAGGATTACCACTATGCACAGGTTTATAACAAAAAATATAGTCAATAAAGCAATGTCTCAGCTGAAAATACAGTCACAAAATAGCGTTTGCTGTATTCCGGTTGCCCGGACCTTAGCGACCGTGGGATTACCACTATGCACAGGTTTATAACAAATAATAGAGGCAATAAAGCAATGTCTCAGCTGAAAATACACACTTACATGGAGCACACCACGCGGGCAGCCAAGGAGAATCTGCAGTAGTTCAGATGGAGTTTAAAGATGGCGCCTCGGAGAGGAAGCCACTACATGTAGACTTCAAGGGGGAAGGGGGGGTGTAGTCAGAAGGGGAAGCCAATAGCATGAAGGGAATAGGAGAGGGGCGGGAGGCGATAGCACCGGAAAACAGTCAGAGAAGAGAGTGAGTCAATCAGCTTAGCAGGGAAGCTGAACAGTACGTTTTCCTAAGCTATGTAGTTTAAGTAGAAGTTGGGGAGAGTTAGGTAGAGAAAGATGGAAAGGAGAAGGTAAAAGACAAGAGTAAATCAGGCTCAGGGTGTGTGTAGGATGTGTACAGTTTGCAATGGGACCCTGAGAGGGGTACTAAAAAGTAAGTAAGCAGGAGTATTAGGATACAGTCAATTGGTGAAATTAAAATGTAGGAAACAAGAGAGAAAGGAGTGCAACAGCCAGGGAGGTAGTGTGGAGACAGTAAGAGAACAGGAGAGGCTAGATAAGCTGGGTGTTACAGCTATAGTAATGCTAGCGAACAAAGGGGAAATCAGGTAAACCAGGGGCAGGAGGGAGAAGCAATGATAGATGAAAGGAGCTTTTACACTGCAGAATAGGTAAGGACAAGACAACCTTAGCTGGCGCCACGTGTGCTGTCCACAGGAGGACAAAACCATAAAATAAGGTAAATAGGTAAATAAATGGACGTACAGCCAGTAAAGATTAATGTAAATAGTCAATAAACCGTCACTCAGGTGGAGGTAGGGGTGCTTCCTGGGTGCCAATACAGCTGGTCTGCCTTGTAGCTTCTGGGTAACCAAGAGAGATAGGCCAGCAGGGAGGGGACAACCCGATGAGGAGCACTATGCTTAGATGAGCCAGTAAAGATTAATGTAAATAGTCAATAAACCGTCACTCAGGTGGAGGTAGGGGTGCTTCCTGGGTGCCAATACAGCTGGTCTGCCTTGTAGCTTCTGGGTAACCAAGAGAGATAGGCCAGCAGGGAGGGGACAACCCGATGAGGAGCACTATGCTTAGATGATGGAGCACACCACGCGGGCAGCCAAGGAGAGTCTGCAGTAGTTCATTAATGTATTGACACATGACTGCTAACTTTAATGAATAGAAGGATAGTTGTTCCATGTAAATTACAATGACTAATACAGAATAATGCACGTCACAAACAGATATGCTTAGCACAAGAATATATGATATGTTGTGATGTGGAGTATGCAACTTTTGTAGGCATCTGGTGGCTGGAGTCAGATCTCTGTAAACCTGCAGCGAAGATCATCTGTGTCCCGCAGATGTATGTCATCAGATCTGTGGTGGACCTGCATGCCACACTGGCAGATCCCAGGTCATCTGCTGTACTCCCTCACAATCTGGTTTCAGATATTGATCACCAGAGAGCTCCTGGGGTGTTCTCACATCATCTGCTCATATCCAGTATAGACAGTGAGCATCTGCATCTTCTCCTCATCTGTCCAGTTTGGCAGCTGGATTCACTGAAGTATCCTCTTGTTCAATATCCAAACTGAAGAAGTAATACATTACAGAAACATGCCTTACAATTATTTATTTATTTTATCTAACATTTGTTTACTGGGAAAGTCCAGATGAGATTGATCCCATTTTCAGTGGAGGCCCAGCGAGAAACACTATTGACGCATGTCTTTAGAATGCGGCAGGAAACAGGAGCACCTGGAGGAAACCCACTCATACAGAGGTAGGACATGCAGACTCTGCACAGAAGGCACCCCAGCTGAGAACTGAACCGGAGAACCACTTGCTGTGAGGTGACAGTGCTAACCGCTGCACCGCTGTGCTGCAGTCCAGGTTCCAAAAATGTTAACTAAGGTCCCACTCATTTCACAGATAGCAATGGTATGATAAGGATATCTATTAATATTACATTTTAAAGTTAGCACATACTATTGTAGAGCTCTGAAACTGTTACAGGTATTCCTGTTTTTGATAACTATTTGGTAGTTGTGCTGAATACTGTACATTTATTGTGTTAATTCATCAAGATTTGAGAACTTATATGGACAGTCACGAATGGAATTCTAAAACACTGAAAGCTAACGATCCTCTTTAATTATGTATGGTGCAAATGGCACTTAAAAGGTTTCTATGCTTAGCTAACGTCAAACTGGGGTATAGCTGAATGAGGGCTAACTTTCAAAAGGTAAGCTGTCACCTGTTAGCATTGCTGTGGTAGAATACAATGTTATTATTGCATATTTATGTTCACATTAAGCTGTACAAAACAACTGAAATATGTTTTCATTCATACACTTTTTAAAAATTCTCTGCATTATAGTCTGCCAGTTACAAAAGAATGGGGAAGACTTCCACAATATGTATTCATATGGATAAATGTCTATCAGTAACAAGGAGATTTTCCCCATATGCAGTTGTATGGCTACAAACAAACCAGCCCTGTTCATAACTCACAACTGTCTTAATTTTTGCAGAATGTCCATACTTTTGCCTCACATTTGGTCTGTTCCTTATAAAATCTGTGGTTTACTGGCAAATTGCTGGGGTGATTTGAGGATTGAAGTCACCAAATAATGACATATACTTGAGTTTCAGACTTCATATCCTTCAGAAAAGGGCATGCCAAGACAGAATATGTCATTCTAGCAACTTTTTAAGTTTATAAGAGGAACATTTAACATCTGTCCCTATTTTGAGCCTTTGTCCCTCCATTTATGTCAGTTATATGTGGTCATGACTGCATAGCAGGTCATTTTCAAATGCTGTTGTTTTCCTGACTTGTTTCTGTATAAATGTCAGTAGTTGTGTTGCATACCCTATCATGACAGTCACATAGGTGATGCTGTCTGCCACTAACTGCATTAATATCTGGCATGCATCCTCCATTACCGAGGTAGAGTTGATAGTTATTTTCAGATGTGCATTTAGCTGTGGCAGCACAATTGTTAAAGTACTTGAGTTGTGGTACATTGATTATGGGTTTTGCCCTTACTTATAATGATGTCCATTGACATGAGTTCAACTTTTTCCTCTTGATTCCAAGATGGCCGCCGACTAGTCTAGTCCTTACTCTCTGAGCTCCTCACAGCTATTTAACTTTTGTTTTTTTTACAACTTTACATCAACCTTTTTCCTCAAATTTTTATACTAAAAGATTTTATAAATCTTTTTCTACGCATTTGGATTATTTTTTCTTCTGGAATTATTATCCTGGGATTTATTTTACCTCAGAACATTCTTGGTCTCTCTGCTGCTGGGACTCCTACTGCTCCAGTCTGTTCCTGGTTCCTGGTATCCTGTTGACTGCATTCCATTTCTGGGCATGGCTACAAAATCTGACTCCATGGAGACTCAGCCTACAAAGGCCAAATATACTTCAATGCTCTCTCCTGAAAAGATTCAGGTTCAAAAGACTGAAATCATCTAGACAACCTACAGAAACTATTAATGTAAGTAATAAAGATTTAAATGGCTCAAATTTCCTTTTAGAAGAACTAAAAATAGCATTAAAACCAATCCAAAGTGCTATACAAAACTTTTCAGAACAGTTTGCTGACTTTAGTAAATCTTTAAAGCAAATAAACAATAGTATTGTTACTATTGAAAATAAAATCTTAGCTTTGGAAGTTAAAACAGACTTATTGGAAAGTGACTTTAAATCTAGAGATAAAACTATTTCAGATTTATAAACTAAAATATTGGATCTGGAAGCCAGGAGTCGAAGAAATAACATCATTATTCGTGGTTTACCTGAATCTTATGACAATAAAAACTTGTTATCTGTGACTAAAAATATCTTTGAAACACTGTTAAATTGTGAAGCTTCTTCAAAATCCATAATTGTAGAGAGAGCACACAGAGCACTGCGTACAAAACAAGATTCTTCTACACCAAGGTTAATTTATACTAAGTTACTAAACTTTCAAGACACTTTCCAGATCCTAGAAACTGCTAAAACAAAGAAACAATTCATATGGAAGTCTCACAAACTATCATTTTCCCAAGATCTTCCTGCACAGATCAAATTAAATAGAGAAAAACTAGCCCCCTATTGTGCTGACTTGATAAAAAGAGGGATTAGATTTCGAATGGCATATCCTAATACCTTGTCTTTCACAGCTAATGACAAAAGATTTGTATGTTCAGATCCTAAAGATGCAAAAGACATTTTTCTTAAAACATTTAAAAAGCTTCCTGACACTGTATCTTAATATTCTACTGTTAAAGAACTACAATAAGGTTTGATCTTTTCTTTTCTTTAATCTGACAGTATTTGTGTTACATGATTTGTAATTCTGGTGTGACATAATTATATTACCTTAAGAACTTGTCATGTAATTTACACATGATGGATTTGGTGTGACAGTGTGCAGTGACAGGATATATGCTTGTTAGATTTGTGTGGATTAATAGAAGCATTTAAATTCCTGTATTTACTTTTTCTCTTTCTCTCACATATGCTTGCTGTGTAAATAGATAATATGTTAATTTTACTACAAGCTTTGGAGTTACAGCCTTCTGTGTAAGCTAAATGATTTTTGGAGGGAAAAACATTCCATCTCAACATTCTAGCAAGAAAATCTTCCCCTCAGAGTTCCAGCTGATGCTCTGCATGAACATGCACACTACAGTCTCTCTGAGATGGATGGTGATGTCATCATTTGTGAGGAAATAAGGACAGTTTCAAATACACAAGTCTGCTTGTTTTCAACAAGTATTCAATAGCACTAACTTTTTAATAGATCTGGCTATTATTTAAAGTGTTTTCTCTTCATAAATGAAGGTTGCTTTTTAAATTTAAACAGATTCATGTCACATAATATATTCAGTGACTTTTAGTGTGTCTGCATGACTTCAAAGCAAGCTGCTACTTTCATAAAGCAGAGTGAAAATGTTTCTGGAAACAAATGAACAGGTTAGTTTTATATATTAAAATTCTAAAGGATGTGTAAAGAAATGAACATATTTTCCTATTCAGAATATTTTTTCATACAATATTTTATATTATACTGAAGTGTTTAATTTGACAAATGTTACAAAGTATACCTGTTCATAAGAAAGTTTCATGTTCTTTCTATTCTCTGCTCTCTCTCTTCTCAGAGGCTGGATGTGATATTTATGATTAGTAGTTTATGTTTAAGAAAGCCTTTACTTATTTGAAAGGTTTGAAATAACTATCTTTAATATGATTAGCTGAATCTACATATATATATTTAAGCCCTTAGATTTACTGCATTTAGCTTGCTTGTTTCTGTTTTAATTAGATGTTCAAAATGTTTACTTTAAAAGCCTTGTCTTTTCATGCTGTTTTGCTATGTTACATCTATGGCTTAGAAGAATAGTATGGCTACATAACCTAACAGAGTCATTAGTAAAATATTCAAAAAGTAGATTTAAAATTATATGTATGCACATTGTTGTACATTCAGTCCAATATATATGATGCTGTTTAAGTTACTATTTAATAATATAATTATACTTTATTCATGTATATTAACTAGTGTTAAAACCTTACAGCTTATAATATTTCATTTTGAATAGTTCCTGTACTATTATTATCTAGTTAATAGATACATCTCCAGACTGAATTGTTTTTCATTTTGAGATATGGTTGCTTGGTAGTTGTTTTTTGCTTTATTTGAACTATAACTAAATACTCATTCTACAGCTATTAGTGCTTTTATCATACTAATGGTCATGTTGATTAATGAAATTATCACTAAAGTACTAAAGAAGGTTCAGTAGGTAGTGCATGACTATTATCTTTAGTTCAGTAATGCTATGCTTATTTACTTATATTATAATGTTACCAGTTGGTTTTGTTATACTTATATATGTTATCTTACATATCTTTCAGTTTTAGTTGTATTACTTCTTATGATAGAGTGTTCTAGTTAAGCAGAGTTTGATTTATTTATTATTTACTTGTTTCTCTTTCTCTTGAAATACTTGAGGAAATACATTTAATCACTATAAATTTCAATTTAAGGATAGGAGCTTTATATTAGTATTAGAAGTAGGGATTAAGCATGTTGGACATCTTGATATTAGTTAATTTTGTATATATTTTTAGTAGTATTACTCGGACTTTATGTTATGTTAGGCTTCCTTTGAGTAATTTGTATTCTAACTTGAGGTTATTATTATCTATAATTACAATGTTTTTTTTCATGTTCTTCTGCTCTTCCTTTATCACAGGGGGATTGGTGGGTAGGCACTAGGGTTAGGATAAAGGCTATTATTATACATTTCATGGTTCTTAAAAAATCTTTTTTCTTTTTTTTTCAACAAATGTTATTTGATGACTTGCTTGAATACTTAAAGACTGTTTTTTCTTTTATTTTTTTTCTTCTTCTTTTTAATGTGTTGGATTTGCACCTTGAGTTCACTTTTATAGCATCAATAATGATTATACTTGTAGAATATGCCTGTTGACATAATTTTAGATTCTTGGAATGTTAGAGGCATTCAAGATAAAGCGAAAAAGTCACTATTATTTCATATGATCTTTAAATCACAGGCTAACATTTGTTTTATTCAAGATACCCATATTTCACGTACTGATTGGAATAAAGAGTTAAAAAAAAAATGGATCAAAAAGATTATAGCTTCAGGTGACTCATCTAACTCCAGAGGTGTAGCTATAATCATTAAACAAAAAATCATTGGGAATATTATTGATGAGAAATTTGATGATGAGGGGAGGTGGTGCTTATTTACCGCTTCTATTGCTGGTTTGGACAAACCCTTATTAATTTTAAATCTATATGGCCCATGTAATTCACAACATTTGTTCATTTTAAAATTTACAATATTCTTGCATCCTATAAGGATCATCATATTATAGTGGGTGGTGACTGGAATGCAGTTATAAACCCTGTAATTGATCGTTCCTGCTCCACTGTCACCTATAATCTTCAATCTACTCTGGCTCTAAATGATTTGATGACAGAATATAATTTAATAGACCCCCTCCGCACTGTTAAAAATATAAACAAGAATGATATATATACTTATTATTCTAAGTGCTATCATTCGTGGTCCAGATTAGACTTCTTTTTAATTTCAGATTATATTTCAAAATATATTGTGGACTTTACTACAGAACCCAGATTCTTTTCGGATCACTCAAGAATTTCACTAAAATTGAACATAAAACCCAATATCAAAAATAAAACTATGTTTAATAAGTGGACCTTAAATAATAACTTATTGTCAAATGAAGATATTTGCAAACAAGCTTCAGAAATCCTAAATGAAATGGTGAATAGTCTTGAATCATCAGACATTCCTTATGACATACAATGGGCTGCATGTAAAGCAAGATTAAGAGGTTTATTTATTAGTAAAGCTGCTTTTTCAAAAACAATACTTTAAGAAAGAGGAATTTTAAAATCAAGAATTTCTTCGTTGGAAAATCATCTTAGTCTGAACTACGATGCTACTTTAGAAAAACAAATTTTGATTGTCAGAAAGATTTAATTCTGCTTCACCAAAATAACCTCTCCTTAGCTGAACAAAAGCTACTTGCTTCATATTCAGAGTGGGCCCAGGTTCCATCTAAATTGTTAGCGAGAATTATTAAAGTTAACTTCAGAAATCCAAATATTACATCTTTATCTTATAATAACAGATTATATAATACCGATGAAGAGATTATTCAACTTTTCACCTCTCTTTACACTGAGTTATATTCAGGTACTTCTAATTCTGTTAAAGATAATCACTCAAAACTCTTTTTAGACTCTTTGCAGTTCCCTAAACTTAATGATAATCAGCAAAAACTACTTTCTACCCCTATATCGGTACAAGAAATCTCGGATTCAATAGATAATCTTAAATTGGGTAAATCTCCAGGACCTGATGGTTTTACTCCAGAATTTTTCAAAACTTTCAAATTGGTAGTTCTTCCCTTTCTATTTAAAGTTTACAATCATATAAGAGTTAATGATATCTCAGATATTCATTGGAACACATCCAAAACCATTCTAATTCTAAAAAATAATAAAGATAAATCTGACCCAGTAAATTATAGACCCAATTCTTTAATTAACGTGGATATTAAGATTATGTCATCTATTCTGGCTAACAGATTGAAACGGATTTTACCCTCAATTATCTCGTCAGATCAATCAGGTTTTATGTCTCAGAGACATGCTTGGGATAATACTCTATCTTTAGAGACTATACTTCATCTCATTAAGAAAAATCCAAACCCTATATATGCTTTGATTATAGATGCATCAAATGCCTTTGACAGAGTATGTTGGAACTTTCTATTTCAAACTATGTTATGTTTTAATATTCCCTTATTCTTTATAATTTTTTAAAAGTTTTATACAAGAATATGTTTACTAGACTATACATTAATGGTCAATTTTCTGCTCCGATAAAGATCACTAAAGGAACAAGACAGGGTTGTCCATTGTCCCCTTTTCTTTTCAACATTTACTTAGAACCTTTGCTATTGTTTATTACTCAAAATACTTTTCATAACATCCCTAGAATTCTTAATACTAATATTCATTTCTCTGCTTTTATGGATGATTTAGTAATCTACTTTCAAACTCCATTATCTGATTACAGGAAAATAATGAATTCTATTGATTATTTTTCTTTGGTTTCCAACTATCTTTTAAATTCTACAAAAACTCATATTTTTCCCTTAAATCATTTAGCACACAAATCTTTTTGTTTCCAGACGATCATTTTCAGTTTACTTATAATATAAAATATTTAGGAATCAATTTAGAACACAATAATAAATCTTCCTTTCAAAATAATATTAATAAATTATGGAACTCTATATTGTCTGATATGGACAGATGGAAGCATCTAAACCTTTCATTTCTTTCAAGGGTGGCCATTATTAAAATGAATATTCTGCCTAAATTTCTTTACCAATTCTCATCATCTGATCAGATAATTTCAAAAAATTTTTTGAGTCTGTAAATAAAGCTTTGGCAAAATTCATATGGTTCCCTAAATCTGTTAGAATTTCCTATTCTAGATTGGCACTTTCGAAGGACAAGGGAGGTTTGGGTTTACCTAATCTTTATCTCTATTATTTGATTGTCTCATCCAATAAACTTCTTACTATCTCTAAATTCAATAACACTTCTTATCCAAATCACTCTTTATGGATAAAATTATGGTATAATTATGTCATTTCTAATAATTTAAATCCTGAAGCTATTCCCTTTATCTCTCTGGATAGTTTATTTATTAAAAATATATCTACAGTATTTAAACAAAAGATTAGAGATTTCCAAACCTTACTCAAAATGTGTAAACTAGAAAAGATCTCGCACCATGTTCAGCCAATTCATCTAAACCCAAATATGTTATTGGACAATAAACTTTTGAACTTAACAAACTATCCTTTAATTAAAAATCTAAAAGTAGGAGATGTTTTGAAATATCTTGACTTGCCTTTATCTGACTGGCGTAAGTTATTGAAAGTAAACTGGAATTACTCACCAATTCTTACACAACTAAGAGCAATAATTAAAAACAAATTTGTATCTCTGGTCCCCATAGACTCACAATTGAAAAACCTTAACACGATTATCAAAATACTTTCATCATCTGATAAAATGCTCTCAAACTCATATAAATTAATTAATTCTTTAATGATGGACCACAACTGTCTTTTATCTAATGTTTGGTTGAATTATAATTCCCAATTGTCAGAATCTCAGAAAGTCCTGGCTATTAGACACACTAAGGAATTTATCCCTTTTAAAAATTAGCATACACACAATTAATGATTAATAATGATGCCTACTTTACCCCAATCAAATTAAACAAATTTAACCCAAATAAGTCCCCTTCGTGTTCATGCTGTTCTCATCCCCAAGCAGACCTCCTTCATATTCTATGGTATTGTCATTTTTCTCACAGATTGTGGACATCTTTGAAAGTCAGACTGCAGAAAATGGGATATCAAAAATCCACGTTGACGTGGGAATTTGCTATTCTACATATTCCATTGATTCATCTTTCAAAAGTTGATATTCATGTTATCATTTTTATTTGCTCATTACTAAAACTTTATATAATACAAAATTGGATTGATCGTTCTAAATTAAAATGGGTTACTTTCCAGAAAATGGCTTCTAAATTTATTGATGCTCAAAGATACTTAGGTGGAAGTCCAAAAAAAAGCTATTAGAAAGGTTGTGTTAGAAAAGGTTCTAAACATATTAAATAGTTAATGTTAAATATATATATATATTTCCCCCCCCCCTCAGGTTGCCTAACTTGTATATAGTGTACATATGGTGTATGTTTTATTTCTAAATAACTTATCAAAATCTCATGAAGGTTGTTATCACTAGATGAATTGTTATATGTTCATTTATGCCTTCTTGTTATGTATAATCTTTTAATTGTCTTGCTATTCATATAATTAATAAAAAATTTTTGAGAAAAAAAAAAAACTTTTTCCTCTTCATATATGACCTCTACAAAGTTGTTGAATGCATTGACAGCTGTGCACATGTATGCTGATGATATTAGGGCATGGATCAGCTCTTCGTACATGTTCTTAACATTCATTTTGATTACCTGTGCATGACAGTGATATAATGACACCGATTTTTTTGCATAATTCTACAATGTAAACAGGAGGTGAGTCATTCATGTGATATATGCATGTAAAATTATTATGTAAATATCTGAGTCCCTTTATTAAACCCTAGATGTGCATATCACCCTGATTTCCAGATGTTGAACTATAATAGATGAGGCAATTTCTCACATACAGAAAATGAGATTATAATAAAGGATCTGCACCAGCATGGACACAGCTTGTTTGGAAGGATGGCCAGTAGTATGTGAAAGAATCAAGTCTGGATAGATCTACATATGATAAATGCCATGAGTGGTTATAGATCTAATGAAGTCTGGTGGCAATGTCGCTTTGACATGATCATCAGTACAGCCAAGATAATCTGCCACTATGAGAGGGTGAGGATTGCCACTGGAGGTAGGCCACCATTGCCTCTCATAGGTTCATAGGTTCATAGGTGTGTACTAGGCTAATGGCCCTGGAGCCTTTACAAGCCTAGCACATAGGATTAACCTGGCATTGTGCCACCCAACCTTAGTTCCTAGTGACTTTGTCGAGTATAGCCACTGGAGTGATCCCCGGGATGAATTTTTTATTTCCCATCCACTCATTAAGATTTCTCTTGAAGAGGGCCAGTGAGGTGCTCTGCTTGACATGTATGGGAAGTCTATTCCAGAGCATGAGCAGTCTCTGGTTTATTTATGTTCTCAGTATGGAGAACATCGATGTCTGTGCTGTGACAGAAACCTGGTTCAAGGCTCCTGAGAGCACCCCAGCACTAGCAGGTTTCACCTCATATCATGCGTTCCGGCCCCAAAATCCGGACAACACCAAGAAAGGAGGGGGGTGTCCATATTCATAAAGGACACCCACACCTCAAGGTTGGTGGCAACACACGATGCATCGGAGACCATCCAGGTGCAATTAACCATAGGCAAGACTGCTCTGCAATTTGTAGCATGTTACAGGCCACCCTCTCAAACTCAGGAACCTCACATGACCTTCCTGAAAACAATGGAGGGAAAAATGTATCTCCAAACACCATCATACTAGGTGACTTCAACTACCCTAATATAGACTGGGAACACTACTCAAGCCCAAACACTCTAGCCCAAAGGTTCCTGGAGTTCATAAACTCAAATGCCATGGAACAACTAGTCACCATCCCCACAAGAGGAGAAAACATACTTGATCTCATCATCACGAACATGGGATCACAATGTTCAACACCGAAGTATACCCCTCACTGGTGAGATCAGATCATAAACTAATCTCGCTGGAGGTCCTCATCCCCCCCACCTGAAACAAAAAGACCACAGTGAAAAACTTCTCAAAAGCCAACTTCACACTTCTAAAAACTAGTGTGGTCTCCTTTAAGGCCCCTGAGCCAGTGGTAAACATTACTCAAACTGCTGAATCACTTACAAATGCCTTCTACCAGCACCTACAGGACTGCATGGATCAGGCAATCCCAAACAAAACTAAGACTCTTTGTACCAAAGGCAAGCGTCCAGTCTGGTGGACCCCAGCCATAAACAAGCTCTACAACAAAAGGAGGAAGCTAATACAAGATAGAGCAAAATCCTTGAAAGGTAAGACACCTTTGACCATTATAAGTAAAAAACTAAGAGCTCTCATAAAATCATCCAAGGTAAATTTTGAGAGAAAAATCGCCAAGGATTCAAAAGACAATCATAAGGCCTTCTTTAGCTATGTTAGAAACCTAGGAGGAAACTCCCAGATATGCTCAGAATTAGTTCAAAATGATGTGAAGATTACTGATTCTACACACATTGCCAACATACTGGCTGACAGGTTCAGTGCAAACTTCTCCCCTCCCCCCCAAAAGGAGAGATATCTATACCAGAGGGTTGTAGCCCCCCAAACATCTCCAACTCCCAGGTGCGAACTGCTCTCTCCAAAGCAAAAAACACAGCATCCATGGGACCGGATGGTGTCCCCGGCTGTGTGCTCCATGAACTCAATGAGGAATTAAACCCGCAGTTAGGACAGCTGTTTAATCTTAGCCTCACCTCAGGATACGTACCCAAGGAGTGGCGCACGGTGACTGTGGTCCCACTTCACAAGGGCGGTGCCTCCACCGACCCTGGAAATTACCGTCCCATCAGCTTGACAAGCCTTATCTGCAAAGCCATGGAGAGGATCATAATGGAACTCATAAATAAAGACATAGGGAACTTGCAGACTTTGGATCCAACCCAGTTTGGCTTTGTCAAAGGCAGATCATGCCTTTTAAACTTGGTTGACTTTTTCGAGACAGTCACCAAGGCCATTGATGAGGGAAAGGCAGTCCATACAGCCTACCTTGACCTGGCAAAGGCCTTCGACACAATACCCCACTCAGGTATTATCAAAAAACTCATCAGCTTGAATATAAACCCATACATCACAAGATGGGTTGCAAACTGGCTAAGTGACAGAACCCACAGGGTCAGAGTTGCTGGAGCCATGTCAGACTCAAAGCCTGTCACAAGTGGTGTCCCACAGGGCTCAGTCCTGGGTCCACTCTTGTTCGGCATCTACTTTTCTGAAGTACAAGCAAACACAGGAGGGTTATGGCTGACAACGTTTGCAGGTGACTGCAAACTGGGCGCCATAGTCGAAAACACATCTGACACAGATATCCTTCAGAAGTGCCTCACAGAAACGGATAACTGGTGCCAGAGCCATGGCCTAAAGTTAAATGCCAAGAAATGCATAGTCATACCCTTCGGGAAAAACAAGGTTACCCCTAGCTACCATATAGGTGGCAATCCACTGAGCACAGAAGAAGTCATCAGGGATCTGGGGACCCAGGTTGACAGTAGCCTTTCATTTGACACTCATGTTGCTAAAGTAGTTAGGAAAACCTTCTACATTGCCCACCTGATCATGAAGGGATTCACATCTAGATCAAGGGAGGTCATCGCCCCTGTACTCATCACTCATTAGACCTATGATTGACTACAATGCCCCATTCGGAATGTATCTGACCAGACACCTGCAGCAGCTGGAAAGGCCCCAAAAGTTCCTCACCAAAAGGATAAAGGGTCTCAAAAATATGTCTTATGCTGCCCGACTGAAAGAACTCCAGCTCTATTCAGTCTCATACCGCTTGCTCAGAGGTGACCTGTGCCTGACATATAAGGCCATGTCAAACCCTGATTTGATGAATATGCTTCACCTCAAAAATCTAGATCCCTCAGAACCACAAGGGCGGAGACTTAAACCTTGACACGGTTATTAATAGAACATGCTGGAGGGACAGATTCATCACCCAGAGACTCCCTATGCTGTGGAACAAAATCCCGGTACATGTGAGGCAGAGCACCTCGCTGGCCTTGTTCAAGAGGAATCTTGACCAATGGATGGGGGATCGCAGATATACCCCAGGGATTACTTCAGTGTCACTGCTTGACAGAGGCACAGCAAAATAATAGGCATAGTTTTATTCAAACTAAAGGGGTGGCGAAAGCCAAATAACTATGGGCTAGGCTTATAAATGCCCTTGGGCAGATAGCCTAGTATGAACCTATGAACCTATGAACCTATGAACCTGTCCCTCCAGCATGTTTTGTTGATTGTGGTAATGAGGTTGAGGTATGTGGAGTGTGTGCTGCGGAGGATTGGGATTTCTTTAGATGTAGTATTTCTTACAGAGCTGGGTCAGACATGGCTTTGTATGACAAGCAGAGATCGCCTTTAAGTAGGTGATATGAGACAGAGAATAGTTGGAGTTTTTTGAGTTTGTCCATATAGGACAGTGTTTAAGTGTGAGGTACTTTTGTGGCCTCTCCAGTTGTTGCAGGTGTCTAGTGAGGTACATGCCAAATGTGGCATTGTACTCAATGATTGGCCTAATGAGGGAGAGTAGAGAGAGACAATGACCTCTTTCTTCCTGGATGCAAAACCCTTAATGAGATGTGCCACATAGAAGGACTTTCTGACCACAGTGGCAATGTGGTATTCAAAAAAGAGGTTGGTATCAACCTGTGTTCCCAGATCTCTTATAACGCCTTCTGTTTTCAGTGGACTACCATCGATGTGATAATTCAAGGGAACTGGGTTTTACCCAAGGGGGATGATGGCACATTTTTTGGCATCGAGCTTAAGGTCATGGTTCTGACAGCAGTCGTTGGTCTCAGTGAGGCCTTTTTGAAGGATGTCAGCATCACTTGAGTAGTTAATAATAGCTCTCCAAAATTAAATAATGTTGTTTCTGGCCTCCTATCATAAAATCTACCAAGACTATTGGATTTCAGAGGAAGGCATTGAGTCAGGGTTTTCAGGCTGTACATGTATGTCTAATGTACATGAACAGTGCAGCAAATACCACTTCACATTGAAGGACATTATTGCACAAATCTTAACATATTGTTATAATTTTGTTACTGGGAACTACTCCATGGATATGAAAACCCACATTATGGAGATGAACAATGTAAATGTTATAGCATGGTATCTTACCAACACAGTACATACGTAGCAATGATGGAAACTTCTGTGAAGCTGTGTTTTCTACTTGCATAGGCCAATCAGCATCTGAACATCATTAATATGTGTCATGTATGTGTCTCCATATACGGTTATTGTGATCCATAGTTGCTTTGTGACTCTGCCTCTTGTTACGATTGTGAAGAATATTCACATGTTATGTGCCATTTTAACCTTCAGATACATCATCACAAGACATGGGCAGGACCAGTCAGTTACAGGCAGAACTAGTAAGATTGTTCATACTGCTGATATTTTCAGTACTGTTTAGTGCACTTGTGATCTATAATATTAATGCTGGCTTCTTCTTCACACATATATATCTGCACACGTGTGTACCATCTTTCATGTAAGTGTCTTCATAGCCTGTTCCTGTGATCCATAGTTGTGTGCTTCTGCATCCTGTTATGACCGGATTATACTGAAATGGTTGTCTGTTTGCCATTTTATACTACAGGATCTGCTTTATGTCATGTGATATACTCCCCAACAAGGTAGGATGTACCTAGTAAGGCTGAGTGGATGTTTGTTTCTGTTCACTATTGATAATTACATATGTGACATTCATGACTAATGTAGTCTTATTCACATGCACAGAACACCTGCAGTGAAAACATCATCATCAGCCATAAGGTATGTGTATATCTTATTTGTTATGAATTATATCTTAGGTGTAATGCTGCATGATACCTTTTATGTGTTTACTACTAAATGGCTTACTTGTATTTTTACATGATAGTGTCATTTCAACCCTCACCAACAATGGTGAAGTCAGGAGAAGACATATCACGTACGTTTTACTTAAAATTACTTTATCTGTCATATGTGATTGATTTGTCACTGACATGACATATCTCTGCTATGTAGGGTCCCTGAACCACCCACCGACACAATGACCTGGTAAGTTCAGATAATCATCATTAGTGTTGTTATGTAGTTATCCAAATGTTAGCACTATGCTGCATCATGTGACTTCTGTGACTGTATATGACATTTATTATCTGTCTCTTTTTGCAGCAAATCCACTACTTGGCTCTTCCAGTAGTCCATCCCCTGATACTGAGGTGGTATGTAAAATGCCTCACTTTGATAATATGGTCTATGGCACATGGGAGACTGGATTCATTGTTTGGCCCTTGAAGGGGACAGACATGTGATTCATGGTGTAGCTGGCCATAGGGATGATAATGTATCCGGCGCTTCTGAAGATGAGGTGGCATCAGATGAAAGACAAGTTGATGACTGTGTCCCACTGACCTCTGTAATGTGTGGTTATAATGGTAAATCTTCTCCACAATGGTCTGTTTCTATACTACACAGGGGAGTGTAGCTGATGTGCATGGATGAGTGTCAGAGGGAGTCTGCCTACTATTACAAGGAAATGAACATTCACAGTGATGTCTTGACTGTGCCACCGATGGTGTAGCACACCAGCTGTGTGTGTGTTACATGAAGATCAGGAGTGCAGACACGGAGAGGTCATGGCAGCAATGGCTGTACAGTATGACAGTGCAGTATCAGTTGCACACTGCACTGAAAGCCTCGTTACAGTGGTGCTAGAGCAGTACCACAGTACAGCCTAGGTGCTACATGCCCTAACTCTACTGAGCAGATTATCAGCAGTGGAGAGAGGCAGACCCTTCTCTCATTAGAACCACACATATTGCCTTCAGACATCAATGTCTGTGCTGCAATGTACATGGACATCTGATCTTGGTCACTCAACACTGAGGCTGGCACTCACACACAGACAGCCACATCACACTACTGCTCCTACCACACTGTGTCCCACAATTCTAGTTTCACCACATCCAGCTCCTTAATAGAGATCCATGGGATAAGTGTTTCCTGACATGGCAGAGGCAGCCAGGACTTTGGTCTGAGCTGTCGGTGTGGGTGGCCCAGACTGAATTAAAATTACACTTATGGTTGAGTTAATGTGTGTCCTGTTGTATCATTTTGACCCTGTAACAATGATGACTGCTGCACTGTAAGTGGTTTTTCAAATGTCTGATGCCATAGTGTTTTTCTGATAATTTTTTTCATTTAGGTAACTAGCTTCTAGTTGTGATATGTTGTACTTATTTATCATTACTTTATGTTAATACAGATATTGACAACCATAATGGTCTATGTGATAATCACCATGGTTCAATGTTTGCATCTGTTTCTAATTGACATATACACATATTTACATTATTAACAGCAAGTTACCATATTCATCCAGCATCGATTGTTACATTACACATTCCCTTGTATACCATTCATACATGCACAGGCATACCTCTGTATGCAAACCTGTGTTACTTATGGCAATTTAATAAGGTACTGCACATGCCACACCCTTAGCACTTATTGGCCTTATGTGGACCTGTTTCCATTCTGTATCCTCATGCTGACTTGTAGTTCCCATGTGTGCTTTGCCATATTTCACTGATTACAAACACACACACACACACACACACACACACACACACACACACACACACACACACGCACACACACTTAAGTTGCTGTAGCCGTGGCATTCCTGCATGTTCCACACCTGCTGTGCAGTCACTGTTACTGATACTCTGCCTAATTGAACATATTCTGAACTATAATAAAGTAATGTTGCAACAACACCTTGTGCATCAAAGTATTGCCTTACGTGTGACATTCCAAGCATGGCATGTGAGGCTTTTTTTATTTTGACTGGTTCTTCAGATATTTACAATTGCTTATGCTACTCTGTGGTGTTTAATGTGTTAGACCACACTGTTACATACCAAACAATGCTATGTGCGATGTATCAATGTTAGAATACAGCCTCTGCTTTTTGATTATGTTACAGCTGTTACATTCCCTGCCTAGCTGAACATATTCTGAACTATAACAGTCATGTTGCAGCAAGACCCTGTACATCAAAGCATCGCCTTATGTATGACATTCCATGTCAGGCATAGGATGTGAGGCTGTTACATTCCTATGCACTGTATGGGCCCTAGATTTCTTGTGGTACTGGCAATTTTACAGTTACCTTCCCATGCTAGATACCTGCATGATGATATCCTACCAGTCCAACAAAACCTTCTATAGCATACAACTCCTGTGTCCCACATATTTAGCTGTGTGGTCTGCTTGGATGATGTAACCCTTTGATGAGGTACTTTGGAGAGTGACTGCCTACAGTGATATTTCCTCTATATACTTCCTGATTGGTTCCTTGCTGAGTGTTGTGCATGTTATTACTGGTGTACCTATGTTTCTGTTTTGTAAGATGTTCAGTGTAGATGACTAATGGTTTCTTTCCCTTAGTCATGATCAGTGCTGCTGCTATGGGACAACACATAAACATAATTATTAAATCTGTGTACATTTATAAGTGTGGCTTGCCATGATTCAAATATGTGTGTCAGATGCAGCAATGCTACCTGAGCTCAAACAAATGCCTGCATCCTCTGTCACCCACACCTATTTCTTCTCACTCCAGTATACTACTGGTCATCCTGTGACAGGTCTGATATGTCTTCACCAGACATATGTCGTTCTTGGAGTAAGTCACCCACACTTACAGCTGGCTAACCATCATGTTTTGCTGTTATCATATTGTGTAGCATGAAACACATGGCAACCATCTCAGATGCCATTTCTGGTGTATATAGCACTACATCCTCAGATGTGTTCAGATATCTGAATTTTGTTGTCACCACACCAAACACATGCTCAGTGATGTTTCATGTCACTGTGTTTGCTCTGTTGTAATCATCCTTGGTAGGGGCTGATGGGTCTCTACATGGCCTCATTAGCCAAGGCTGCAGTGGATAACCACAGTCACCAGTTTGTAAGAAGGAGAAAACACATATCTAGTTCTCATGCTTATTGTTGACAGGTGTGATCCTCTACTTACCATGTAATTGTCCCCCAGGAATTTCCCCATGTTGGAAAGCAGCCCTCAGACTACTTTCACTCCATATAGTAGCATTGTGCACACTACCAGGGTGTCTTGCCATGATATTAGAAATGAGGCTGTCTGCTGAGCACACCACCTCACAATTGAGTGATGGTTACCCCTATCTATTGATGTACCATTCAGCATCAGGTACATCATGGGGTTTAATTGGGATAAGGGTGCAATCTATTGCACCGAGGACACATCAGAATTTGGCATTTGTAGTGAACTGTTGCCTGGCTGTTCTTCTCTCCATGGGTGTTGTTTCAAATTGAATATATTCATCCATTTTAGGGCACATTACTACCAGGAACTGTGAGAGGCACTGAAATATCCCAGAGGTTGGTATACCTAGCCACAGGCACAATTTTTGATTTTATGTGTTCTGGGTTACCCTTCTGACTGCAAGTATACATGCGGAGTGCACACACCCTGCATACGGCCTGCACCAGCTTTCTATCTAATCTGTATCTATCTGTATCTATCTATTATTTCCAGTTCAGAGAGCTAGCTTAACTGTAGCTTGGCTCAGTGCATAACTGGCTACATTCTGTGATGCATTTACAGATCGTCCTCTTGCATGGTCTTAAAGTACTCAAGCCTGCTGTATTGCTTTAAATCCAACTGCAATTTTTTTTAAGAATGGTTGTAGATTCTGCAGGATTCCCTAGGAACATGTGGAATTTACTGGCTTTAAGATTAAGCGCATTTAGCCTCTGCTGAGTGCTTTCAGAAAGTTGTCATTATTGTACTTTGTTGCATTTAAGTTGTGTTGGGCACACCCATTGTGTTTTGGATTCCAGTGCATGTGTATGGCACCCATAATTACCCTGTATTGATGAGATAATTACTTGGTCTTGTTTCAATGTGTGGTATGAAACTGCATCCACCACTAATGCACTGATGTCTTCCTTTGACATGCTGCCAATTATATTTCATTCTTAGATTTGATTCCTACAACTTTTACCTTTAAAAGGCATGATGTCATTCATGAATCTTAGCTGGCAATAACCTCAAAAGACTGACAATTTAGTCAGATTTAACATAATCTGTTGCAAAAGGTGGAATGAAATGAGGCAATGCCATAATTAATTTCATTAAGACCAATACAGATTTCAAAAACTCCTTTTTTATTTTTGAATGGCTAGATATTGTAATAAAGGGCTACAAATGGAAAGGTACATATGGAAAGTACATTGGAGCAGGGTTCACCTAAACTAAGGCCTTAGTCAGGTCAGTGAAAACTTGAAGTTGTGAAGGATGTTGTCTGTAAGACTAAATAAGTCTATTAATGTGCACCCAGCTGACCAAAAATCCTGCTAGCGAGAAAATGGTTCTCTTGACATTGGCTTTAGCATTAAATATAATTATAGGTAAAAGTTAAAAGTGAGGAAGAAAGAAGAAAATCATTTTGAAAGATAAAAATCTTAAATTAAATAAGAGAATGATTTAATTTACAAACTTTATAAGTAATCATCTGGAAGATCTAAACTGAGGTGAAGGAGATTTTGAATTTTTCAAAGTTGACAAGACTTCTGGGTAAATGTTTGTGTGGGATAATGGAATGGCATATCTAGCCAGTGATATGGGAATAAGATGAGTGACTGGCAATTGTTCAGGCGACAACAGGCTAATAATGGAAAAACTGGGCAGCAGGAAGGAGGGCAAAATGGGGTAGTGCCTGAAGTGCACTGAAGCTGGGAATTTGGCGGGGGGGGGGGGATTTTCAGGGAATGACAAGACATGCATCTAGAAAAAGTCTGCTATAAGTGCTCGATAAACATTTGCTCGAGACACATGTCCTCGCTGCCAGTTGCTCATTTTGTCAAGATCTCTAACTCCAACTAACTTGCTTCATTTGTTTGCTGCCTGAACCTAAAAATCCTCCTCCTCTCCCTAAACCTAAAATCCCCCTCCACAAACCTAATTTGCTCCCTGTAAACTCCCCTCTCTAAACATAAGCATATCTTCACTTCCTAACAATAAAATCCTCTTCCCCTTTCTAAAGCTAATGCATCAGTTGCTCCTTAAACTGAAAATGTCCCCTGCCCTCCATAAGCCCAATGTGTCAATTGCTCCATAAATTTAAAATCCCCCTCCCCTCCCAAAACCTAAACTCCTTTTCACTTCTTAAACCTAAAATCCTCCTCCCCTCTGAAAATATAATGTACCTCTCTTTCTCTAAACCTAAATCCCCCCTCCCCACCATAAGCCTAACCTCCCAATTGCTCCCTAAACTAAGAATCCCCCTCCCGTCCTCTTCCTAAATTGAAAGTCCACCCTCTCCATCTCCCTTCCCTGTTACCTAACCCACAGGTGCTGCCTGACTTCTTACCCTAGAGCGAGAGCAATTACATGTGGCAGCTGCTTGGCTGAACTAATGTTTGAGTTCAAGTACAAGCAGCTCCTCGTATAGCCTAACTGCCAATCGACACCCTTGCTGCATGCTAGTGCAATTCAAGTAGCTGAGGCAGAAGAAAGATACTGGTTTTGTACTATCAGATAAAGTGGAATGCATACAACTTTTTTCTGTGAATTACTACCACTATACAGCCATGATGCCAATTTGTCTCCATTATCATGAGTACAATGCCCCATAGCGGAGTGATGACCTGCTGCATGTGCAAATATAAACATGTATATATGTGTGTGTATGTCTGTATGTATATATATATATATATATATATATATATATATATATATATATATATATATATATGTGTTTGTGTGTATGTTTGTGTGTATGTATCTGTGTGTGTGTGTGTGTGTGTGTTTGTATGCACGTGTGTGTGTGTGTGTGTGTGTGTGTGTGTGTGTGTGTGTGTGTGTGTGTGTGTGTGTGTGTGTGTGTGTGTGTGTGTGTGTGTGTGTGTATATATATATATATATTTATATATATGTGTGTTTGTGTGTGTGTTTGTGTGTATGTATCTGTGTGTGTGTTTGTGTGTGTTTGTATGTGTGTGTGTGTGTGTGTGTGTGTGTGTGTGTGTGTGTGTGTGTGTGTGTGTGTGTGTGTGTGTATATATATATATATATATATATATATATATATATATATATGTATGTATGTATACAAGTAAACATATATATGAGGAGTTCCACATTCCTTCTCTCTTACAAATGTCACATAAAGGAGGAAATTCAACAGACATTACTAACTTTAGACCTATAGCAATCTTATCTCCCTCTCTAAAGTACTTTAAATGTATTCAGAAACAATTGCTCAACTATCCCCTGTAGGAAGAACTCATATCCCCACACAACATGGCTTCTGTCCTTCCCATAGTATTAATACCGCACTTCTAACCTATATAGATTACTTTCTATAAAGCTAGAGACAACAGCAAAATAGTCTCTTCCTTATTTCTAAACTGCTCTCATTAGGTGTCTCTCTGCCAATCATTCTATGGTTCAAAAGCTACCTATCCAAAAGGTATCGGTCAGTAAAATGGCACTCCACCCACTCTGCATACCTCCCAGTTACTACGGGTGTACTGCAAGGCTTGATCCTAAGGCTCTATCCTTGGTCCCCTCCTCTTTAACATTCTCACCTGCACCCTCTGCACATCCACATAACAGGCCTCCCTAATACAGTACACAGATGACTCCACATATTTATTTGCATATCTGAGAACATGGGACATCTCCAGAAATTTACTCAGGAAACATTAACAGTGACTGAAGCATGGCTTTATATCTCACAACTCATGCTCAACTCAGGGGAAAAAAAGCAAGCCACTACATTTTTGCCCAAATCCCTCTCCTATGAAAAAGCAAAATTGAAAGTCCTCTCTCTTAATAATACAACCATTGAAGCCACTTCCCATAGCAAATTATTAGGGATTATAATGACGTCAATCTTAAGTTCAATCTGTATATACAAAATTGTGTAAAAACAAATCATCAAAACTATGTATGCTTTATAGAGCCAAACAATTTTTCAGCAGCATAACTAAAATTATACTTGCCACTACTTATCTCCTCATCACACTTCTTTAAGGCACTCCTGTCCTTACCAACCTTCAGTCATCGGAAAAACCGAAACCTGAATAATGCTATAACAAAGTTGCTAAAGTTGCAGCAAATACCCCTTTCAGAACTCACTATTGTATCGGACTAAAAAGTCTAAACTGGTTAGAACCTGTCTAAACTGGTTAAATCAATAAACATATACACAGCTTCATATCACCTAAAGAACTATCCAGAATTCATCTGCTTGTCTAGCACTAAATAATGTTCTAAACAACTGTGTTCTCAGTCGGGCATTATGATTCAATGACCAAAAATTCTTGCCTGTCCACAAACCTATCAAGTCTGTTGGGTATTACCTGTACTCATACCATGATGCTAAGGCCTGGGACTCCTTATCTCTATTCATCAGTTCGATACCCTCCCTCCCATCATTAAAAACTAAACTAAAACACTTTTCAGCTAAAAACATGGCTCTGTTCTTGGTCAACACCAGGATAAACTATATCCCTAAATTTGACCAATACCTATTCATACCATTAATCTCCTTACTCTCCATTCTTCATTCACTTCCTTACTTTTATCAATTTTCTCCCCTAACTTTCTCTCTAAATATACAATAAGCGTGCTTTTCTCTCACTTCATATTTCAATTCCTGTTTGTATTGCACTTACTTACCTTTAAATGTTCTATAAACTGGCTAGAATCTTTATAACTATTAAATTATTTTCATACAATTTGTATATATTCTTAAAAATGTTTTCACATTATGTCTAATTTGGTGTAATTATTTAAAACAAAAGTCAAAATATTAAAAAAAAATAATAATTTTTTTTGCAGGGGCAGGCCTAATCAAACCCACACTGAGATTACACAACAGAGAGCAAAATTCCCAGTCCCTGCTGCGACACATACTTCTAGTAATGCACTAAGTAATGCCGCATTCTGTAATCATGTGACTGCTTGATCACTTATGCTCGCATAACAAGTGTGTGATATTTCCAGAGGTAATTTTCATACACACACACACACACACATATATATATATATATATATATATATATATATATATATATGTGTGTGTGTGTGTGTGTGTGTTCAAGTATATGCGTAGTGGTGCATTGATGTCGCATTTTTTAACGTTTTGATGAAGACTGTAAAATTATTGTTTTTAAAATGTCTTGCAATAATTTGGAACTTTTCTCACTAGGCCTCTCCTGAAAATGATCTCATGCAAGTTGGACTTTCCCAGTAATCCAATGTCAAGAAATAAATAAGTAAAATAAATACAAGGTTTTATATATATATATATATATATATATATATATATATATATATATATATATATATATATAGGGTCTATATGACGCTATTGAATGGACTAAATAGCGAATGCTATTTAGTCGTTCTGATACTGTTGAAATTGCACTTCGGGACTTTGCCATTTCATCCACTATGGTGCGATCTCAAAGTTGGTATATTTAAGTAGGCAGGTTGTGGGGGCACAACCCCCCCACATGGGGGGGTGTTGGGGTGAAGCCCCCCACTTAAATTTGTGTTTAAGTTTATTTTTATTTTTTTATGGAGCAGCAAACTTTTTCCCTAGAAAAAATTTGCTGTTCAGTTTGTTCGATATTTTGTTGTTTCGATATTATCAGTACGATGAAATAGCATTCACTACTTACATTGTACAATATATATATATATATATATATATATACCTATAGAGAAAGATACATATACATATTTTACATATAGATACATACACATAAACAAATGAGTATACACCATGTACAACAATGTGTGTAGCTTTGTGCTGCACATATGTACTTACACTTTTTAAATGATGACACTTGTCCTATATGGACAGACTCAAAAAACTCCAACTATTCTCTGTCTCATAATGCCTACTTAGAGGCAGTCTCTGCTTGACTTACAAAGCCATGTCTGACCCAGCTCTGTTAGAAATGCTACATCTAAAGAAATCCCAATCCTTCCACAACACACGCTCCACAGACCTCAACCTCATTACCACAATCAACAGAACATGCTGGAGGGACAGGTTCATAACCCAGAGACTGCCCATGCTCTGAAATAGATTTCCCATACATGTCAGGCAGAGCACCTCACTGGCCCTCTTCAAGAGAAAGCTTGATGAGTGGATGGGAAATAGATAATTCACCCATGTGATCACTCCAGTGGCTCTACACGACAAAGGCACTGGGAACTAAGGTTCGGTGGCATGATGCCAGGGTAATCCTATGTGATAGGCTTGTAAAGGCTCCAGGGGCATTAGCCTAATACACATCTATGAACCTATGAGCCTATGATATGTTATCTTTGTTCATCTTTTTATTGCCATTACATCAAAGACTATCATAGCTTACAGACGTATATCATGAAGACTGTGCACATGGGTGAACACGTTAGACATGTAAGATTAAGGATACTAATTTAGGTGCAACAAAAATGAAATTCTGTTTTTTATTAGGTGACATTCCAAGGCTTTCCAATGCTAAATTAGTATGAATTCCAGTCGTTATCTTCATTATCCTGGCACCATTACAGTTTTTATTGCATATATAAATATATGTTTATGCAACCAAAAGCATGTTCTAAGTATGGAACACTGAATAAAGGGAAATGGCCGGTTCACAAGTAGTAATTACAACATGAAATACCTGTGGTGGTGAATGAGTGTTCTTGCTTAAAATGCCAGATTTCAGAAACTCTCTTGTTTTCACAATACTTAGTTGAAATACTGTAATTTTGTAAAAGTTTACAAGAAAATTGGAAAACACCCATTTTCATTTACACATTGTTACATACACGAGTGCACGCATGTGCGCGCGTGTGCACACACACACACACACACACACACACACACACACACACACACACACACACACACACACACACACACACACACACACATGCACATGCCTCATGCATATGCCCTTGTGTAGAAACTCAACATATAGATGCACACATTCACAAAATCACAAATCATACATGCCATAAAAATTATAGTGCTGTGCTAAATTACAAAATGTTTATACAGTTTAAGACTCATGGTTGAGTATTGATGTATGCTCTGCCAGAACATACCAGATACATCTGAATTGTTAATGCAGTGGCTATCAGTGTTATCAGTATATCAGCATATGGTGCACTGGATTCCTATTAGTTGATCGGGTTTTCAAAAACTGAAGCTTTTGAATGGAGATCGCAGTACAGTGAGGACAGGAAAATGTCACATTTTCCTCAATGTAGTGCGATCACAGAGTTGGTGTTTATAATTTTCAGGGGGGCTTGCCTCCTGAAAAACTGTAGGAAAAAAACAGATTTTTGTGGGGGGTTTTGTTTTAACGTTCAAGTTTTCAGAAATTTGATCATATCTTCCCGCCGATATTAATTTTGAACTGAAAACTCAATCAACTGACATAGATCTGGCACACTTGCTGTCATAGTACAGAGTCTGAATGACACTTCTTTGTTTTTCCTTGCATATGTAATATTAATTGCTGGCTTTAACATAGCATAGTTGCTGTATTTTAAATCCCTATTTCTGACTCTCTCCATATGTTACAGTTTCTAATGTGATACAACACCTGATCTTTTCTAGGCTAATGTTCCTTTCACAGCATGATATCTTATCAGCAGAAGGTTGTCACCATCATTTGGAGATAACATGGAATTTGTTCCACAGGATATGAATTATGAAATATAATTTTAAGATGCTAAAGTTTGTCTTCACTGGCAGGTGAACTGAGGCACAGGAGAAGTCTTTGAGAGTCAGAATGAACATCTGAACAACTATCAGTGAAATGGCCACCACTGCACAGATGATCTTCAACACACTTAGAAATCTCCTCGGGGCCTCAGGGCCTTTCAGCATATTTAATCACTAGGGTTTACAGAAACCATCTACACAAAGACAGGGTAGCTTATTTCTTATTAGGCCTTGCTTTGGTAGTTCATTTCCCTTGTCTGTTATCAGGCCTTGCTTTGGTAGCTGGCTGCACCCATTCTCTAAGGTGTCTCTTTCAGTATCATCATCCATGCTTTCTTTGTGTTCTATATTTGTCCCCCTCTTTTTTGCTTGTTTATTATTACCTCTTGGTACCTTCATTTTTGTGTCAACATCCAGTTTGCGTTTCATTTGCATCCATGTAATCTTTCTTTTGTCTATTAGAAACAGATAAAAGGTCCTTCACTATAAAATATGCCTTTAGCCATAATTTTCCACCATACTTGTATACTTTTCTCAGAGTTCAACTGGTTTGTATGTGTGTGTGTGTGTGTGTGTGTGTGTGTGTGTGTGTGTGTGTGTGTGTGTGTGTGTGTGTGTGTGTGTGTGTGTGTGTATACTGTCCTTTTGATGTGATAAAATTTCCCATAGTCTCTTTTGTCACTGCCTTACATATTCTTTTTCATCCTACAGCAATTTTTGTGGCCTTCATTATGAGTTCCTTTCCTTTTTAGTCAAGCATCTGGTTGTGGAAATGGTGCAATGTACATTCAAACACACATACAGACACATACACAAAGATGCATCCACTTGCACATATACACATACATGCGTGCACACACATACACATACAGGAGACATGCTTATCCAGATGTAAGCATATATATGTTATGTTTTGTAATGGCTTGTATTTAAAGGATTACTGTAATATTCATGACTCCATAAAACTGTTTTTTTTTTTGCATACCTATTTGCATGTGCATTACACATGTACATGGATTTCCACCATCTAGTTGTTGTCATTCTATGCATCGGGTATTATATCTCATCAGTACATTTACATGCTGAAACTCCTACATTTGAAGCTGTAGGTGAGGTAGTGAATTGCATGTAATTGTCCAGCTGTAGGCTGCTCTGGTGCTCTGCACTCCGAATAAATGTTTGAAATGGATGTATACAATCCAGTCATGCTTTGTATAATATTCATTCATATTTCAGAAATGCATTGCTTGTTACTGCTTCTGCTGTTGCACGTATCACACACTTTATTTGCACATCAATGCAGAGGCATTTCTGGTCAGTGATATGTGTTATTTTATGCTACATGCTGTGGTCACTTTATTAAACCTGAGTCATGTGTTTGTTTTCAGACAAACCTATATCATGATTGTCTTGGATACTGTACCTTATGCTGTCTCTTGGTATTCCACAGCCACTGCAGGTGTTTTCAAGCCATATCTGCCCACAGTATGGCAGTGACAGTACCAAGATGATGACATATCACTGTACTTTGGCATTTTCTGGGATCTCATGAACAAAATCTTTTTTTCTTTTCGTGTCTTTTATGTATGTGGACATGGACAATAATGAATCACTGGACAGTTGCAGTACCCTTACAACGTACATTGTTAAACGTTCTTCTCTTCATTTTGCCATGGAACAACCACTCAGGTAAGATACCACTGGCCATTGTACATCTTTGTTTTGTAATTTTATAACAGGAAACACTTCCTTAGTATGTTGTATGTTTTGCAGAATGCTACTTGGCTAGAGATGGGCAAGGTATAATGTGTACAAGAGTCATGCAATGTAAGTGGCCTGGTATTCATAACAAAATTGCACTTTTTTTGTCATTGCAGGTAAATGATTATTTCCATTGAATATAATTTGACATTATTACTATGTGCTACAAAACAGCAATATAAGCTCTTCGCAAATGTATTACATTTAGTCATCAGTTGGTATCAGCACAAACTGTCTTTGTAAACTAATATACTTTTTTTTAACTTTTTTTTAAAAAAATCCGAAGCCAGTGTAATATATTTCCTCATGATGGTGCCTCTTAATTTACATAAAGTATAAGTATCATCTTAGGATTATAGTACTTATTTGGATATACATTCAACATGCCTAGCTTTGTCTTAAATGGTGGCCTTAATTTATTCTAAGACTATCTAGCTGACATTATGTGGTTGAAATAAGCAATGCAATCTGAATAATATATTCTAGTTGTCCCTTCATTTAAGTCAGTGTCAGTTTAACAATCTCTTTATGGTAAAATACCCCATCAAATATGTGTGCTGCAGATGTGTAATGTGTAATTTTTGTAATACGTTGTGAAATTTATTTGGACCTTTTCTACCCAGGCCTCTACTTAAAAAGGGTTGCAAACATAGTCAGACTTTTCCAGTAAGTAATAAATAAATAAGAATGTACTGCCTATGCAGTCTGCAAGGTTTTTTCCATTTGGCCAATGCTTTCTTTTTAAGACATTATAGACTAAGTGCTTGCCCTTGCATTCGAAAGAGGAAACAACTTTAGCACCTTACTATGTCATTGGTATGTATATATGTATGTATATATGCACAATCCCTGTGGGTATTGAAATTAAGGCATGCTGCTGACTGAAGAACAGGCCTGGCAACTGAATACATCTCTGCAGTCACATGACAGCATTCCTAACTGATAAACAGTGTCTGCTTTGCCCTTTAGCCACTTACAGTGAGGGAGAGATCTGATGCCCTGTACTCATATCTTGGGATTTTTTCAGTTAATAAATATATAGAATAAGAGAAGCTGAACAGATAGTTGTCATTCTGACTACTGAAATAGTACAGGTGTTACTACCATTATCGGCACACCTCCACCAAAATTTACTGCAATTCACCATCAGTATGGAAGTCAGTGTAAAAATGATTCTCAGTGTCCCATTCTATGACAAAAAGGACAGCATATTCGAATTACTCTCTGATATCTTGTATACTAGTAATTATAAAATGACTGGTCATTAATATTAAAAAACGGGCAGCTGATTGGCCATCCCAACCAGCGTGCCCGTTGTAAATCTGAGAATATACTAACGGAAAAATGTCCCATCGCCCAGATTTTTTCCCATTAGTATATCTCTTAATTTTTTTTTACTTTTTTTTTTTGTCCCCAAAAAGAAAACAAAAGACCTGAAATGAATGAGGGAGATAGCACAGACAAAAATAACAGAACAA